>NW_006262075.1:10433951-10585395 GCF_000493195.1 Citrus x clementina
TTGTCTTTTTTTCATTTTTCTTTGTACATAGTTGAGGATTTAAATAATTATTTGTACAATGGACCTTGTATCTGCTTCTTTGTCATCTCTTATATGATTGTGCCACATTGGATTTGGTAGAAGTTTTTAATAGAAAAAGAAAAAGGTAATTTCTTTTTTCAAATAATAATAATCTAATATTTTCTCCTTGGGTTATTATTAGTTTGGAACTCTAATGTTTCAAAAGCGATTTTATAAGTAGCCAGCCAACTTTGATCTGAGAGTCAACAGATATGGGCTAAATGTCTACACCTATTGGGCATGTTAAATTGTTAATGGGCCATCTCTTACAAGTTACAGGTCACTAAAATGCTTTTTGACTTGTGGAATTTAACTTCTATTGACTGTAAAATCTTATCTATATATATATAGTGTGTGTGTTTGTGTTTGCGTATATGTATAAGTTGAGTACCGTTAATTTGTCCGAAGTTGGTGTTGGGTGTCCGAACAAACAAAATCAAAACGACGTTGTATTGTAATTTTTTTTTTTTTTCGTTTGGTCACTTAAATAGGCACAAGTTTTAGGCAAATTAGTGTTTTTTTTCCCCCTGAGTTAATTTTCACCTGTTACCTCTTAGTACATTTTCAAAGACAGATACAAATAATAAGAGTTAGCGTTCATTTTCATTAGAATTCGATGAATTCACATCTTTTTATATCTTTATTACACCTTCGCTTAGCAAAACGCTCTAACGATGATGTATAATTCTCTTCTCTTTCAAGAAACTATTATGGTCTCTATTTAGTTCCTACAAATATAAGATAATAATCACTTATTAAAAGATACATAATTTCATATATAGGAATAATTCTAAACTTCTTCAATAACTTTTCTTGAAATTTCAAAATTACCTTATAAACTTTCTTAGTTTTGTTGGATTTCATTACAAATCTTTGATATAAATTAATCAATGCTATCTTTTTGTCTGTCTTGTATGTAATAATACCTTTCTTTAAGAAAACATTATTCTATAAATAACAATGGTGGCATATTGTGTTTTAAGGCACAAGGTTTATTATCTTATTCAATAATTAGATCAACATGCAAGTTACATTATTTTGTTGCATTTTCCATTTTTGCCTTTGAAAGCGGGGGAGTACAAGATTATAGTGAGCTGGGGTTTGGATAGGAGCTTTGTTAGAGTCTATGCTCATAACTCTGCTGGTAATGAGGTGGCGTTTGGATGAAAAACTGATGCTAATGAAGAAGAGCAGCAACTTGTTTGAAATTCATGCCATTAATGCGCTGCATTTTGTCTCTTGAGATTGCGTCTGTGTGCTTCTCTGTAATGCTTTGTTTTAATCACAACTTCAGATTGGGTGCCTGAATAACCAAAACCAAACGACGTCGTTTGTATTTTGCATATTTAGGCACCCACTTCAGACAAATCAGCCTTTTTCATATGAGTTAATTTCCATCCATTACTTCTCAATACATCATCAGAGATAGACACAAACACAAAAATTTCAGTTCATTTTCATTAGAATTTGATGGATTCACATCTCTTCATAATTTTACTATTCCTTTGTTTAGCAAAACCCTTTTATGGTGGTGTACAATTCTCCTCTCTCCCAAAAATTATCGTGGTCTCTACTTCACGCAAATAAAGACAAGGTAACAATTACTCATTTATCGATTTTAACTAAAAGATTCATTTATCTAAATAATTTTTAAATGCTGCAACAAGCTTTTTGAAATAATGGTAACAAATTGTGTTTTAAGCCACAATCTATATTGAGCTTATGCATATCTTATAATTAGTTCAACAATAATTTTACATTTTTTTTTTCATTTTAAAAGTTTTTGAAACCTAGAGGGGACAAGATATTACAGTGAATCGTCTTTGAATTTTATTAAAATATCAAGAAATTTGATATGATTGCCTTACAAACCATCCTTTTTAATCTCAATTACAGAGCCGGCCCAAAGAGGTACGTTAATAAATTAAGCACCTCTTTCGGCTTCACATTAAATAAATTTGGAGTTCAAGTTACTTCAGTTAATTAACACACGAATAAGGGCTCAATATGTCTTACAAAATTTGAATTCTCTTAAAAATATATATATATTACATGCGTGCACTAAATATGTCAAAATGGTGTAAATTTAACAAAACTTCTATCGTTTCTGGAAATTAAATACCTTAATGCCTACGGCAAAGATGAGTGCAAAGAGCACTGGGAATGCAAAAACAACAGCTGCAACAACTCCCAGAAAATCATGTTTAAAACCAAAAAAACTTCTCAAAAATTGTTCCACTGTTTCACCAGACTCGAGCCTGTCTTGTATATCTCCAAATTGGGAAGCCACCAAGCCGTAGAGTGTCCAAGAAACTGGACATGCCCAGTAGTACCATCTCCACCATATCGGAATCCTCTGTTACGGAGCAAGTTGAAAGATGAAAGGAAAGAATTAGGCATTCAAGATTGCATAAGCTGTGGTAATGTAGCATCTTTATTTATTAGTGATGACTAGCTGATACTTACTGTTCTTGGGATTATGAACCCAGAAAAGACATTCCATAAGCCATAGAATGCAAACGCTACGATGCCAGAAATGTGGTGGTTTGGTGTCATGGCTACAGCCATCATGCCATAGTAGGTGAAGTACAATAAAGTGAAGAACATGAAGAATTGATACCAAAGGAACTTTGCGGCAGTCCATTCAAATCCAATCATTGCATAGACTATAACACCATATGTGACAGATTGAACAAATATATAAGGAATCTCAATAAGTGCCTGCACAAAATATAAAAAAGTTCAGTAAAAAGACACAAAGAATTCTAAAAATTATTTCAAGTATGTCATTTGTCAGACAAATTACTTGTGCAAAAGCATATGGCAAGGCTGAGTACATCCCAGCTGCTCTTTCTCGGTAGAAGACTGTTCTTTCAATAGAAACTACTGGCTGCACAGATGCAGCATTTTGGACACCAAGGAAGAGAACAGCAGTATACATGGAACCCATTGCATTAAACAGATCTTGTTGCTTTTTCCTGTAAGTTGAAATGTCAAAATTTAAGATTAAGAGGTAGATAAACTAAAAGGCTAGGAATGGCAATTAACTATACTGCTTCAATTTGCAAATTTTAACTCACGTTTTGGTACCCATGTCCCAGAACATTGTCCCAAATGCCAAGGCTATGATGGTCGTAAACAGAAATCTAACAGCACTGTATGGTGGATTACGCCAGTACGACCAATGTTGTTTCCATAAGCAAGCCATACATTGGGTGAAAAATGACTGTGCGTACTGAGTAGCGAAATGGAGATCCTTTGAACCAGGAGCAGGCTTGCTTATATCTTTGATCAGTGCTTTGTTTCTCCTGAAGCATAAGACATGCATCAGAAATTTTGGAAAAAAACAAACACACTAGCATTTCGTTGGATGGATTCTAGCTGTCGAGTTCTGAACCAACCTGTAGAGTTCTGAACTTTTGTAAATATCGGCAAAATCAATCCCCAAAGCTGTTTCTTGGGATGGAGCAGTAACTTCCAACATCCAAGTTGCTGGATTATAACCATCTTTGATTTTACAAACTCCTCGAATGCCCTTCATAAAAAGAAATCCACTTGCATTAGCTAGCTTCATAATTTATTTGAAGTAATTCTCTTCATAATGTAATTTGAAATTAAGTTTCCATTGTCTGTAAAATGAAAATGTTTCATACTTCGAAATACTTGATAAGATGACTAGAATGGCGACCCAGTGGCCCAACATATATTTCTTGGCCTCCACGCTTCAGCAGGAACAGCTGCAATGCCAAGTTAAACAATCATAATTACATCACCAGAAGAGAAAAACATTAACTCTATTGATCAACTACTGACTCTTCTCACCTCGTCAAAAGCTTCAACTATGTCAATGCTTGGCTGATGGATGGTGCACACTACTGTTCTTCCTGTGTCCACTGTGTTCCTAACAGTTCTCATAACAATCGCAGCAGCTCTTGCATCTAGACCTGAAGTTGGCTCATCCATAAAGATGATGGAGGGGTTTGCCACTAGCTCAACTGCAATGGTAAGCCTCTTGCGCTGTTCTGTTGACAAACCACTTACACCAGGCAAACCAACCAGTGCTTGCCTCAATGGGTTCAATTCCACAAGCTCCATGACTTCCTCAATAAACATCTGCAAACCATTGTGAAAAATATGGTCAAGGATACATCTAAACTTTTCAGATTTCAGTGGCCGTAGTAGTAGTGAAAATAAAACTGATTCACTTCGGATTTCATCACCAACCTTTCGGGTTGGAGAATCAACTTCAAGGGGTAAACGGAGCCAGGCCGAGTAGAGCAAGGACTCATATACAGTAACATTAGGAGAGTGGATGTCATTTTGCTCACAGTATCCTGAAATGCGAGCGAATGTTTCTTGCTTCTTTGGGTACCCAGATATCATGATGCTCCCACTAATATATCCACCTGTTTTCCTACCAGCCAACACATCCATCAAAGTGGTTTTGCCAGCACCACTAACACCCATCAGAGCTGTAAGAACACCCGGCCTGAAAGCACCACTCACACCATTCAGAAGCACCAATTTGTCTTCAAGAACACCTGGACGCATCATTTCCTGCAAAGTTAAAAAACAGGTTGATTCTAATTTGAGGACTACGTTTTATACAATGAAGATGTCATTCAACTTTTTAAATGCATGCACAGCTAAGGTTTGAAAATTATTGTTACCTGTGGCATGTCAACTGAGTATGCAATTTCATCAAAGGTGATGGAATGGGGTTTAAAAGGAAGAACCATTCCTCTTTTCTTGTGATGATTGGCCTTGACTTCTGCTTCTATCAGTGATGAGGAATACGTGCTCATAATGTCATGACCAATCTCTGCATGTCAACAGAAATTAGTTTATATCAAAACATACAAAAAGCTTTCAAACGAGCTTTCACTTGGGTGACTTTTGTCACTAGACCTACCACTGGTTGATAACTGAATGGTTCCTCCAGTTCTGTTATCATGCTCATTACTTTGAGATTCCTGTGATATAACTGCCTGATTCTTGCCAAATGCTGCACATATATACGCAAAAATTATATCAGAATTGCCCACTTTAGGAAAACTAAGCTGAAGATGATAAGGATACAGACGGTTGAGGAAACTTAGAGCCAGAGTGAAACCAAAGTTGAACAGCAGTATAAAACCAGCCAGAGCCCCCAATCCTAGCCAATACCAATAAGCATCTGTGAAGAACCCACGAGATTTCAAAACTTGAACTCCCAGTGGTTCGGTTGTGTTTGGCAAAACCTTCATGTCAAAGAAGTCCAGATATCAGCATGTTATTCGGATATAAATACATTAACACAAGGCCTATTAAAGGCATTACCTTTCTCCAACTATTACCAAGGAACTCATTAACCACTATTGCATTCTGTGCATACATCAAAGGTGAACACCAGTAAGCCCATATCCACCATTGTTTTATGTCCTCTGCATTATTAAACAAGAAATATAAGAATTTAATTTAAACTTCAAGAAAAAAGATCATATTTGAAATTTTTTTTTTACTTTGTATACCTCGTGAAAGGACAAATCCACCTAGTACAAAAAGCAGGAGCAATGCAAATGAACCAAATGTATTAGCAACAACTATGTTCCTGCCTGTTGCTGCAATTAACCGGAACAATGCAGAAGCCATCTGGTTAAGAAACAAGAGCAGCAAATACTGCCTAAACAACCTGCAGCAAGAATAATCAACTTGTGAAATTGTCGAATTAATGGTTCCTGTTAATGTTTGGCACTTTATTGTTATCTTCGTACCTTCCGACATTGGGATCAAAACCAATTACATAATATGTTAAGAAAACCCAAACAGCAACCTCTATATATGAGATAGGGATCTTGAGGATCCATGTGGAAAGAGCATATGCCCATGAAGGATAGAATCGGAGGTCTCTTTGCTTATAAAAAATGGGAAGCTTTGCAATGGTCATAGGAATCTCTGCCATTCCATTGAACATGATCATAAGAACAATGAAGAACAAGGCACCAGTGTAAATCACTCCATCAGTTATTGAATCTCGGTGCATCTTCGTTCTGAAGAATAGTGTCATAGCAACCAATCCCATAATTGTAAGCTAGAACCAGGGAAATATCAATATATCATTATCACTTCTAAGAAAAGATTAAAGTAATTTCAAGGTAAAGTCATTACTTGACACAGCTTGAAGATATAAACAAATGAGTTCCTCTTCATCAGCAAAAGTTCTCTAGACATGCAAGCTTTCAACAACTCCTTTTTGCTAACGCCATAGATTTTGGTCGTCAAAGCAGCTCGGTGGCTCTTCCTTTTATCAAATGGAATACGAAGCTCATCACCAACTTTCTGTCCCATGTAGAAGACTTGGAATGCATCAGCGAATTCCTTGACTGTGACAAACCTGTAAGGTTCCTCTTTATGCACCCAATACTGCTCCTGATCTTTCCTTGATGTTACCTGCAACATATTCATTATTCATGGAGATTCAATTTGAAGTTTCTCATCTTACTTCCATGTTGTGGTTCTTATTGATAAAACTTAGAGAAAAAGCTCATCTTAAAGTCAAAACTCTCTTTTTTATGTTATTGAAAAACTAGAGAAAAGAGCTCTACAAGAACATACTTCTTGCAAGAAATCAGCAACGCCTTTTCTTTTCGGACATTCAAAGCCCATGAATTTAAAAAACTCTAGTACATGTTCACGGGGACCCTGATACACAATCTGGCCATCAGATATTAGGATAATGTCATCAAATAAATCATAAGTTTCTGGTGCTGGCTGTAGGAGAGATATCAGAGTGGTTCCCTTAAGGATGTGAATGGATTGCCTAAGAGAATTCACAATTTGGAAAGTTGTAGAGCTGTCCAAACCAGTAGATATCTCATCCATGAACAGTGCTTGTGCTGGTCCAACCATCATTTCACCTATAATTCAACCATTAAAAATTACCGTAAGCTTGAATTAATCTTTCTGTGGAATTAATATAAACAGATGAGTTTCGGCATTTACCCGTTGTAACACGCTTCTTTTGTCCTCCTGATATGCCTCTTAACATCTCATCGCCTACCATGGTATCGGCACAGACATCCAGGCCTAGAATCTGTAAATTTATGATGAAACTTGATCAAAATAGTGAAACTACATTACTTGTTTTTGACAGTAAAACACAAGTATAGAGCGGTTCATAATGATGTTACCTTCAGAATATAATCAGTGACCACGCTGGCTTCTTGGCCTTCTGTTGCTGCTGCCTATGGCATGAGAATTGACAATGACATATAAGAAGCTCGATCAAACTGGGATTGGAGTGAAGTTTGTTATATGCTACACATCTTTAAACAACATTCAGCTTCTCTTACCTTCATGAAAACATCAATATCAGGATCAGGCTTAATACCTGCCGCCTTCTCTCTCCTGGACAACTCCGATAACATTTCTGCATTTCCCAAAAATCAATGAGTCTTACAGTTGAAGGGAAAACAAAATAGAAAAACTATCAAACGTACCATAACGGGATCCAACCCCCTGGCATCTAGCAGAGAAGGCCAAGGTTTCCCTCACAGTCATTTCACCGATATGATTATCGTGTTGACTGATATAAGCAGCTGTTCTCTGAGGCACAAATTCATCCATGTCGTGCCCGTTGTATGTCACCCTGCCAGAAACCTACAAGAAGAGGTTTTGATTCTCCAATTAGAGATAAAATCAAAGTGTGAACTACTAATGCTTGATGCTAATATAGAGATTTCATCTATATAATCACCCTGAGACTAGAATCAAGCTTCCCAGCCAAAGCCAACAGAAGTGTGGTCTTTCCAGAAGCTGGAGGACCCAAAAGTAATGTCATTCTGTAACAGAAAAAAAGAATAAGATAAGAAATTGAAGACTGCCCAAATATTCCAAACTTGCTATGAAGGATAAACAAATAAATAACAACACTATTTCAGTTCTAAATTCTTACCTGCCTGGCCTTATAATTCCACTGACATCCTTGAGAATTGTTAAATGTTTCTTTCTACTTGGGAGGATGTTAACAGAGTTCAAGAAACCCTTCAAACATATACAGATTGTTAGAACTTGAGAAGGAATATTAACAAAAGATAACTATTTCTATGCAAAATTTATTCAGTTTTTCTGGTGCGTACCTCAATTATATTGGCACAGAAGTTAAAGAATGTTGGCAAGGCTCTACTTCCTACATATGCTTCTGCTTCAACATTCAAATGCTCAAATCGAACTTCAATTGTGGGTAGGCTAATTCCAACTCTAACAAAATCCAAGAGGAGAATAAAAAAAAAAAAGGAACATTAAAAAAAAAATCATATATAAGTTAAATCAAAGCACACATGCAGATGCATCATGCGTTGATGCATAAAGAAAAATGTTACCTATCAATCCGGTTCTTGAGCTTCAACAAGAACTCTTCATTATCAACATCAGCAACTTTGACCAACTTATCAATTAACCTCTGCCTTTCTTGTGGTCCAAGATTGCATACATCGACTTCATTAGCTTCACCTCTTGAACTGGTTAATATCCCTTTCTTCAAACGATTATAAGTAGGCAATTTCTCAAGAGCAGCCCATTTTAGAGCTTCCTCGTCATCTTCTTCCCCTCTTGAAGACATTGAAAATGCACCCAAAGTGGCAGAGTTGCTTCTCCATATAGAAGTGCTTCCTATACGTAAACTATTACTGGCTTTGTAAACTTTGTTACCACTCTCCATTACATACAAATATGTATAACTCAAAGACGATCAAAGAACACGGATGGGTATTGTTTAATGAAGCCACGTAAAAGCAAGGCAACACGGCTCAATACTATGTTCAAACATTGATGAGCAAGAGCTATATAGCTTAGCAGGGAAAATGGGTCGTTATCAAGAAGTTGGAAGTTCCATGTCGGTTCGATTAATTTCAAGTGTCGAGAGGGACGGTGAATAATTAATAGATGAATAGTTCAAGGGCCAAAAATACAACTTTTTCTAACGATTGTGATGCCACATTAAAATTATAAACGATTTAAATAAATTATATGAATGTTCTATGATGTTCGTAATTCAGACAGTTATAATATGTTAAGCTAGTTTGTATAATATTATTTATTTCAAAATATTTGCGGCTGTGAAATTATCTGACTGTCTAATTATGATACCTTAAAGGTACCATGCGTCGGATACCGTCACATGTTAAAAAATCAAGAAACATATGAAAAAAATCTGACCATCGAACAGTGGATTACTGTGCCTACCATTGTCCTTTCCAATTCATTTATTCTAAAGCAAAATATAATTGATGGTTGTTTTTATACGAATGATTAGTAAGTAATTAAATTTTTCAACTTTGCCATTTGCCAAAGCAAAATGTGTTACAGTGTGCAGGTGATGTGCTGGGTTCTATTAGAATCTAATAACTGTCATCAATACCTTTCTGTTAATTACTCTTGATTCTAATTAGAATTTAGTCATTCTTATTGACTCTTTTCAATTAGCGTGACGTGTCTTGTTTAATTAATTAAGCCCGAGTTATTGTTGTCTACACAAGCATTTCGGTTTACAACAAATATTCAGGCCAGTCGTTTTATAATAATAAGAATAATAAAATGAATATGCATTATGAACAAAAACAATTGTTATTTGATATCTTTATTTAATTACAACCACTTATATTTTAGTTTATTTGTGAGTATAAGTAGATAAAACCTCTTAAATTAGACGAAAGTTAAGAGATTTAAAGATTTGAAACCTATTCACAGCAGAGACTTTAATTTTCACTCATAATATGCCTCAAAATAATTAGTTAAAGAAAATTACAATCCACCAAAGTAACCAATAACCTTTCTCCAAGCAATTTTTTTTTAATTAATCTTCTAATTCCTTTCTGAACAGTGAGGTAGTTAGGTGGTATATCTGGTCATAGTTGAGGAGTTTCTGGTATATATATAAGAAGTCTGGTAGTTGTGTGATATTCTCCCATAAGTTGAAATTCGTGATCTTTTATTGAATTTTTCCTCATTAAAAACTTGAGGCTCCGGTGACCCATGCAAAACAGTTGGTTCTTAATCTTTCATGGAATTCATAGGCTCTGTAGTGAAAATGACAACTAAGAGAGTACTGAAGCACTCTACGATCTTGCTTCATAATTCATACGTTTCATTTTTCTTGGTATATAGTTGAGGATATAACCGTTTTTAATGGTCTAATTGACCTTGGGTACTCTTATTTGCCGTCCAGCCGTCCACGCATGCAGTTTCATGGGGGGCATTAATTGAATAAAATGACCTCTGCAGAATTTACGATATAATTTCAAAGTAATGTATAATAACAAGTACACATACGTCTCTTGGACTACGAAATACGACTATTGCATGTCATGCTCATGAATGTTTTTTTCACTTATGTGAACGTGTACCACATGGTTTTTGGTCTAAGAAATTTTCATTCTTTGTTCTTGGAAAGACAGCAATCATATTGATGTGTAATATTCGATACCATTTTTTTTAAAAAAAATTCTTTTAACTATTATCATTTAGTTAGAAATATGATGAGATTTGGCCTGGATTAATTTGTATATCGCGTAACTTTAATGCTTATTGGATTATGTCTAGATATGTAATAAATTTATGTTAAATCAACTTCCAATATTCAAACTACGAGATACCCATAGGAGCTCAAACCCTAAATTTCATGTGAGCAAATTAAAGGAAATAAATAAAGAAGATGATCGTATTGGTTCAATTAAAGAAAATCACCTTTTCAGAAGCCAAAAATTTGAAAAAAAGAAAGAAAGAAAGAAAATAATAGATATGTAGTACATGTGAAAATAGGACTGTAAGAAAAAGGAAAACAAAACAGTGAGATAACAAATTATATATTAGGTAAGCAACAAGATACTGAAAGTTTCAAATGAGAAACAGAAGAGAGAAGAAACCAAAAATAGAAAATGCAATGGAACCCGAGGCCTGCACTAAACAGTCTCCTTAAAACAGATTTACTGCCTATTTTGGACAGTAAGTGTGCTCTGTGCTTGTTGAATAACAGCTAGGAAATTAAAACGTGCCAAGCTTGCATGGATGATTTTGGGCCGACATTCGTGTATGCAGGACGCGCGGGCGCACACGAGTTCAACCAAATCGGTTTTGGATTTGCACCCCCCCTGCGCACGCGCGTGTAGAGAGAGCTTCTATCCTTATAATTCTTACTCATGCATGGTTAAGTGTTTATATTTAAACACTAATTCCTAGGCTTCTTTTTCCCATGTGGGATAAGTCTCATTTCCTTTCAAATTCCCAACTTCAATGGTGAATTTTGAGAGACAATTTCTCATTCACCCAAGCACTATTTTGAGAAAATAAGATTATATTTTTGAAGTATGAACGGAGTAGAATCCGAATCTCACAATATTTTCCACTTTCGTTTAGTAGGACCCACTCAAAATGTGCTCTCAAAATAGCATGTTATGCTATTTTTTCAACAAGGACTTGGCTATGTTGCAACTGTGGTACCGTGCCACAGTTGCAACATAGCCGAACCCGTGAAAATAATAAAACTTGTGCTAGCAGAAAGTTTTAATAATTTGGCGGAGCATGTACACATTTTTCTTTTGCTCATTGACTTTATTTTCTTCACTGAAAAGTAGACGCCGAATTGACTCGTTGATATTGGTCCTCCAATCTATTAAGTGTATTAATTAATTTATTATTTTTTTTCAAGGAATAAGATTCTCTCCTGAGCTGAGCACTACTGAGTTTTTAAGAATTTTTTATCATGTGTTTTTTAGTGGTAGTATATGGGTAAGATTTAACTTATTTTACTTTTTTATTTATTAATAACCAATAAGTGATTGAGTTATTTGCTCAGGACATGATCAAATCAGTAGAGAATCCTAATCTTTTTTTCATATAATATTCTCACTTAATCATTAATACGTCAGAAATTATATTTTTTATTAGTATATTGAAATTTATATTTTTTAATCTGTTAGTAACATTTTTACTTTATTAAAATAAAAATATTTTATATAAAAAAAAATATATCTAAGGCTACAGGTGATGAGGACCAACTAATGATGGAAACAAAATAATAAATTAAAATGACCAATTTTATTATTATTATTTATTAATATATAATTGTCAATTAACGTAAAGATTGTTTGACTCAATCTTTGATAATAAATTGCTATTTTTAAATTATATTAACAATATTGTTTATTATTGTGTTAAGTAGATAAGCTTAGGTAACCTCTACTCTTGAGTTGTTTTTTTAGTATGACTAAAAGCTCATTTGGGATTACATTGGAGACTCAAAAATAATTTTGAAAAAATAAAAGCGAATGTTGGTATTGGGTAAATTTAAAAAAAAAATTGCTTTAGTAAAATCACCTCATCCTACAATAGATTTTGAAAAGTGTGGAATGAGTAGCTTTTCAAAATTTGATTTTTAGAATCAGTTGCCTCTTATTACAATTAGATATATATCCCCACATATATTATAAAATCTAAAATTATCCTTATTCAATTTGGAGGTAAAATCATGAAATTTAAAGAGATTAATATTATTACTAATAATGCTAATAAAATTTAAAAAATACAATAAAAATATTTTTTATATGTTTATTAATGTATAAATAAATTTTATTTAATATTATGTCTATTTCAATCATTGTATTCTTACAATAATTTAACAACAAGATTTACTAAATAAATATGACTATTTTTAAAACGCACAACAATTTTGAAAATAAAATTTACCAAATCTTTAATTAATTTTCTTCATAACTAATTATTTCTACATTACAATTAATAGTAATTATTTTAAAAATTATAACATTACTAAAGCGGCCATAAACTGGCACTAAGAGAGGACACGTAACTACCCAACTACGACCTAACTCGCTGAATAGACACACAAGCGAATGGCTTTAATTTCTATGGTGAACTATGATGTCAATATATGATATTTATAAAAACAAAAATTCAAACCCATTTAAATTTCATTTGAAAAATAAACCCAAAGTATTAAAAAATGAAAAAGAATAGAAGGAAAAAGAAAATAAACCTTTTATTCTATTACATATTTTTGCACAAGTTAATGAACCCCATCTGATGAAAAATAAATGCAAATAGTATGGACTTTTATTGACTTTTTGTCCCATTAAATTAAACTCGATTACAATGTAAAAAACAATTGGTTCTCATCAGATATGTAGAATTGAATTGATAGGTTCTGAGTAGGGTCCAAAATGGCCTACAGTTAAAATTAATTAAAGAACCGAACAATAGAAATTGAGTATTGTTGCTTTCAAAAGTAGGATACCTACCTTAGCTATACATACATGTATACACCCTTTCTTACTTCTTAGAATAATAAATAAATAAATAAAAATAAAAAAAGAGAAAGGAAAGAATGTCTTCTTATAGTTATGGATAAGATACTCACTTATTACATATTGGACAAAAAAAAAAGAAGATAAAATCACCCAACTGATGTTGTGATTTGAACATGCATGAGCCTTCAATTAAAGCTCTCACAATCGTTATTGACCTAAATAATATTATGGCTGGCCTTGCGATTCATGTGTACAGATAATAATTAATGTCATTGGCAGGAACTTTTTTCAAACAACTTGGCAAACCTATTGAATGGCAGAGTAAACATTTTTCTTTGGTTTGTTGACTTTGTTCCACAAAAAAATTGGGACAGATTTGACTTATTTCTGAAGACTGCTCCGTGTAACAATTAAAAATTGTCGCATGTACTAGCTTTTGCATAACTTTTAATTCAATCATTCTATCATTCACATATTATAATTTATCCCATTTTAAAGAGATAAAATTAAGATGATTAGTTAAATAAAACTGTTTAAAAATTACTCGACTAAATTCTCGTGAACTAATTTACTTACTTATCATAGTATGCAAGTGTAAAATGATTGTAGAAAAGGAGCAAGTTAATGAAAAAGATCAGTTTTGATTTTATTTTTGAAACAGACAAGTTTTGAATTGATATAATTATTACGTGTAATTAGTTTTTAAATAAATCTCCCTCTGCCTGTGCTAGTCATCAGACAAACTTTTTATCTTCATGCCAAGCCCAAGATTTTGGGCCCCCTCACTCACCAATGTGGTCCACGTCAAGTGGCGAAGCGCATCCAAAATTTTGAGAAAATGTCAAACAAGTCCTTCTAAATAGATTTCTTTATAATGCTATGGTGTCAGTATTTTTAATAATATTTTATTTTATAATTTATACTTTTTAATTTATTCATGTCAACCTCAATTCATTTCTATCTAAGTCTCTCTAACTCTTTATCCTCTAACTTTGATGATAAAAATAAAATAAAAAATAAAACACAATGTTAGATGCTTTAATTTTATTTTTTATCCTAAAATTAAAGAATTGTATTTACAATACAATCATCTCAACTTCAATTTCAATTCAATATTAAGATTTAATTCAATATATTCCTTGATTCATAGGAATATTTACGGTTTTTTCTTTCATAATTTTCTTAGTCAAGTGTTGAGTGAATTGCAAGCCAACTCAGTTTCTATTTTTGAATTTCTTGAAAACTAATTAAAGATAAATTCTTATTCACTCTTAATATATCTCCAATAATGTTTTTTAAAAATAAGTTCAATATAGCCCACCCTAAAAAAATAGTAATTAATACATTCACTAAAATTTCGACCTTAAAAAAAAAAAACTTTGCCCCTGATCTATGTTAATATTTTTTTATTCAATGTGACCCTTTTTTTATTTCTCTATTATTATTATTATTATTATTATTATTATTATTAAGTCCATTATTTATAGAGTTAGCATCTTATGGCAAGTCTAGTTAAATTGAAATTTTATTTATTGCATATCTTGTAATAGGAATTAATTTATTAATTCTGTAATTTAGTGAGATTCTAATTTATTAGGAATATCTGTTTCCTAATTTAATTAGATGTCTAATTTAGCAAGTCAATTAATGATGAGATTGAAATAATAACTAGGCAACCCAAAGGGGGGGCGAATTGGGTTATTAAAAAATAAGCTAAGCAAACCACACAACAATTTAATCTAATGCATTAATGGAATCAAAAACAATAAATTCAATAAAGCATAATAATAAGAGAGTAAGGGACGAGAAAACAAACACAATGATTTTTACGTGGTTCGGCAATCCCCGCCTACGTCCATGCCTCCAAGCTCACCCGGCTTGAGGATTTTACTATTCAAGCCTCCCAATGCTTCAAGTTCCTTACAATTGACTTCCAATGTGTCAATAAACCTTTACAACAAGAGATTATCCCCAATCTCTTAACCAAAGTGTATCATAACACTTACAACCTCTCAAGGATAAAGATTACAAATGAATTTTCTCTCACACAATGTGTTTGATTACAAATGAATGCTCAATGTGTGAATCAATTAAAAGCTCAATAATAGTTTTATGTTCAATAGCAAGCTCAATGATAACTCTTGGATCTCTCTTTGTTTGAATTGGATTGAGCTTATTTATAGTTAGAGCTAAAAACTAGTCATTATTGACTTTCTGCTCACTGTCGGATCGCCATTAACTAGATGTCGAATCGCCGTTTTGACTGGTCAATATGACTGTTGGGCTAAATTTTCAAATTGTCGGATCGTCGTTAGTGTCCAGAGGCTACTCTTCAATTCTGCTCGATGTCGGCTAGTCGTTATCAAGATGTCGGTTAGCCGTTTGCTACAGTAAATTATTTTCTAAAATTATAGTTTGACCCCAAAACTTTACATAACTGTACTATGGCCCAAACTGTTATAAATTTTGTAAATTGATCCAATTTCAGAATCTCTAAATAATGCTTACTATTTCCAAAACTTTCTGAAATTATGATATGGCCCAAAATGCTATAAAACTTTTCAAATAAGTTCTTCTCCAAAATTTCAAGCAATACTTGTTGATTTCAAAGTTTTCAAAACTCTTTCAATTAAACCATAAACTTGAAAAACAACTAATTTCATAAAATCATTTTTTCATTAAATATAAAACCTTTATAATGTGAAAATAATGATTTATTTAAAATGTATAAAAAATAATTTGAGCTTAAAAGATTAATCATTATTAATCTTGTTTGTTATCATCAAAATCAACATTATGAAAACATATATGTTAACAGAGATTCTATAATTAGTGCATGTGATCTATTTAGAGTAAGAAGTTGGTTCGAGCAAAACGTTTATTAAATGCTCTAGATATTTCTTGGGAGACAAGTAAGGCAAGAAGATCATATTTATTCCTATTTAGATTCATAGAAATTATAAGAGGAAAAAAACTCTTATTTGAAAAAAATTCAAGTCTTTTAAGACTTGCTATTTTAGTGAAACTCTAGTGCCTATATAAAGAGAGGTATTTCACAATTGAAGCACGCGCAACATAGAGCATAAAGCAGAGAAGCAAAATTCAGCCTCCTCCCTAGAGAATTCGGATTTGGCGTATAATGTTGTGTTGATTTGTTTTTTCATCTTCTTTTTATCTCAGTGGAGAGTCTATGTGGATCTTGGATCACTAGACGTTGAAGAGTTAAAGAATTGCTATTGATCACTTTGCGAAGTGCCTTGAGGATCGTGGATCAAGAGGGGTAGTAATTATTCAAAAGAAGCAGATTCAGTCTAAGGTTGAGTAAACTGTATAGTGATAAACTGAAAGCGAGAGTCTTGAGTTTGGTAAATCCATAAGTTGTAACATCTCAACTTAGTGAATTACTTTTCATCTGGGCGTGACCTCGTGGATGTAGAATTTATTAATCTGAACCACATAAAAATTTTCGTGTCATTTATTTTCTGCATTTTATTGTGTTTTTAGAAAATTAATATTTTTTATGCAGATGAACAATGATCGTGAACAGTAACGGTGAACAATATTTCCAAAAATTAATTAAGTTGTTAATTTTTATTTATTTTTAATTGGCTACATCTATTTGTAATAGATCTAAATTCCTTTCAATTATTATTATTATTATTATTATTATCATTATCATTATCATTTTCATTTTCATTTTTTTATTCAAATTTCTTTTAACATTAGATTGCTATGATAATATGATCTAAGATTGGTCCATGCCTTTAGGCATTCTTCAAATTCAATTGATGGTCAATTTAAGCGTAGCACATATAATATTCATAACCAATAAAAATAAAACTTATACATATATATATATATAACTTTGGACACTTTTTTTGTCTTTTCCTCTTTCTTTTTCAGATACAGCCTAATAGAAATCCCATTACCTTCTCACTCATTGACTGATGGTAATATAATTGGTGTCAAACATGTTGTTTATACTAGAATATATTGAGTCCCACGGGAAGTTCTATAGGCTTTTTTTCTTTTTTAAATCTTAATGTGTAATGATATACTTATAAAATTGTGATTCAAAATTTGTATTTCAATTGATGAGGTATTAATAAAAATTCATCATTAGATGAGAAATGATAATGCTTAACAGGAAAATACTAAATGGCAAGAGAGACGAGAGAAGGACGACTGAAACGGCAGCATTTTGTGCCCACTCTTAGAGATGGTAAAGTAACGCAGACCTTCTTGGACCTGAAAAATCTAGGTCCAGTTCAACTTGTACTGGAATAAAATAAATTTAGTATTTTGATGTAAATTTTTGAACCCGGATGATTCAGGGTCCAGATCCGAGTTTAGGTCAACTCGGAGATTTGAACCCGGACTTGGATTATTTAATTTTAAATATTTTTTAATTAATTATTATTTTTATTATTTATAAGTATACAAGCCAAAAATGAGAGAAACAAAACAAATGCTAAATCTTGCAGCAACCGTTTACTCTAATCCTATTCATTTTCCAAAATTCGACATCATCATCGCTGCTCGATTCATCATAATCCATTAATTACTAGCAGCACAACATCACCACTGTGGCCACATTTCTCTGCAAGTTTTAGGAATGGACTTGATATCAAAGTAGAGAAGTCAAGGAAGCAATTGAAGGTAAGGAAGAACATGACTAAGAAGATCTCATGTAAAGAAGATCAAGCCCCTTAAATGTTGCCAAGAAGAAGTGAGCAATTCATTCTTCTGTAGTCTCGAAGCGAATTTTCTGCAGTAGAGTTCTATAATAGTCTTTTTCTAGTATAATTTTTGAAATGAAATCTATTGTGTCATGGATTTTGGTGTTATTTGATGTTTAGTTATACTTCCAAATTTTGAGTACTCCAAAAGAAAATGGATTTATACTAAGATTTGGGTTCATGGAATCATTGCGCTTTATTCCAGTTTATTTGATTTCCAATCTTCCTCATCCTCCATAATTGTTTCAATATTTCAAGAGATCCTATGACTTTGTTCTCTTCGCTCTTGCAATTTCCAAACAACCAAAAGTGGCATTCTTGATCCTTTTTTTTAATAATTTCAGGCATTCAATATATCTATTTGGGTCTAAAACTCGTAATTTGGAAACCTGAATTTTTCCAAGTTGAACCCGTATCGATCCCGACGCTTAAAAATACGGATTTATATTCAAATCCGGTATTTTAAATTGTCATACAAGTCTAGAACTGAAAAGGCTAAAGCTGTATCCAGACCCAAATTTTGTCATCCATACACTCTCTTTCTTCGTTTTATTATTTAAAAAATTAAAAAAAATAAATAAAAAGTTTAGAGGGAAATCGAGGAAAAATCCAAAAACAACTTATTCTCGTCACTACAATACCATATCCCATTTAGCATTTTCTCTCTCTCAAATGGCAGAACAAACAATACCACCATGAATGTAGCAGCATCTTATCACCATGAAATCGTTGGCATCCCGATGATAATGCTTACAAATGATCTATTACCCAAAAAAATAATAATAATGCAGTGACAAATAGAGCTGCCGATGTGGCATTGCCGACAATGACACGACAGCTGCCACCATGCTGATGCACCAAGCCAACACGATCACTGCCAAAGGTACTATCCAACGATCTTTCTCTCTCACTAGTACATAATCAAATTTGTGCAAAATAATTTAAAATAAAAAAAAATTAATTATGTAAGTATCGTTTCTTATCAATGATAATTCTATACAAAATTTTCAATTTTCTTATTTATGATAAGTTTTTGTATGATAACTTGATTTGAGAAAAATTAGTATTGTATGTCAAAACAACAATTTAATTCTTCTAGCATATTATTTCTACACATAAGGTTGCCTTTTTAGTGACTAATGCTTCGATCTTGGCTGACTTAAGTTTTGACTATTTTAAATTTTTGGTAAATTGGGTAATTTTTAGCTATTGTATGTTTAGTGATCAATTTATTAGAATGTGCAGCTATCGTGGTTGTGAGGCACATACATCATTGACCAATTTGTTTGTTTTAAGGTTTTTCCGTTACTTTTTACTTTTTAGATTAGTTGAGTGTAGTACATCATGGTAGCTAAGTTTACTTATGCAAAAGAGCTTATTGATTCCTTAAGGGGTTTACTTAATTACTTTGAACAATGAAACATGCGTTCACTACCAAAGCTAATGAATAATATATTTTGATGGGGTTATGGGAAATCGTGATCAATCTTTTCTGTAAATCTGGAAAAAAAAAGAATTGGAATATTCCTCTTGAATCTAAGTTAGAAGAAATGTTATCGTATTGACACAGGCCAGAGAATTTTGCTTTAGCTATATATAGTTCATTTAGAAACTTGGTGTTCATGCAAATATCCATTTTTCTCTCTTATACTTGTTGCCATTTATTTACAAATTAAATTGCTTCTTTTTTGTCGTCTATCATTCTATAGAATTATCCCTAGGCTAAGATAAGATCCTGCATGATGCTTGCGTACTTTGTGCTAGGTTTTGATAAAAAATAAAATGGAAAGTGTTTTGTTTGAATTGTTACAGAGTGCTCTGTATTTTAATGCTTTGGTTTTTTTTTTTTTTGGAAATTTTAGTAGTCTATGAACAACGATGTTAGCTAGCACAAGTGAATTCAAAACTCACTGCAAATATATAATGGATGCGGTGATTAGATGAAGTTGTTAACATCACATCTACAAAAAAATCCAAATTGCAAATTTTAGTTTTGTAGAGGTTGTAAAAACTTTCAATAGGTAGAAGATCGTAAACCCAGCAAAGAAAAAATTGACTTGTTAGAGGAGGAGGTTAGAAAATTTGCATTAGAGATTTAGTGTTTGTCCATTAAATTTCAAATGTTTCATTAAGAACTTAAGCATATGCAAGAATATGAAGTATGGAGGCGATTGCTTGATGACAAGCTTCGAAGGAGACAAACATCACGATATAATTTCATTAGAATACTTGTGATTGTTATACTATATTTTATATTCAAGTGTTAATTTTAAGTTGTTTCAATTTATACTATGTATTGGGAAAAAATTTGTAGACATATATAATAGTATTCTCCTTTGAAATATAAGTTTATGAGTTGTTTCACTTTATTGATTTTGAAAATAGATTCAAATTGTTGTTTTAACACCGAAAGAATTAAAACAATCTTATAAATATTTATTGGATATCGAAATAGCATACAATGAGTACAAGCACATTCAAATTGTAATGATTTATGTCATTGAAAATTATCAAAAAATTCATAAAAATTATAAAAAAAAACCATCGGATGAACAAAAATTATCCAAAAAAACAACAATAATGCAATGATTGATGTCAATAGAAACACAATATTTATATATCATTAATTCATTACTACAATTTATCGTTTTAAGCCAAATCTAACCAAAATGGTAGAGGAAAAAAAACTGAACAAAACATTGGTCATGGCGATTGTTATCTTCAGTACATTGTTGATATAGTAACTGTTGGAAATTCTTATTTCCAGATCTTCATAGTTATCGAATGAGATGAATAATGCGATTGCAAAGTATATGGTAGGACTGGTTGCTATAATACACAAAAAAAAATCTTATTACATTTTAAAAAATTAAAAATATAAGTACACATTAAGAAATTATGATTTTAAAATGACAACTTACTGTATTCTAATTATAAGAAAATGACTGATAAATATTATTTCCACCAGCTTAGGATGGATATATAGGTACCTAAGCAAATAAAATATATATGTAAAATCCATATTAAAAATTTAAAAAATTTAGTTCTTACATTATAGTAGTTTAAAGTCCTATAATGATTGACATTTGTATTAATAGTACTTCATTCCTATAACATCTATATATGCTCAATAATATACTTAATTACGTATATTCAAAATAAAATAAAAGTTTAAAATAAAAATTTACAAACTTACCATAACCATTTTGCTCTCTTATGCAGAGATTTCATGAGGCACTTCATAAGACAATAGAACATTTTCTTGTAAATCTTGTAAAATTATAATGGACAATTAAACGAAGATCAAATGAAATTAGAAAACATATACTTATATTTGAACAAACCTTTTTTTTTTTTGTGAAATATTTTTCCTTTGTGCAGGTTTCTTACGAATTGAAGATGATTTCTTCAGATAAGGAAGATAGCCTTTATGACGTGCCTTTTCTGGATCATTTGTTACATGTTCAACATTGTTGCTGGTATAACTTACTTCACTAGTAACAATTGTTTCCACACTTTCACAACAAATTTACTTGGATAGATATTTCATTGCTTTATTAATCCAATTCAATACAAATTTATAACTACTCTCACTATCAACAACTATGTCTGCAACCTTAATGAAAGCAGTACAAATTTTGTTATATCTCTCTTGCTGAATGGATAAATTTTGCATACTATAATTAACTTTCACCCTACTATAGCATCTCCTCACATCTTTCATCCACCTTAATAAAATGTATATTTCTAAAAATAATTCAACACTATTACATATCGACACTGCAAGGGCATGTCCACAAGGAATCCCCTTAGACTAAAACTTTAAACAGATACTGTTAACTTCACATTCAGCTTCTTTAAAAACAACCTTAAAAATTTTTTTTTCTTACCTTGCCCATATGATTCATTGATTTTATAAATTGATCCCATAAAATCCAGTATATCACAATACATCGGTGATGTTAGTTCTTGTTGGATTTTTTTAGACTTAGAAATAGTGTATACCTATTTAACTTGCTTTTCCATCTCATATCTTGTTACATAAGAAGTCTTTTTGCTGAAACACTTGGCATTTGCTTACTATTTTGATTCAGCTTTACTTCTCAACGTATTTTCATACTGCTTCACAGGTTGCTTCATATTTGTTCTTGAGTTAACAAACTCATTAAAAAAATACATTCATACTTTCACTTCGTTGAGTTGTTAACATTCCTACCTAAAAAATTATCTTTCAAATAGCGTCGAACACAATGATGTCTTTCATCATATAAACCATTTAACTAATTGTTATCCCATAAATCATATTCATAATTATGTCATGCAAGCTTCTCAAACATAGTAGAGCTTAGCAAATCATAAACAGCAGAAAGCAACGATGAAATAAGACCTCACATTCTTTAAAAACCTCCAACTTCTCAGGCACCTTCTTCATTATATGTCGTGAACACTACCGATGTCTAGTCGTAGGAATAACATTCTTAATTGTCTTTTACATTACTTTGTCTTAGTTTGTAATAATACCAATTAGAAGAGAACCAGACATGCATAATAGATACAACTCAAATAACCACGTAAACATCTCCATATTCTCGTGTGAAATCAATCTGCATCCTAATAAACTAAACTAGCCATGATGGTGAACTATGACAAAGGAATCGAATGGCATGTGATACTTATTAGTAAGATATGTGGTATCAACTGTGATGACATCTCCAAAATATTTGTAAACTGCCCTCCAAAATACATTCTTTAATTGATCCTACTTATCCAAATCAATGATTAAAAACAAAAAAAGAACCTCTGCCATTTTGCTTGCTTTTTCTGAAATACTTTAAAATTGCCATAACATCTCATTCTCCAAGCTGTAATCGCCTTGCTTTGTCAACAAGATTTCCACGATCTTTTTCTAAGAATGAGACATTTTCATGCCTGAGACATTTTCATGCCCATCAGCTTCAACAACAATAGAATTAAAATTTTGGGCAACATTAACTCCCACATAATCATTCATTTCTATATGTTTGTTTGCACTTACACTAATTCTGCAGTTGCAAGGGAAATAGCCAGCTTTGTCTGGACTCAATTCATGATTGCATCGAAGGTTTAAAATTTGAAGAACTTATTTTCTATCTTCATTTAGAAAACCTCCTATTTTAGCATCACAAACATTTTTCAAAATAGGTTTAGGCTTCAACACATTAGTAGATCTACATTCTGAATTATCGCTAGGGCCACATGTAAATGTTGCGTATTTTACAATCTCATCACTCTCTTTCTTACTAGTTCGCACTTTCAGAGGAAACTCTTCTTATTTACCATAGGCTTTGTAAAATGTAAACATTTTCTCATGATTATCGAATAACATCCCAAGAGTTGGCTCATATTTTTTTTGTTGTACATCTTCAATCGTATGATCATTTCTAAATTTTCCATTTCTATAAAATAATTAACATTTGTATTAAGAATAAGTAATTATAAATTTTTACAAAATTTTTGTCTAGCAAAAATTTAATCCATTAAATTTCCAACAATTTAACTATAAAAAAATTCTCAATCAGCCAAGATCGAAGCATTACTAGGGATGGCAAAAATCCCCACGGGGACGGGTACTCTCGGGGATTTTCTCCATTCGGGGAGGGTATGGGGATAATTTTATACCCAATTTCTTATTCGGGGAGGGGACGGGGATGAGGTGGAATCCCCATCCCCTACCCATTTCCCCATTTTAATTTTTTAAAATTACTAGTAAATAAATAATAAAATTTAAATTATAAAATTATAAATATTGGTAAAAATAAAAAATATCAAAATATTTATATTATTAAACTTTTAGGCCTAATTAACTAATTAAAGTCCTAAATTTTTATTTAGGACATTAAAAAGACCGAGTAGATTCTAATAGCCAAACATTTTTTTTTAATTTTAATACTCTTTAAATATTTTAAACTTAAATCTATTTTTTATTTATTTTTAGATGTTATAATTACCCACAACGAATCACAATTTTAATATCTAATCTAATCTAATCTAATATTTGCTTTTGATTTGCTCCGATTTAACTATTGTGTTGTAAATGGAATAGTCCACATTTATAAAGTGCCCACGCCACCATTGAAAAAGTTAATTTTGAATCTAAATTCGATTTTATTTGTAATAATTTTGTATTAGACTATTAATTTGTTCACGATAGTTTGTAAAAGAAGTTTGTATCCCTTGCATGTTGCGTTATTTACTAATTTAATGTATGTGACTTTTGTAATAGATATTAATGTAAGATATATTTCGAACTTTACTTTTATTTGAATTTTTTATTTTAATATGATTAACACAAAATCGAAAAAAAAAATGTATTAGTTATTCGGGAATCGGGGACCCTCGGAGATCCCCAGTTATTATTCGGGGAGGAGATCATGATTCTCTCAAGTAATTCTGACGGGGACATGGAGGAGACAGGGAGGGAACGGGGACATACGCAAAATATCGGAGATGGATACGGGGAGATCGCTCCCCTCCCCTCCCCTCCCTTCCCCTCCCCATTGCCATCCCTAAGCATTACTCGCTAAAAAGGTAACCTTAGGTGCAGAAATAATATTTTGGCAGACAATATTAATTCTCCCGAATCAAGTTATCATACGAAAACTTACCATAGATCATAAAATCGAAAATTTTGTACAGAATTATCATTTATCAAAAATAACGCTTGCAAAATTGAAATTTGCACAAATTTGATTATGCACAAGAGAGAGAGAGAGATTGTTAAATGAGACCTTTGGCAATGACCGTGTCAACGTGGTGGCAACGATCATGTCATCATTAGCGGTGCCACACTGACAGCTTTGTTCGTCACTGCCTCTGTTCTTTATTGCATTATATTTTTTCGGGTAACAGATTGTTTATAAGCGTCATCGTCGGAATGCCAGCAGTGTTGAGAGCACCGTTGGTGATAAGATGCAGCTACTTTCATGGTGGTGTTGGTTTGTTTTGTCGTTTGAGAGAGGGAAAATGCTAAATCAGATGTGGTGTTGGAGTGACGAGGATGGAGATAAGCTGCTTTTGGATTTTCCCTCAATTTTTCTCTAATTTGTTATTATTTTTAAATAATAAAACGAAGAAGGAGAGTGGGCACAAAAATGACACCATGTGCTATAGTTTCTGTCGTCCCTCTCTCGTCACTTTTGCTATTTAGCAACACTTGACTCAATAACTAACTATTATTTGAGCTCATATGATAGTGACATATCATTTTTCACATTAGTTAAAATACAAATTTGGTATCTTAACTCTATAAATTTACCATTATTGAATATGTAATATCATATATTTTGAGTTATTTAAATCTATTTTTATGACTTTTTGGCAACCACCGGTTTGTTTTGATTTTTTGACAAGCAACGAAGTCTGCCTTTTAATTGTTTTTCATATGAGATTTATATCACATTGATTTAATGTATTGAAGCAAGATTTTGGTGTCAAAAATGCTTCTGTAGCTTAACCCAATGCTTTAGCTGATCATTTTCACATAAGTAAAATACCTCATCCATTTATATTCAAGATCATAAGAAGTATCTATCAATTTTTCACAATAAAGTTAAAAATATGTATCATAAAACCAAAGTCTATACATTAAATATTTAGAAGACAGCACTTCATAGTTGAAAATAAACCACAGAAAAGATTAATTTGGATTATGTTTACAAAAGCTCATTCTGCAGTTAGCAATGTTTGATAGACCACAAAAGGTTATTATTCTTCATCATCATCGTCATGCTGTCTCCGATGCATGGTGTTCCCGTTAACGTCAGAAGCAAGTTCGGCTTCAATGGCCTTGGAAGGCAACCTCTCGTATGTTCTTGATCTTGATGGAAGAAGCTTGCAATGCCCAAAAGTAAGAATCTGGCTGAGTTTCTCATAGCCCAACTTCTGCTGAATATATACCGCTGCTGCAAGAAAAACTGCAGTAATGGGTATGGCAACATCCCCAAACTTGGAGTAAAAATCCAGATTTGGGTTCGCAAACTCATATTCATCAGCAAAATAAGGATTTGGAACAGGAGATCGTGTGTAATCATATACATGAGGGAGCAGTCTGACCACTGTTATGCCAATGAAATAGAGTTTTCGCAGTGGCTTACAATCTGTCTGCCAAAGAAAGTTACCAATAACTTGAGGCAGTAAGAAAAAATCTTGAACAAGACCAACATACTCCTCTAGTTCAGTTTCCCACATGCTCTTACTTGTCGAATCTATGAACTTCTCTGTTCGAATTGCAGAGTGAATGATCAAAACAAGTATATAACCAGTAACATGTATTGCCGAAGTAGTAAGAAGCACCAGCTTGTCACTCGGGACACGGTGAGGTTCATTAGGGCTCCGTGAAAGCAATCTGACACGTGATTTCCACACCTTTTGCATGAGCCTTAGTGTGAGTAGAAATGATACCATTACTAGGAGCTTCACTGTATAATCAATCACTTGGAACAACTGATTTTTCTCAAGGTTGTATGATGTGTTCTCATATTCAGAATCCTTTCTCTTGAAGAGAGCTTCAGCCCCTGTGATCAAGGGAAGACTATACCCAAGAGCTTGGACACCCAGCATGACAAGAGACATGAAAGGATTGGAATCCAAATTATGCTTGACGCAAAACAACTGGCTCAAAATGCAAGCAATTGCAAATGAGAGTGTCACGATCCGAAGAATCCCCTCAACACCCCTCCGAGAAAGGATGTCTTCTCTCTGCTTCCTGTACATAACAGGAAGTGTTTGGAACTTAATTGTCTTAAAATGGAGGGGATCATCATCGTTCCTTTGGCTGGCAATATATATCTTAGCAGTTGGATTGACCAACCACCGAGATGTTGTGGGGGGGTATGAGACTACCACTTCAATTAAACAATCCAACCCAGCTTCAAGATCCATGCTGTCAAATAATATCTTCCACGAGGCTCTGACATCCCTGCAACCAACTAGATACATCTTTCCAACGTGTGGATCATAAAGACCCTCCAAAAAAAGCACAGAGAAATTGCTATAAGATTTTTCAGTGATTGAGAGTTGAGCTGATACATTCAGAAGGAGCTGCTTTTCAGTATACTCAGCTTTAGTGTGGTAGTGAGTCTCCTCTTCCCTGGTGGAAAAATTCCGTGAAGACCAGTAGTGCCCGAACAGGGGGCCAAGTGTTATAATTTCCATCTGAATGTCAGTTCTTGGCAGGCGAGCTTTAGGTAATGGATCTGGAATTGCAGAGATGTGAAGAGTCAGATCTTCTGAAAGAAGAGAAAGACTAGATAAAAGTCCATCCGCATCTTCCAGTCTGGGGAATTGAAGTAAGGATTTCTTGACAATGGTTCCAAAGCTGAAGGGCTCATTTTTTTCTAGGACAATACCAGCTTTATCAATTTTAGAGTAACTGTAATGGGGATTGGAGGTTCTAAAATAATTCCACAACTCGGTAGGCTGTACAAACTTCTCAAATGCTAAAGGGAAATATGACAAACTACTTTTATTGATGCTGGAAAAACTCCCAACGATTATGCTTCGTTGCTTAATGGAAAATGAAGTAGGAATGTACATACAGATCTGAGAGTTGCAGCTACTCCCTTCGGCATTTACAAGACCAACACAACCAACCATGCAGAGTTGTCCGCTAGAAGACTTCCAGAGTCCCTCAGCGGCAAGAGTCATGTTGCTTATCCCAGATCTCAATGTAGCAGCATACTGCATTGCTGATGGAGGGGCAGCCCAAAACACTGCTGCAACCTTCGCTGAGCTGGAATTTCCCTTTCCATATGTTTGTTCACACTTAACATTTTGCATGAAAATTTTAACATCTTTAAAGCTCCCATCAGTTGCTTGAATCTCTTTATTTAATCCAAATGGACCCATTTTACTGCAGAAATTGTCCGTGCCGTTGCATTTCCAGTTTGGCACGACAGTGAAAGCCCCTTCATTAATAACTTGCTGAAGAACTTCACAAAATCCAATTCCTTTATAGATATCAATGCCACCTTTCATGAAGCTATCTTCAATAGGATATGGATCGCATGCCTTTGAAACAATTTTGTCAGCACCAAATTCATACCGTGCTGACCTGCCACGTTGGGACAAAATGTGAACTTTGTCAAAGTACTTGGGATTTGACTTCGGGTTTAAACTGCTCATCTCCCCTTTTATCACCATATTGGTCAGTGTGAAGGTCAATGGAAAATGAAGCACAAGAAGAATTTGATCATCTTGCAAGAGAGGTGGCTGGTAATAACTTGGACCAGAGCCCTTCATCCACTCCCATGGATTATTGGATTCAGACTCCCGAGATGGCAACATTGCAGTACCCAGCAAACACAACACTATTTCACCTCCATTCTTCTTAGATTCAGTATATATCCCTTGAAACAACATCGTAAGTTGAGTATGATTTGGCCACATCTGAAACTGAGGGTTCCCCCCATAAGGTCTCTCAGCAAAAGATTCATCTAGTGTTATGCCCATATACAATTCACCACTAACACCAACATACTTCTTTGATCGATGGTCACGATCAACATCCATAACCCAGAATGAAGCTATTTTCTCAGGGGTTCGAGGCGAGTCCTTCCTTACATCACTATCATCAAATGGCATAATAGGGGCGACCCCCATCTCCTGCTCCCAATCACCAAACACAAAGTTGACCTCATCTCTGATCCTATAAATCCTATCGCTTTCAGCTCTCAATTCAGTAGCAGAAGATAAAACAGAACTACAATGTTTCTTCACTTCATCAGTCCTATCATAATTGTAAGTCACCTGAGATCGGTCACTCACAAGGGCAGAATCCGGATATGATTCTTGGAGCCCAGAAACCAACGATCCATACACAGTACAAACAACAATAAACAAAAGCAGTATCTTCATAATTCCAAAATCTCAACTTGCAATCACTCTTTTCAATATTTGCCAGCTACCCAGTTACTATGAACACACAAGCTGTCATACAAAAGTTGAAATTTTTTATCCTCACCCACAAAACTTCATCATACAAATCATCCAAAGAAGACAATCAACCAATGGAAGATAAATGTGTATGGTAACAATGGCCAAGATAAGATAGAGCTGATAGTTGGGTGGGGGTGATAGTGCAAAATTTGTTAATTTATTTGATCAGTGAAAAACTTACCTGATAATGGGTTTCTGCTTTGCATGTTCTTGCAAAGATTTCAAGGAAGATTGAGTTACAACAAGTGAGCCTGACCAAAATGCAAAGCCTGGATTGGATCTTCAGTTAAGAACGAAAGAGAAGGACAGACAGGAGTGAAGTTGAAGTTTATGAAAGTGGAGTTGGTGTAACAGATTTAATTAAATACTCATCACTAATTTTAATTTGTTTTCTTTTTTTTTTTCTATTTTTGGTGTTAAAGTTCTATTCTATTCCAATTGTCTTTTTTAAAAAAATAATTAAATATTTAAATGGAAGTCTAATTATAGAAGCATTAGAAGTTTGTCAGTGAGTTGTCATGTAAGAGATGTAACTCAGTTAAAATTAAACTTTAAATAATAAAAATTAGAAAGTAAATCAATTACGCATTGCCAATTTTTAATGGAAACGTGGAAGAGAAGAAAATTATCGATCCGGATTTGAAATAAGTTGGAGAAATTTATTCATTTTTATTAAATTAAAAAAACAATAATTAATTTCGCATGGCGTTCAGGCATCGTATGAGCGCGTGTACGATTTTTTGGAATCTGAAACAAGACAGTGGACCACATAATGATATACTGTCAAAGTCTCGAGTCTTCCACTAGTTACTTATAAAAAAAATTAAAAAAATTAAGAAAATTAAATTCTTAATTACAGACAAACTTAAGATTTTATTCATATGTAATCTCCGATTATCACGATTAATTGATTCTTTAATGGAACACCGACAAAAATGTTGGGAGTTTTTTTTTTTTTCTTGAGAAAAAAAAAATAATTAATTGCTAAAGAGTTTAAATAATCTTTTTTTTTAAAAAGGAGTGAAAAATGCCCGAGCAGGGCCATATAGACTTTGGGCCAAACTCTAACAGGCAGCTTCCAAGTTCCAAATGGCTCTGTTCAAAACTTTCATAGCTCCGTTTCAATTAACATCTTTAAGTTGCGTTATATTACTAATTTTGTGTTACTTATAGAACTTAAGAGTAGATGTCATTCTGCTTCTTTTGAACCCATGAAAAGTTTCTGATTTTCTTTACATTGATTTTGCTTGAAACAGAACAATCCCCTGTTAAATTTGAAGAACAGAATCGACACGTATTGTTCTTTGATCCATTAATCCAAATAAAGCTAACCACTTTTGTTTTTTTCATTCATCAATGGGAAAGCATACATAAATTTTTTGGTATCTATGAGATTCTAAAAATCAATCAAGTACATAATTTACGCGAGCCTTTTATTTTTTGAGAGTACACAATTAAGGAACTGAATCATCCATGTCTTCAGCAGAAGATTTGGACCAAAATTTGGAGACCCCAAATCTAGAACACTCCATGCCCCTCAATTTCAGCAACAGAAACAGCAAAATCCCGCAGCAAAACCCCAATGCAGCACTAGAACCAGTCAATGAAACTGCAGCACAAACCAACATCACAAAAGACTCCTCTTTAGTATTCATATCTCTCGACGCCATAGCCAATTCTATCCCCGCAAACAACAACAGCACCCCAAGAATCCCAATCGGAAACTGCCCCAGAATCCTCACGAACGAATTCCCAAACACCAACCCAATCGCCAGCTTCCCCAGCCCCAAGAACACTACAGCCATTCCACTCCTAGCACCAAACCTGTACTGCCCAGCTAGCCCCCCGGCCCCATGACAAACCGGCATTGCACCAAACCAGCAACCAACAAAATTCATCACACCAACACTGATAGAAACCTTCGTTGCGGACAATTCCTCGCGATCAGGAAACAGATCCCCTGATAATTTACACACAGCAATCACCGAGTTCAAAACAGACAATGGTATCTGAGGAATTGCCGCTCTGAGAAACCCAACTTTCCAATCATCCCATGTAATCTTTAACACACTAATCTCGGACGGGCCAAATCTAAGATCATTAAAGATTGTGGGATCACGAATGAAACAGAGTATCAAACCAAGCAAAAACACAACAAGAGCTGCGGGTATTGCCGACAGAATTCTCAAACGTGTATGCAGCCTAAGCCTACGTCCGCTATCATTAACATCATCAGTATTATCAATATCAAATTCTTGATTATGGGTACCGTAATCGCCGGAGCCGGTGGTGAGGACCAAGAAGAGGATAGCTGTGAGGGCGAGGAGGAGGCCGTCGAGGCCAAGCCAGGGGCGAGAGGAAGTGGACTTAGAGGTGGCGAAATCTTGATTGAAGCGGACGTATTTGATGGCGGTGAAGGCGAAGGAGAGGCCCTGGGAGAGCTGGACGCCGCGGACGACGGGGAGGGGGATGAAGCGGTAGAAGAAGGACATGAGGCCGGTGAGGCCGAGGAGGAAGAGGGTGGCGGCGGTGCAGAGGCCGGCGGCGGCTATCTGGGAGGTGGTGAGGTGGGGGGATTCGGAGACGGCGACGGCGGCGATGGACTTCATGGGTTGGACGGGCATGGGGAGGCCGAAGAGGAGGCCGGTGGCGATGTTGTAGAGGGATGTGAAGATGAGGGTCGTCGAGAGGTCCAGGTTTGAGACGAGGGTAAGGGTGAGGACTATGGGGATGAAGGTGCCCAGATCGCCTACCGCGCCGGACAGCTCCGACACGAGGCTGTGTTTGCGGCGGCCGGGGCGGTGGTTGTGGTGGACGAGAGGCGCTGTGGTGGTGGGTGTTTGCTGTCGTTGTTCTTCCATGGAGTGGTGGTGAATTGGTGATGGTTGGATCACTGAAAGTATTGAGTTTCAGAGTTCGTGAAGTGGAAGTTGTGGGCTTTCAAAGTGTAAGTGTGCAGCGATTATCTAAAGCTCGAAGGTGCACTTTCCAAGTCTCGATTGGATTTTTTTTTAACCATATGAAAGTGCAGTAAGTATCAGCATATTTTATCGTATATTCCAAGTACTGACCACGGATGCAATAGAGGCGTCTACGTTTGTTGAATGTTAGTTTGGGCTCGTCGCTGACGTGAAAAGCTATTTAGATTAAATATAAAATGCGGCTCTTCAAGCATTCCTTGGGGTGGGTTTTTTCTTCCCATTCTTTTTCAATCAAACAACACACTTCACATCAAAACGCTGGCAAGTTAACAACAAAGGCATTGAATTGAAGCCCGGCTTCAAAGCATTATTAAGCCCTGAAGACAATCAAAAGGCTCGTTCACGGGGTCATCGATACCCTTTTCACCTTATTTTCTCTCTTTCTCTCTTCCTTTTATTTCTCTCCTCTTCTCTCATTTCTTTCAACTAAATATGGACTTAATGTATACACTATACATGAATGTCATCGATGAAGTTTTCGATGATATAATATCTTGTATGGTGAAATTTGGCTTTGAATCTAGAGATGCTTGGAGTTGGGGACCCCAAATGAGCAAGTGCCAAATTCTAGCAGGGCAGTCCAAATAGGTTAACAGGATAACATTAGCAGGTAGCATTAGCGGGACCCATTTGCACAAGAATGCAAGTTTCTTTAATTGCACGCAATTCAGATTTTTACATTATTCGGATACATTCTCCTTGTCTCTGTCAAACCAACTCAGCATTGGTAATTTTTTTAACTAAAATATGAGGGAAGTGATAAAATTCTATAGAGGTGTTTCTAGATGATAATATTTATTTTGTTGCTTTATAATTTCTTCATATTATTGAATTTTGTCCAGAGCTCAAGCCTCGAGTTAATATTGGGGCCAATAAGCCCTGCCAAGGCCAAAACTACGGACACGTCCAAAGTTTGTGGAGGTGTACTTGGTGCGTCAAGAACTTTATGCTATCTCTTTCGTCTATATTTGTTTTAGTTCAAACTATAACGGTGAAATAAATCATTTCTACTTTAATTATAGCAGAAGTGCAACTAAATCATTTTTTATTTTTTATTTTTTAAAAATTATTGAACACTTAACTATATGGTGATGATTTTTAATAGGCAAATTTTCATATAGCGGAAGGTGCTATTTGATTAATCCACGCAGGTCATAACTCAATAATATTTATAAAAAATTATTAAATTATATCATGTGTTCTATTACCTACTATACGATGAGTATTTCTCAAATTTATTCATACTAAATTTTTAAATTCAAATATGAAATCATAAGTTACATAACAAATATTCTCTTAAAAATGATATCGTCATTCTATAAATTAAAAATATTGATACTAGTCTAGATATAATACGATTAGAAGTTATGTTGTTGGTAACTTTGAAAGTTGAATTCTCAATCAAATAACGGTCCATTGAAATAAAAGAGAGAAGTTAATGAGTCTTATGATAGACGGAATCCGAAAGGGTATTTTGGTCTTTAAGAAAACACATGCGCCGGAAGCAGGTGATGGACCGAAACTTACGGTTGTCAAAATATTAAATAACGGGGGGGCCCAGGCTATCTAGTAGCCGTTACGCACCCACCGCTTGCCACGTGGCACCAAAATCTTTTTGGCTCTTTCTTAATTTCCCTTAACAAGCCTTTTGAAACCAAATTCGACCGTTAGCTCCTCTGTTTCTATTTTCTAATAGAACATCGTCAACTCTGTCTATACAACAGCAACTTATAGAAGAGAAAAATCAAAATCAACAGAAACAATGGCTGCCGATTACGCATTCACCGAAGATGATATGGCGGTCGACGAGGGTCTCGGATACCCCAAAGCCTACGCCAAGATCTGCAGAGACCGTTCTGCTTCTGGTGTTGGCTTGTGCAGCCATGGCCCTCCATTTTGTTTCACTCCTTATCCTTTGCAGGAAGATGAGGTGAGTCAAAAACAAAAATCTTCTTAGTTGGGTAGAAAGTGAAGGAAAGTTTAGGAAGCTTGAAACGGCTATCTGGGTGTGGTTTGTTTTGGTGTTATTGATTGAAAGAAAATAATTTTACAATATCATCTTGGTTATTGCAGAGTTCGAGAGCTAAACAATTGGAAAAGATGTTTCCAGTTATCGATCCAAAGGCGAAACCAACGGCTAAGCCTAAGATATTTCTGAGTCTCCTGTGGAAACAACTCAACCATCTTGGGTAATTAACAACTAAAGCCTATAAAATTTCAGCAAACGTGATCAATGTTGAAGCTGTTAGAGTTTCGTTTTTGTTTCAACTTTTCTCGAATTGCAGGAATGCTGGCTTTGATCCTGCGGTGATTCGAGTAGATCCATATGGGAATGTTTTGTACTATCATGCTGATTCTGCTTCTCCTCTTGCTTGGGAAATTGATCACTGGTTTCCTTGCTCAAGTAAAAATATTATTTATTGAGCCTTAATTATATCTCAATGTTACTATATATGACACATTAGTGTTTAATTTGTTGCATCATTGTGGACTTTAAGGAGGAGGATTGACTGTGCCTAGCAATCTAAGGATACTGCAATGGCAAGTGTGCAAAAGGAAGCATAACAAACCTGAGTTTGTTGTTCCATGGTGGGATTTGCAGCTGGGTATATCTGTAAACCAGTTCTTATCAGTCTTTGCTTCTTCGAACTCCGACTTCAGGTTTGTGTATCCCTCATTTTCTTCATTTGATGCATATTGTTGCCTAACCTGAATGTCGATGACAAATTTTTGTTCACTGTTCTGGCAGGCACAGGGCATTTTCATACTTGTTCTTGGAAGGTGAAAATGAAGAAATAAACGCCTCACAAACTGTTGAATCGCATAGTTTTCCGCAGCATTTTGTTGAATCAAAAAGGAAATTAGGCCTTGCTCCTGCTGGTATTGTTGTATCTCGAAGGGAACTGCGTGATTCTGCATTGACATTGAGATCCTTGGACTATAATAGGCAGATAAGGTCAAGCTCTCCTGCAATTGGTAAGCACATGAAATATCGAACAACTAACTTTGTTTCTCTACATGCATTTGACTTTGGATTTCATTAGATAAAGACTTGTATTGTTTTCATTGTGTTAGCTTCAAGAAAAGTGAAACCTGGTGTCTTGAAAGAAAATGAAACCCCGGACTTTGTTACAAACCCATATCAAGCCATTGTTGCTGCAAGGGATTCCTTGAAACAAAGAGAAGAAACTCAAAAGATGCAAATGGAAATACAGAAATTGAATGAGGAAGTGACTGATATGAGGAGAGCAAATGATGAAGAAAAGCTTGATATTCAAGACCTGGAGTTGGAGCTGATAAAGCGAAGGAGAAGAGCAGAGAAGTGCAGGCAGCTAGCAGAAGCACAATCTTCATATAGAACAATGCTAGAGAAGATGATTAGAGATGCTATGCACCAGTAAGATTATCAACGTGACGTGCCTTTCACTTAATGTTGAATCTCGATGTGTCCATATTGTTCATTATTCAAAAATTGATGTATCATTTGTTTTGTAGGAGTGTCATTTACAAGGAACAAGTAAGACTGAATCAGGTGGCTACTAACGCGCTTATGGCAAGACTTGAAGCACAGAAAGCAATCTGTGATTCTGCAGAGAAGGATCTCCACAAGAAATTCAAACAACGAGAAGAGATTGAGAAGCAGTTAAGGCCAGAGAGGGAACACGCAAGGAAGAGATCAAGAATGGATGATACATTATTTGAAGAGAAGGACAGTAGATCAGTTCTTTATCTACCAGGAGTCAAGCAAAGAACACCTATACACAAAGAACTGAGAGTGTTTTTGGAGGAGGAACAAAAAGCATCAGAAGCTGGCCTGTCTTCAAACGAAGAACGAAGGAATGAAGAAGTTGAAGAGGAACCGCCAAAACTTGGAATAAATTTTGCTAATGAAAAACATGAGGAGCATGATAAATCCATTGTTGCCTTTGAGGAGTACCCCATTGAGGATCAGCTTAAGAGACTAGAAATTGGGGAGGAGAAAAGACAGAGGCTGCAATTCCCAGTTCTTCGAGAACCAGAGATACAGAAAGTGGAAGAGGAAGAGGAAGAGATCAGAAAGGAGCGCGGAAAAGGGAATGTTGAGAGGTGGCTGCAAATGCTGTTAGAGAACACTCAAGAAGAGACGGATCCTCAAGCAACTAATGAAAACAAGACAAGCAGGACCGACGACATAATCAAAAAGCTGGATGAGAAGTATCCACAGAAAGACAGATCAAGCGTAACACAAGAACCTGAGAAGCAGCAGATTGTCGTAGAGAAGGAAGCACGGAAGTTGGAAGAAGAGATCACAGAGATAGAGCCTGCAGAAACAGTGACAGAGAAAAGCAATGTAGTGGAACAAATTAGTATTGTTGAAGGAGTTGGAAGTCGTAAGAGCTTTGAAGTGAGGGAAAGAACAGAGAAGCACGGAAAGGAGAAATCATTAGGAAGGTCTGAGAGTGCCAGGGCCTTTCACAGAATCCCATCTTCTCCATCTTTGATTTTGAAAAAGGGAGTGGACTGCATACGCAAGAAGCCGATTGTTATGGATGATGATGATGGTAGTGAGTTTCATGCTGCAGGGAACACTTTCATCAAGTCATCTATCAAGACAATCAAGAAGGCAGTGAAGATATGATGAGTTCAATTTCATTATTTTCATTTAATCATTTATTTATTTATTTATTTATGAGGCTTCTTAAGCTGAATAATTGAGTGAATTGCTTACGGTTTGCAGTGTGTATAAGATTTGATTGTGCTGGATGATAACAGCTTCTTGTTTTATAAATAAATACGGTTTCAGTGATAGTATTTTCGGCCATGTTATGTCGGGATTCTCAAACAGTGATAGTGATGATATTTTTTTTCTAGAATTTGGCTATGTTATATGTTGAAAAAGAAATTTGCATCTCTAAAATTTAGAATCAACAATGAGTTTGCCAGCAACAAATAATGGAATGAACTGGTAAGTAAATAGGCAGCGGAGGCTGATAATAATCACCTTTTTTTCAAGATGATAATAACCGATTGGACCATTTAGCTTGTCAATGTATCGCCATCTTACTTAAGCAAGACTGAATTATCATGAGTCCGTGATATTCATCAGGTCTCAATTCACAAGAAGATGATAAAGCTTGTAAGAACACAGAATGAAATCAAATCTACACAATTTTCATTTCATACACTAAGGTAAATTCTACTATATTTCACATGAAATATACATAAATAAAAAGAATAGCACTTTACCTACCTCGCACAACAATCTTGTTTAAATTATATTTTCCCTTTTGGCAGCAAGAATACAGTGACGCTATATCCATTGGGTGCATACATAAAAGTACTACACGATACCTTGATGTCAGTTCCATAATCAAAGGGTGTGCAGTAAATTGAACAGCAAACCAGCTTCTTTCCTTTTCAAGACTGCTGGTTAAAGCGAGCTGAATAACTGTTCATCAGTGTTTCAAGCTCTTGGTGTTGGGACTACGATGTTCTCTGCTTTGCTTGGAATCCTACAATTTAGTTCAAGGGGCCAGCCACTGCCCAAGTGTACAAGTTTCACCACAACCCTGAAACTCTCATCCTGTATTTTTGTACAAGTTATAGAATGCTTAAAAAAAATCTTTAGCTCTCTGACCTGTCTAGTCTTCCCCAGTAACCCTCATCACCACAAGAGCAGGTTCCATCCTTGAAGTGGTGAAAATGTTCAGTATCCCTAACAAAAATGTCTCTGCGTACAATCTTGGAGATGAACTTGACAGTGTTGTGACAACTTTGGCATGTATAGAGATTCTTTGTAACCCAAATAGGCATCCCCGGGGCAGTATTTATGAGGCCAAATGCCACAGCCAACATCTCACTGTGACCACAAAAGATCTCAGCTTTTGAAGCTTCACTTTTGTCCATAGACACATATTCTGAACCAGCAAAACCAACTGCTTTCATTTTCTCATAAAATCCCTCCAAAACTGAATTTATTTCCTTTATTTGAGGGTGGAAATTGTCACCACTAAGGAAAGCATGAACTTCTCCTTTCACTTCCACCCAACTGCACCCAGGATCAATAGTCAACCCTTTCTCTCTCATCAACCTTCTTACTTTTGCAACTTCATCCCATTTCCCACTTGCAGCATAGAGATTACACAAGAGAACGTAATACCCAACATGTCTCGTATCAGTTTCAAAAATATGCCCAGCCGCAAGTTCCCCAAGCTCAAGCCATCGATGAATCCTGCATGCATTTAGTAAGGCTCCCCATATGGCTGCATCTGGCTTCATTGGCATTTTCTGAATAAACCCATAAGCTTCCTCCAATTGCCCTGCACGGCCAAGTAAATCAACGATGCAAGCATAATGTCTCAGATTTGGGGTGACGGAGTATACTTGTTTCATGCTATTAAAAAGCTCTAAACCTTCAGTCACCATTCCAGATCTACTACAAGCACATAAAAGTGCAATAAATGTAACCTCATCAGGATTTACCTTAGAATCTATCATTTTACGGAAGAACTCTTCGGCTAATGCCCCTTGTCCCCGCTCTGCATAACCTGTCAACAAAATATTCCAAGCAGAAACATCCCTTTCGTTCGAGTTAAATTGGTTCCAAGCAGGTTTCATCCTTCCACACCTTACATACATGTCTAGAAGTGCATTTGGTAGAAAACCATCGAATGCTACCCCAATTCTTAATGCATGGGCATGAATCTCTTTGCCACACATTAAAGCTCCTATTCTAGCACATGCAGAGAGGATGGAGACTAAGGTAACAGAGTTTGGTTTCAAATTCAACATCATTTTCCGAAAGAAAATCAATGCTTCAAAGGACCGGTTATTGAGTCGAAGCCCAAGGATTATTGAAGTCCAAGATATCACATTCTTGTCTGGAATTTGGTGGAACACTTCCAAGGCCTTATCAATGCATTTACACTTGGAATACATATCTATAAGTGTGTTTGCAATAATTATGTATGATATTAACCCTGTCCTCATAGCGAGCTGATGAAGCTTAATACCCAGATCCAAGTTTCCTAAACAAGCACAGGCAGATAGAACACTAGCTATAGTAATTTCATCAGGCATGCTACCCTCTGCCTCCATCATTTGATAAGTTTCCACAGCTTTATCAGGTAGCACACTACCTTCATAACATGATATCATTGTTGTCCATGATACTACATCCTTAGATTCCATTCGACTAAAAACTTTTTCTCCTTCCTCCCTGTTCCCAAAACTCAAATACATTTTAATCAATGGATTACACACCGAAACGTCATCAGAAAACCCCATTTTGATTACATATCCATGCACCTCCCTCCCTAACTTCTCATCACCGAGAAGCTCAGATGCAGAAATCACGCTACTCAGGGTCATGAAATCCGGATCAACCAAAACTTCCCTCATCATAATAAACAACATCAACCCTTTCATATATTCTCCATTCTCAAAATACCCTGAAATCATTGCATTCCAAGATATCCTATCTCTCTTAGGCATTCCATCAAAGACCAACCTTGCCCTCACCAAATCACCACACTTCACATACATGGTTATCAAAGCATTAACAACATCGACATCAGCCTCATACCCAAACCTAATCACATGAACATGAACTTCTTTTCCTCTCTTTAAGTCCGGCACACCGCCACAAGTCCGCAAAACACATGGAAAAGTATACACGTCAGGTTTAACACCACCAACCCAAAACATCCTCTGATACAAAGACAACGCCTCATCAAAAAACCCCGCTTTCGCATACCCACCAATCAACACATTCCAAGAAAACAAATCTCTATCACACATTTTACCAAACACATACCACGCATGACCCAAATCACCAAACTTCACAAACATACTTAAAAATGCATTTCCGAGCCTAACACTCAAATGGCTCATTGTTTTTGACACAACAGAATGCAAATATAACCCCTCATCATAACCTCTCTTCCACTCACATAACCTAACCAGATTAACTAAAGCATCTTCATCCACACAAATGTTCAGTTCTTGCATTGAGTCTAAATACTTTAAAGCTTGTTCTAAGGACCCATTGAGGCAAAGTTCATTTAAACGTGAGTTTGGGTTTTTAGTTGCGATTGAACTGGTGTTTTGGGTGTTGAGTACTTGGACACTTTGAGCATTTTTTGAGGAGAAATGGCGAGTTTTGGGTTTAAAATAGAAGGAGGTTTCGGGTATTCGTGTTTTAGGGTTTCGAAGGTTTTGGCGAAGAGGGGTTTGTGAGGTTTTAGCACAGAAAGCCATTGTCATTGAAGATAGAGAGCATAGTTGGGTTTTTGTCTGGGGTTTAAGAGTCAGAAGATAAGTTCGAAAATACTTGCAGTGGTTTACTATTAAAAGATAACGATGATTTTAGCTTTTGTCTTATTCTGCTTTTGCTTCCGTCATGCTTAGTACTTATTATTTTTTATGCGGAGTGTTTCATCCGAATTTTCATCTTCTTCGAACTATTAAGTGGTTGTTTTAACTGAATTTAGATAAAATTCGATTAAAATAATTAAATTTATATTTTAAGGGGAGATTAGACTAAGTTTGAGTTTAAATGTATTTTTTTTATATTTAGGATAAGAGGTATAGCTGCGCTGGGAGGTATGATGCAATGATTTGAGAGGTAAGTTGAGGTGAATTGGAAGGTAAACTATAGTGTTCTGAGTTTGGAATATTATAGCGAACTTGTGGGAGTTAATTTAGAGAATTGACATAGGGAGCTCAAGAGAGCTTCAAGGATAGTTCTAACGAACTTATCTGGTTAACTCCGTAGAGCTTGTAGGACAACTCATGTGAACTCGCATATAAAACATGTCATAGGCATCAAAACCATCATATTAAGTAGAAAATAAGTATGAACAATAAAGAACACATAAGATTTTATGTGGTTCGATCCTTTAACCTGCATTCACGAAATATCTCATCTCCAATTCATTATATAAATAAAGTATTACATGATTTGCTCTACAATATCAACAAAACCTTACTAAATGTTGTTTATGGTGGATAATAACATGAGGGAGATGTGGGTCTTATGGAGATTAGAGAGTTTGGATAAGAGAAAAGCATCTTTGAGAGATGAGATGGTCAAAATCTTTCATGAAGGTATAAATATAAAAGAAGAAACATAAAAAAATGGAGAAAGAATAAGATAAAGCAACCTCTCAAGAAATTAGATATAGGAAAATCCCTTAAGTGTGGATAGAGCAAAAGGGGAGAGAGAGAGAATTCCACAAGATTAAACATGTGGAGCTTATATAGGAGCATTCTTGAGTGTATTTTGGTTTTGTTAGACACATAGTGTTCATTTAATGATTGTCCTCCTGTAAGTGAGTATATTTGAGTAATTTACCTTGTGGTCCCTTGTGGTAACTGAGCTTGAGAGGTAAGGAAACGTCCGGTCATTTTTTTACCTTAACAGCTGAACACATGGCAGCCTCCCAACTTGTCGTCCTGTTGCTTTTGTAGTGGTATCAAAATGACAGCTAACGTTGTCTTTTCTCATTACTTGGCCAAAGAATCTCCATTTTCATTGGCTTCTTATCTTTTTGTTCTCTCTCATAATGGTGTGTAATGTTCACATGCTGACCCTAACCAAAATCTAACTTCCGATGATACCCTATTAATATCGTGTATTTTACTAAAACTATTATTTTCTTCAAAGAGCTTATCTCTTATCTCTCTTTGAGCTAATCCTAACATGCAATCAAACAAATTGACTTCCTTGGTTGAATTTTCTTGCCACGTTTCATTAAGCAATTGGCCTATGTGAGCACCCAAATTTCCCCCAAACAAGATTCCTCTAGTTTTTTATGTTGAAAGAATTGAGATACAAAATACTCACAGAGAACTAATTTGTATGAGGGACACATGACATTCGCTGCTGATTAACTCTTTTGATCACTAGTGAACTTTTAAGTTATTCTAGAGTGTGCTGCTAGCTTTCTCACAGGTCTAATGATCTTCAACAGGGCTACATATAGCTCTGGCTACTAGTAGTTGAGCTATAGTTAGCTAGCTTTGGCAATTTTGATACTTGAGCTATACTCAACTTTGGCGACTGACAGCTGAGCTACACTTAGCTAGCTATGGCGATTCCAATACTTGAGTTATACTCAGCTCCAGTGATTTCAATTATGAACCATCTATAGCTTTTTTATCATGGCGATAAAACATGATGATAACTCCTAATGATATACATAAATTTTAGGGGAAAGGAGATCTCAATCCCCCATAGGTAACCTTACTAAAGTACCTCTATATTGACAATTTGTTCATATTCAAAACTCTTGAATAATTATCAATATAAGTCAACTAAAACAAGAATAGCTCAACATATCTAGAGCTATACTCTAAAAGTTAAACATTCTGAGTCATAAGGGGAGAAAAATTATAATCCATAAATTTAAAAAAATGATAATAAATCATTCATTCACAACACATAACAATAAAGATAAGTCATTCATCCAATAATTTAGATAAATAAACATATTTAAAAAAGCTTATTCAATCACATCTCATAATGCATAGCAAGAGTAAATTATTCAATCACATCCATAGAGAAACAATTAAGAAGATTAGTCATCCTCTCAAGTAGCACTCATTTATGAGATCTGCCTAGGTAAAAATAGATCAAATCATAATCATTATATGACTAGCACGCGTTATTCTAAAAAGAGATTTTAAAATTTCTTTTGTTATTATATAGACATCAAGGAGTTTTAAAAATAAATAAAGTCACGGTGAACAAATAAAGTTCCTATTGGACCTGACACAAATATATTTGAGCAAATATATAGTAGAAAATTCAAATATGGAAATAAAAAGGGAAGAGTCAAGAGCATAATATTGAATAGTTGTCCTGAGTGTTGGAGCATTCAAGAGGTGTTTGACTCTACTTTGGTGCTTAAAGAAGAGTTGAGATAATCTTCAAAATTATTGCACTGTTTTTTTATTTATGAGAAATCCTTAATGGCATTCTTTGAGGAATCCTCTGTAAAGTTTTCCTGAGGTATCATCCTTGGCATTTTTCTTGAGCATTTCCAGAGGAGTCATCCATAGTGTTTTCCTACTCTTTGGTTTTTTTTAAGGGATCCTTGATAGAATTTCTTATGGAGCTTCTCGTTTTGGTGATTTAAATCTAAGGGTATATCTACTGACCTTTATTTAAATATTACCCAATATAAACTAGACATCGCTACGAAAGCTTTTTGTAGCGTTCCCCACAGATGTCGCTAATTGTTTTAGCTAAATTTTATCTAGGATTTGATTCGAATCATTAAGTGGTTGTTCTTACTAGATCCAGGTCAAATGTGATTAAAGTAGATAAAATTTATATTTTAGGGGAAGATTAGGCTAGGTTTGGGTTTATGTGTATTTTCTTATATTTGGGGTAAGAGGTATAACTAAGATGATTTGAGAGGTGAGCTGCAGTAACTTGGGGGGTAAGCTAAGGTGATTTGAGATGTGAGCTATAGTGTTCTGAGTTGCAAATATTATGATGAGCAGGTGGGACTCATAGGAGTTAATTTAGAAAGTTGACACAGAGAGCTCTATTGAGCTTCGAGGATAGCTCTAAAGAGCTTATCCGGTTAACTTCATAGAGTTTATAGGATAACTCATATGAACCCATATATAAAATACAATCTAGGCATTAAAACCATCATAATAAGTAGAAAACAAGCATAAACAATAAATAACATGTAAGATTTTGCATGGTTCGGCCCTTTGACCTACATTCACAAGAGTAACTCACCTCCAACCCATTATATATATAAAGTATTACATTATTTGCTCTACAATATCAATAAAACCTTATTAAAGGTTGTTTATGCTAGGTAATAACATAAAGAATATGTAGTTCTTATGGAGATTAGAAAGTTTAAATAAGGGAATAGCTTTTTCAAGAGATGAGGTGCCAAAATCTTCCATGGAGGTATAAAAATAAATGAAGAAACATAAAAAAAAAAAATGGAGGAAGACGAAGATGAAGCAATCTCTCAAGAAATCATATCTGAAAAAATACCTAACCATTGGATAGAGCAAAAGGACAGAGAGAGAGAGAGAGAGAGAGCCAGTCGAGATTGAACATGTGGAGCTTATATAAGAGTGTTCCTAAGTGTATTTTGATATTTTTGGACACCTGACATTCATTTAAATTTAATGGTTGTCCTCCCTTATATGAGGATATTTGAGTAATTTGTCTTGTGGTCCTTTGATGGTGACACCCATGAGCTTGGAAGGTAAGGAAACTTCTAATCACATTTTTGCCTCCATACCTAGAGATATAGCAGCCTTCCAACCCTGTAGCCCTATTGCTTTTTTGGTGGTATTAAAAAGATATCTGACATGGTCTTTTCTCATTGCTTCGGTAAAGAATCTCCATTCTTATTGGCTCCTCATTTTTAGCCAAAAAAATATATTTATGTTTTCTCTCATGACGGTATGCATTGTAGACAACAAAATCTAGCCTATGATAATACCCTTTAATATAGTTTATTTTATCGAAACTGCCCCTTTCTTCAAGGAGCTTATCTCTTATCTCTCTATGAGTTATTCTAACACCCAGTCAAATAAATTGACTTCCCTTGGTTGACTTTTCCTACTACCTGTCACTTAGCGATTGGCCCATGTTAGCACCCAAATTTTCCCCCAAACACTAACATTTATCATTTAATTATCTTTTACTCTTTATATTTCATTTGCATCTCTTTTGAATTCGTTATTATGCTTTAAAAGCATGACCAAGTTTGTTCTTATAATTTAGTTTATTATATGTAATCAATCGTTCAATTCAATCCTATCTAAGCATTATGGAAAAAAATCTAGGGATAAAAGGTTAGCTTTCAGAGGAGTCTACATTTAGGGTTGGCAAAACCATACCTGTATCTAGAGCTGGCAAAATTTGACACGACCCGATTACCCGACACGAACACGACATAAATAAATGGGTATGGGTTGTCAAATTTAACACGATTATTAAATGGGTCGGGTCCGGGTCAACACGATTTTTTTCCGTGTCGGGTTTGGGTTAAAATTCTTGACCCATTTACCCGATCAATGACCCGATTATATTTTCTATTTTAAAATAATTTACATATTCTTATAATTAAAACTCAAATATTAGAGATGATTTTCTTTTTTTTTATTCTTTAAAAGGGTGAATATAAACACAATGTTTTATTTATAAAATTTTACATACATTTAGAGCTTCAATAGTGTAAATGTGTAAAAATTGATAGACATGTATATTTTATAATATTATATATATATATATATATATATATAATTAAAACCTCAATAGTGTACATGTGTAATATATTGGTAGATATGTATATTTTATAATATCGATAAATTATGTATGTATGTATGTATGTACATACGTATGTATGATAGTGTGTAAATATTTGATGTAACTTTTGTTTAATATATAGATATTAAACGGGTTATTGGGTAACCCGATTATTTTTCCGTGTCGGGTTTGGGTCTCAATATTTTGACACGATTATTAAATGGGTCGGGTTTGGGTCGACCTAAATTTGACACGACACGAAGCTGACACGACACGAACACGACCCGATGACCCGTTTTGCCAGCTCTACCTGTATCTGGGTAAAGCAATACCTAGACCCTGCTCGGATGTATTTTTTAGACACCCGGATCAGGCTCAAAAGGCCTGGCACCGAACTATATTTTTTAATCTGAATTTTATACCCATATTTTATATTTTATAACATTATATACATATACTTTTTTAATTTTTTGTAATTTTATATTTTTTAAATTTAATTCAATGAAATTAGACATGAAGATATGAACTTTACATGTTTAAAACTTTACATATATGTAATAGATAGGTCAATAAATATAATTATTTAAAATAATATATATTTTATAATATTTTTCTATAAAATTCGAGTTGCCGAGTCCTGAGATTATCAAATGATGCCTAGAGCCGACCCGACTTCATCCCACATCGTTCGGGTCCGATTCAAGTCCAGACCGGACGGTATTTTTGACATCCCTACCTACATTGATGAGAAGGTTTGGCACCTCTATATATTTTTCTCTTCGCCATTTGAGATTGTATTATGTTCTGAGGGTTAAGTTGCTTGCTCATTAATTTAGTACGTGTGTTAGGTTGGAGTGGCAATTCTATATTGACCATCGTGTGTTGGGTTCTATAGAAAACGTTGTCGGTTCCTGTAAGTATATTCACGAGGAAAGATTTTTCATTCCAAAGCTTCAGGTTCTTTGATTGCACTCTTTTTACATAGAATTGATCTTAGACTTCTTTAGTGGATTTCTGTTTCCAAAATATGGCACATATTATGAGAGAATCTTATTCAAGCCCAAGCATTATTTCAAAATTACAACACAAGAACAAACATAAAATAAAACAGACAATATTATTACAAAATATAAAAAAAAAAATGGTAGCCAAATATTTCAATCTCCTTCCTTCACACATTCAAGGGACAAATATTCAATGCTCAGATGAATTTGTGTCGAGTATTGAAACACAGTCAGGATTTAAGCTCTAGACTTCCATATCCTGATGAGCGCTTGAAATCCTAACCGTTGACTTATTGTTCAACACAAACTGACCTGATCGACACCGAATGCTAAACACATTCTAAGAGTCCAAAGATTTTCTCCATTGCCTGTGTTTGGGCGTATTACTATTCTTGCCTCGAACCAGCTTAGTTTTCAAATCAATCGGCGTTTGTCTCCCAAATGCAGCCTCTCCTTCTCTATCGCCTTCCACAATCCTGTCCACAACACTAATTGAACCACTCTTGATCGAAGGAATTATCCCCAGCTTCTTCCATCTAAAGAACGTCCCTTTCTTTTTCTCCACCAACTTCTCAATTTGTACCTGCATGGCGTTGCATTGGCTTTGAAGCCTAAGCACTTCTTCTCTCAGCTTCCTTATCTCCATTTGTTGAGCACCCACTTCCCGTTTTGACAAGCAACGAGCCGCCGAGGGATCAAAGCCTATGTTAGGGCTTCTGATGCCGCTGAACGAGCCACTCCAGTCGAGCTGTTTGTTCAGCTTGGCTTGTTCGGAGAAGAGCACCTGAATCACAGCTCTAACGGGTAAACGGTCGTTTTGTGCAGCATGCAGTGATGCTTCTGGCGAGAGCTTTCGGCTATCGATTAATCTGCAAAGACTCTTTCTCTCTTGCTTTGTTACCTCGGGATGTGCCTGCAGTACCATAAATGTGACATTTTTACAAATAAACTGATTGTTCAAGACATCGGTAAATTGAAACTGGTTAATCTATCTAATTGTTCGATACATATAATCAAATCCAATTACTACAGCTGAACAAGCTATTAGTTAGGAAAGTTGTTCTTATATATGGACCCAGAAGCCCATGTGACATTGTGACATTGTGGCATTGTTAAATGTTCCAAGATCTTGAATTCTAGAAAAAGGGTAAAAAGGTAATCTTGACAAGTGTACAGCGTACGACGTACGTATTGTTTAAGACTACTTTTAGTAACATGCTAGTTGGCGAGGTTTAGGACTTTACGTTGGTGTACAGAACCTGGAGAGGGTAAAAGTAACACTTACCTTTCAAATGCTATATAGCTGACAACAGAAAAGCCATTTATTATTATTTCAGGAAAACTTCCTGTTTCTCAGTTCTCACACAAGATAAAGGGCATTCATGTCAATTTACAGTCTGTGTGCAGTATGCCAATATCCTCTATGGCCAACACTTAAGTCTTCGGATGAAGAATCTTATGCTGACGACATTACAGTACAACGAGACCCATTACACCTTTTTTTTCGTTCCATTTCATGCATATTCTTCAATTCTGTTTCTAATTACTTTCCTTGTTTGCCAATTTCTATGCTAATCAAGAGTTTAATTTCATAAACAGAACCATTAACAACTAATTGTATGTAAATTAACTTACTTTGAGATAAGTGTCAATGGCACGGTACAATCCATCATCAGTGGCGCGAGCATGGCTAGGGAGAGCACCAGCAAGAGCAACAAACTCCGACAAGCTCAAATTAGAATCCATGGCAGCTTCAGCTAAGTAACAATCAACAAGCTTAGCAACCTTAACCAAAGCAGCACCACTCTTAGCACCTTCAATATCCAAGTGAACAAACTTCTTCACAAGCCTAGACACAAGCTCAACATCAAGCAACGTGCCACAAGTGTGACTAAACGAAGGTATCATCAACTCTTTCAGCGAAGCTTGGTCCAATTGCCATGAAATCCTCTTCTCAAGCTCCTCTCTGTATGCTGGCTCTACGTTGACCATGTTGGCGGTGCGAAGCAGACGCAAGAAGAAGTTGCATGGGAGTGAATCTTTCTCCGGCGGCAAGATTCCCACTAGGGTTTCTACAAAGAAACGTTTTTTCATCCAGGAAGCCGTGACACTCTCCGGGGATTCTTCGAAGTTTGTTAAGCCCTTGTTGGCGTCTTCATAGGCTAAGTCCGGTAACCATTTTGATGCATAGTGAGCTATGATTGAGCCAATTAGGTCTGGCCGGACGCCTTTGGCCTTGATGCCGGATATGGTCTTGACAAAGTAGTCCATGTCGAGAATGCAGGCGTCATCGAACCAACATTCTGCTGAGAATTGGGTTGGTTTTCCCGGGAAAGTGACAGAATCCGGCGAGGATAGTTTCTTCATTTTTTCTAGTAGTGTAGGCGTGAATTTAGTATTTTGTAGACCGAAGGATATTGCCTTTTATATACAAATTTGTAAGTGTAGTTTGACTAAAGTGGCCTTCAAATGTTAAAAATGATGAGGGTAGTTTGGGAATGAAGTGTTTTTTTTAAAAAAAAAAATTGTAACGGATGGAAATTAGAAAATGGAATTGGAGCTTTGAGAGGATGTGAATGAAGAGGAAGAAGGATAAGAGAGGGAGAGTGAAGACAAGTTTCTTTAAATGCTCAATATATTCCTTTCAATGAAAATAGACAAATCGTCATTCATTCTCTATGTAAACAAGAAGATCACCGCTACATACTGTGAAGATTGAAAGAGACTTGAAACTGATGAAATGGTTACACACACACACACTAGCTATGTGCTAGTGTACGTGTTATGTGTCATGGGCTCGAGGTGACACAAATATGGAAAGATTAACCCCTTTTTTTATTGCCACATAATTTACAACTTTTGGTGATTTTGAGTGTGTGGAAAGAGAGACAAGATTTGATCACCCTTTTTTCTTTTGATGGGGTCGAATGATAGGACAAAATTGAAATTATGGGTTCATCAAAATTTTCCTAATCAAATGATTAAATGCTAATGGGTACAACCTAGTTTCCATATTCTTTGCCAAAGAAATGTACAAAGTAGTGGCATATAGGAGTGTATGGAAAGAGAGACGAGCTTTAATCACTTTCTCTTTGATGGGGTCGAATTATCGGACATAATTGTGATGACAAAGTGATCAAAATTTCCTAATACTTTTGGAGACTAAGATTAATGAGTGTGTGAAAGAGAGAAAATCTTTAGTCAGTTTCTCTTTGGACGGTGTCGAATTATAGGACAATTGAAATCATGAGTTGATTAAAATTTCATAATCAAATGATTAAATACAGCCACTCAGCCAAGGGTCCAATGGTAACCGTTGCCCTCCTTGGTTTGAGTCCTCTTTTGCGGATAATTGAGTGGAAATAACCATCTATACTTCTAATTTATGAGCGTAAAAAATTTGAATTAAGCTATAATAAACTTGATTTTGGTTTTGATTTATACCTCCCTCTAATATTTCTTTGTCATTTGATAACTTATATTACAGGTAGGTTTCCGCTTAATCCCTCACCATCATGGTGGTCCTTACAGGTAGGGGGAAGGGGGGTGGGGGGAAGGGAAAAAAAAACTTGACCTAGGATAATCCCCACTAAAATTCTAATAATAAATATTTAGTTGTTTTCTCATTATAATATATAATCGGTTAAAAAATGATTAATTACAAATGGCTAAAAGCAAGGAAGTTTCCCTATTCTTTGCCAAAGAAATGTAGAAAGTGATGGCATTAATGAGCTAAGTTTTGTGCACTTTTGCAATGTCTAGCTGTATACACAACCAACACGTGAACTCTTGGCTTTTGTCATTTTGGCAAAGCTACACCTTCATTTCTGTGTGAGCACGGGCAAAAACTATTGCTCTGATTCATGCGTCCGCTTGGTTCCAACCACTACTGGACCACACTAATTCTCATGCAGACACCTCAGGCTTCGGCCTATTTGATGTCAATTCCTTCTAAAGCACTTCTGCTTGAAAAATGGGGAAGCACTTGAGCCTCATTTCATATTTATAATATTATGTTCCGTGAAACGAAGGGCTTGATACAACCATGATTCTTCAATAGTAGGCTAATTAGTCGACAACAAAAGAATAGAGTAGATTTGTCTATTTTAATCACAGGGTGCAACAAAGAAAAGAAGTTCAAAGGGAGAGTACGAATTCAGAGTTTTGAAGTCATGATCGATCAACAATTTCTGGACAAATCAATCAAATGAAAGGTACAAATTTGGACTAAGATATAATCAAGAAATTATTAAATTTAATGTTGTTGCTATCAATAAAAAACCAAATTCGAATTCTACAAAGAACATGAATGTATGAGTAAACAGATACTAAACTCATTATCTACGGGAAAAAGGCGGAATTAAGACAGACGGGCTCATACTTTGTTTAGCTACTATTATTTGTGTAATTTGAGAAGATCCTACAAGCAATACCTCAAGTATTGATGCTTCTCATTCTTCATGCGGCAAGGAATTGGAAGAAACTATTTCAGATATTGCGTGGACTAGATGCTTCACTGGGTGTCTCACCTGCTGCATTCAAAGCTGATCCACCTGGAAGAGTACCATTCCCGCCTTCATTTTCAGAGACAACTGGGATCTTAACAGCAGCTCTTTCCATCTCCTTCTCAAGCTCTTCTTCCTGACGCAAAGCTGTAAATTGGGTATCTAAAGACCTGGCTGCTCCTAACCATGCAAGAACAATCACCAAAAGTATCCCTCCAAGATAAGGAGTTGAATTCGCAAGGGACCCAAAGGTTAATATCATAAACTGCTGAATAAGAGCTCCTCCAGATTTCCCCAACGGGTTGCACACAACATCGATGGCTGCCTTCCCTTTAACCTAACAAAAGCATTTTGACAGGCAAAGTCAACAAAAGAACAACTCGAAGAAACTTCAGTCAAAAGATTTCACAATCAAAACTTAGATCAAGAGTAAATAATGATGTTTTCATTCTGAGACCATTTTTTCCAATTTTAACACTAGAATTGTTAAACCGATTCAAAGTTCTAGATTTATCTGGGTTTACAAATTATTGAAAACAATGCCAAAAGAATTCCAAAAATAAGGTAGAAAATTTCTAACCTTGGTGTCTTCATCTAATGGAATGTAGGCCATTTCTTTGCAAGGATCAAACAAGCTGTACTTGGCACTCTTACTGAAAATATTTTGCATGGCACCCACATATACAGCAGCAAGAAGAGGAGTCATTCCGAACTTCGCAAGAGCAGGTCCCAGAGGATCCCCAAATAATAGTAGAGAAAAGAAACCAACTCCTGTAAGCAGGAGGACTGTGGGTGTGATCTTTGCAGCAACTCCCCATCCAAATTTATCAAATATAAATTGACTTAGAAGCATCATCGTGAATGTTGCTATTCCAGTAGCTGTTGAGAAGTCTCCCATAAAGGAAGAATACTCATTCGGACTTGGGAACTACAAAATTGAGAGAAGGGGAAAACAGATAATCAGACATTGTATTGGTAAGCCCATCATGTGAAGAGGATACATGCAGAAGGCAAATTAAATTCACCTGAGCCTTGAGCTTCGATTTCCATGTAACCTCAACTAGATTAATACTGATACCATATGCAACCACTAAAGTAGCAAGATCCCTAATGTATCTTGAAGACACCAAGAATTTCAAGCTCTCCATTGTTCCCATCTTTGGCTTCTCCTGCAAATGGATTAACAATAAGGGGAAAAAAATTATTTTTTTGATAAAGTAACTACAGATCACATTAGAACATTTTCTTAGTCGATAAATGCACATATTTTTACAACTCTCTATGCCTGTGGCTAAGTTCAACTGTGTAAGCACATGGGCCTATTATAGCAAATGCACCATGTCTTTTTACATGGATTACTTTGATAAAAATAGCGTCAATACCTCTATCTATTTAAATGTTCTTCATTGATACATTTTTTGAGTTTCTTAAAAAAAAAAAAAAATTGCTTTGCACAAAAAATGCTCTCATGGGATGTAACAGTACATATCATACAGATGAATGGTAATCTATACAGTGAAACACAAAGGACATAAAATACTTGCTTTGCCCAAATAATGCTCTCATGCTATGTAACAATACATATCACACAGATAAATTGTAATCTATACAGTGAAACACAAATATACATGTCCAAAACCTAAAGCAAGATAACTTGAACAATATTAACCAAAAACAGGTAATAGAAAAAGTAAGTAGAGTCCAATGTTGCTCAATATGTTTCAATGAGCAGATACCTGACTATTGGTGCAATTGAAATATGACTAACAATAGGATTATGTCCGAGCAAAATATTACCTTCTTCTTCTTACTACGGGTAGGAAGTTCAACATTATTGTTCACCCACCAGTAAAGTCCACAAATTGAAAGCCCCATCAGAACCACAATGCTCATCATTCCTTTCAAGGAGACAGCCCAACCATCAACTCCAGGACCCAAATTTTTCCTCAAATTAGAAAAATACTTCACTGTTCGGCCAGAGAAAATTAGGGCAACATTGGCCCCAAGCCCAAACAGAGGGTAGAACCTTTTGGCTTCGTCAACGGTAGTTATCTGCCCCAAGAATCCACAAAACAATATTAAGTCACGCAAAAACCAAAGCAAATCAGAAATAACTAATGGGAACTTGATACAATCAAAATTTAGATTCCAGTAAATGTGGCTGATTCTAATAATTATTTTCAACTTAACATAAAAGCAGAAATATGTGCCTCAACTGCTAAGAAAACAGAGATGAGAAAATTTTCTAAGTCATAACCACATCTGAATTTAGATAGGCAGTTGTACAATTAGAATATTTTCTTCGTATCTTCCCCAGCTTTCATTTCCATTACAAATAAAGATTTAAAGGAATTGCACAATTATTATAAGAAGAACTAGTGTGGGATTATTGTAGTCGCTATCAAGCATCAAGACCTTATATTTTAGCATTACCGAAAACACAGAAAATTCGAATCAACCAGTTTCTGATAATACCTAAAAGCAAACAACAACGCTGCAATGCATGTTTCTGAACAACCAGACCTATTGTCCACAGGTATTCAACGCATCACACTCCAGGGCATTTTTCATTTTCATCTATGCCAAATTTTAACCCAGCTATAAGGTGGAAACAAATTGTCTGTCTAAATACTTGAAAACCTTTTAGTAAAATTCATGACCTCTTTACAAAAGCATGAAAACAGGACAAACCATGAAGAGAAGACAATAACAAAAGATCAATCACATCCGAGAAACATGCTTCGTGCGGCATTCAATGACCTAGTTTAGAAGCCAGAAATCACTTTCAAACTTTTAGCATCCCACGAATGCCAAATCATTGATTCACGCATGCTAGATTGTTTATGAATTCAGAGAATAATCAGCAATTTTCACTCTCACTTGGGAACGGCCTTTGCAAAAGGGCCACAATCTATTACCATAATTACCAATCTAGACCACTAATAACCATCAGCGTCCAAAAAAGTTAACAAAGAAAATAACAAAACGAAACAACCTAATCAATTCAATTATTTAAAAGTACCAAACACACAAGATTATGGTTCGAGAATCATATCCTCAAAACAATAATGCGAACAGATTGATGAAGAAAGTAAATCAACTGATTGTATAATCACCTGATTGGCAAACCCCCAAAACAGAACAGAAATCACCACACTGCCCCAAAGTTCAGCCATGACATAGAACAAACAGAAACTCCAAATCCTCATAATAGCCAAGGGACCAAGAAACCTCGGGCCAAGAATGTTGAGAAGCTTATCAGCTAGTGCCTGAGGGTGGATAGCGTTACTCAGGGGATACAAAAGAAAACCAAAAGCCCCAAAAAAGGCTATAAATGGGACAATAACAGTGTAAAACAAGGCCTGTTTGGACAACTTATCAGCCAACTTCGTGTATAACAACATAAACCCAATAGCCATAGGCAAATTCACCCAAGTCTTCAAAAATGGTATAATCTCAGCACTGCTTCCTTTAGCTGTCACAACCAAGACATCCTTTGTGTCCCTAAGGATTGTGTAATTAAAAAGAATACAAAAGAACATTAACCCAAGTGGGATAATCTTCTTGAAAGTTGTATATTCAATACCAAAGAACTTTGGTTTCTCAGCTTCACCAAGCAAAGGCTGCCCATCAGCAGAAGCAGAAGCTGCTGCTTCGGCTTTGCAAATAAGCAAAGGTCTCTCCTTTGGGACAAACCCTTGTGGCTTTGACACAAAGCTTTGAAACTTTGACACCCCATTTGAAGATAATGAAAACCCATCGAGGGTTCTTGGTTTTGCGGCCAAAAATCTCTGCTTTAAGCCATTAGAAGCCTGCAAGCTCCTGATTTTTGGATTCAATGGCAAGGAAAGAAGCCCTCTTGTTTGCAGAACAGCATCCATCTCTCTCTCTCACTCTCTCTCCCTCTCCTTATCTCAATCCCTTGAAGAAACAAAAAGCTTGAATTTTTCAAGAGAAGAACACAAGAGAGATAGATAGAGAGATAAGGCGGTCGCTTCGGAGTTGAAGATAGTTTGTTTCCTCGAACCAAAGAAAAAATATCAAAACCCTTTTTGAGATTAAAACCAGAAACGAATAAAAATATCAGATAAAAAATACAATTTCTTTTTTTTTTTTTTGGGGTTACACCTATGAATTTTTCTTTAATGGCTGTTTTAAGAAAGTGATTATAATACGTTGTCAGAAAGAAGTTGCTGAATAAATATGCTTACTTTTATAATAAAAATTGTGCAAAAGAAGACAAAATTTGTGAAGATTGCGAGACAACAGATGGAAGGGAGGGGCAGTGAAAAGTTGATGGGCAAAATCCAGTCAAGCAAATTATATATATATTTTTAAAAAAAAAATAATTAAAACAAAAAAATGATCTCCATTAGCAATTGTTAATTAGTGGTGGTGCCAATGGTTCATGTGAGAAAAGCGGTGAATGGGATTTAGATATTTTGCACTTTATGTTTAAAATGCTCGTGGGTTTTCTGGTTTTGTGGGTCTTTTGAGTTTGAAAGTTACATGTGAGATCCCAAGTTGTCCAAGCAAACCGTGTGACTCGCTCATCTGTGCCCTTTTCCCCGTACTTGCCAATAAGCATTAGGAAGGGTTGCAACAATTATAAGCTTGGGGGACAAAAAAGGGAAAATATTTTTCCGTGTGAAAATTGTTTTTAATTATAATCTTATTCTATCTAGATTTCATCTAAGATTGGTCTTATAAATTCGACCGCGTTAGATTACATACTTTGGTAGTACTTCAAATTTTTTCAATATAGATTTTTAATTTATAGTGCGTTTGGAATTGCGGTTGGACAGTTATAACTTAAAAGTTACAACACTAAAGTATTTAGTAAATACTAACTACTGTAGTTTGGAAACTATATTGATATGATTTTTCACTTGTATAATAAAAAATCTATTATATCTTTAATAATTTTATCAAAATTATTATTTAAAATTTATATTTGTTATATATTACTAACTTTTATTTCATAATTATAATTTTTTTCACAGCAGCTATAGCTTAAAAGTTACAGCACCTCAATTCAATATGATCTTATACGGTTGTTATTCAAGAATACTTTTAGATTCAATTTTAAGGTGAATACATTAGATGAACAGAATAAATAAACAAGTTTGCTTGATTTCAATTTGATTGTATTATGCATAGTTCAAGTTTTTTGACCAAAAGTGGGTGGGTGCTGCATTATTGGAATATGAACGCATTCTTAGTTGTACTTCAATAATAATAATAATAATAATAATAATAATAATAAGGTTTGTGAAATGGGAACATCATTTTCATCTAACAATTTGCATTTCAGTCTCAATCAAATGTTGCAAAGAGAAATTAGGAGTATGATTTCTTTGAGCTCAACAAACATGTGCAAAATGGACCTTGACACCAAATTTTTCTTTTCCCCCACGAGTCAATTAAAGCACTCAAAATTGGCGGCTTGCAGATCTCAACACGAATACTTTTTTTTCCCCGTTGTATGTAAATGTTTCAAAATTATTAGTATGAAGGTAAATTTCGTTAAATTCTTTTTAAACGTCTACAGTTTTTATTTTCCTTGATGATAAATATCCAAACTTGTTCCGAAATAGGTTTCTGAGAAATTTGAAAATTAAAAGAAATTTGCTGACAAATTTTAGAATCAAAAACCTTGTCAATAATTTTAATTGAAAGAAAAAGAAAGATTAATTGAAGCGACTCAAATTTATATACACGTAAATTCTTTTATTCATTAATGACTCAGTAGTCCTATGAAATGATCTTTAAACGTGAATATTCAATAATTTAATGATAAATTATTTTATTTTTTGTTTGTGAATGTAGTAGTTCAAGAAATTAATAAAGAATCACATTCGTTATATTAATTTAAAAGAATAATTTAAAATATAATATTAATTGAGAATGAAATTAAAACTTAAATATTGAAATTGGTAGGATTACTCTATAATTAAGAGTAATATAATCAGATAGTGAACGAAGTAAGTGACACGTTAAACATATTCCGCGTTTTGGTCTTTATTTTTGATTGAATAAACAAGGATGAGACAGTAGGTCTAAAGAGGGGGGCACAGAAGTCCACGAGTTGGAATAAACAAAATTAAAAGCCTCTCATTACTCAGAAGCTGCCTTTTAAAGACATTTTATAAAACATATATAATGCACAGCACCACCTACCTCCACTACCGCGTGGTTGTTGGTGTTCTTCCTCCTCAGTAATGTAGCTTCGTAAGTAGATTCTCGAGTTCATCGATTCTTATGTTGTATTATTATTATTATTATTAGTGAAATTATCATTACACCATTTTTTTATCTTATGTTTATTCAACCACCACAAAATTTTAATATATTTTCTGCACTATTTTTTTAAATTTGTATCAATTAATCATTTTTACATTAACACCGTTAGATAATTTAAACAAACATTCATTCATTCATTCACTCAACAATCGGAACGAACATAAGGAGCAAGTGGAGAGAGAAACCTGAATGAATGGAGGAACGTACCTCTGACGCACTATGTTGGGAGTAAGGTTGAATATTGATTAATACATAATCGATCGAACACTACTTGAAAACGACTCTTTTGCTCAGAAACGAAATGTTTCAAATGCTCCTAAAAATGATAATTTTATCCCTAAATAAATGAAAAGACTATTTTATCTTATAAAAGTTTTGAAAAATAAAAAAAATTATAATTATAAAAATACCCCTACATTTAAAAAAATAAATTCAAAATAGAGGTGCTTATTTGATTTTTATTAAATTTAGATTTAGCATTTTGTAAAATTTTAATAATTATTTTTATTAAAATTTTATAATTTTGCAAAATTTTAACAAAAAATAACTGAATTTATTTATTAAAAATTTATAGTTTTGCAAAATTTTATTAAAATAACTTTATTTATTTATTAAAAATGAATCACAATATTTTAATAATTTAAGGGATTTTTATAAATCCCAAAATTTTGTAATTATAATTTTTTATTAAAATATTTTTTATTTAAAATAAAAATTCTAATTTTTGGATTTATTTCTGTATTAAATGTAGGGGTATTTTTATAATTATTTTTTTAAATTTTCAAAGCTTTTACAAGATAAAATAATTTTTTAATTTATTTAGGAGTAAAATTGTCATTTCGTTTAAATTATTTAACAGTGTTAATGAAAAAATGACTAATTGATACAAATTTCAAAAGAAAGATGACGCAGAGAACATGTTAGAATTTTGTGGTGGTTGAATGAACATAAGACAAAAGAAAGGTGGTGCAATGATAATTTTCTTTATTGTAAAAAGATAAATTAATTTCAAGTACATTTGTTCTTATTTTTTTTAATATTGACACACTCTTAAGTCGTAGTATTTAATAATTTTATTTTTGAATAAATTATAAAACTGTGTGGTTTAATAGCATTAAAAACTGACTCTTTTAACCAAAGTTAGTTGGTGTGAGTGATTCGTCACCATCACTCCTTAAAAGAGGTCAGGGGTTCAAGCCTCGTCTTGTATGAAATTATCACTTTGGCCAGCACTTTACCCTTACGGGCCGACTCGGTGCGAGCGGGGATTATTTTGGGTTCTGGGTTGAGGCACTCTCACAATTGAGACCCACTCAGGATCACCTCGTGGTTCAGACAAAAAAGAAAACTGACTCTTTTAAAATAAATAATTTAAAAGCGTGCAGTTTAATAACATTAAAAATTAACTCTTTTAAACCGCACTGTTTAAAAGTATGTTCGCATGAAAAAAATGAAAGCGCCCACACTAAAAAAAGACTATATGTATGTATGTATGTATGTATTTCTTTAGTGAGGATATCCCTACTTTAATAAAATGAGAATGTATACTAAAATATAAAATAAAAAAATACGAATTTCAACTGTATTTTTTTGTCTGTTAATGTATTAAAATCTATATTTTCAATCTGTTTGTGGCATTGTCACTTTATTAAAATAAAAATGTCATCACTAGAGAATTATTATTACTACTGCTTCTATTATTATGATAATATAGATTTAGTAGATCCTATTTTATAATATAACGTAAGCAATAAGAAACAGAAAAAAGATGACAACAAATTGAGTTTGAGGCAAATGCTTCTAAGTCAGTTTGAAATAGGGATAGATCTCTCTGTAGTGCTGGATTTGACGTCCCATTATCAAATTTGATATTCACTTTGCTACATTTAATTAAACTCATAGAACCCATTGATTGTATTATCAGCACATCACAGTTTAATATACATGCATGCACACACCAGTAACTACAACTATAGTAGATAGGTTGTCATTAGGTACTTCTTGTTAGGGAGTACCCAACAAGAAGCTTGTGTAATATACTAGAAACAAGCTTTTTAAAAACTTTTAAAAGTTTAAAAAACTTTTAATAATTTCTTGTTGATGCAGAAGTGAATAATAAGTTTGTTTCTAGTATTGATTCTTTTTTTTTTTTTCCTTTTTTCTCCTTATAAAATAAATCGAATGATCTCTACTGTCGAGTCACACAAGTCACAACCACTAAAAACTATCTACTCTTTAAACAAATCATACCCTGTTATCAATCAATGGAGAGTCCATATCCAGATGACAATAGATTCACAAATCAAAACTAGCTTTCAATAAAGAAGTTTGGAGCAGAAAGAGCCAAAAGCACTAATTCAAAAGAAGTGAGAAGCCCCATGAGCTATTTGCATGTATATGATGGTTCAGTTGAATATATATAGCATGTGACTTGTGTTTTAAATGATTTAATTAATCAAAGCTGGCAAACGTTGCATTCACCAAATGGGAAAAGCCAACATCTAATAAAGCTTATGAGTGCATGGTTAGCTTTATAGAGTAAACGGCTGTGGCTCTCAGTTGTTTTTGTCGAGTTATGAAGATGTGACTTTGATTTTTAGAGTGACATGAGCTGGCTTAATTAGGTATGGGCTTTCAAATTACTACAAATAAAAAGTTTTTTCATTATCTAGTGTAGTAAATTGTGTGTCACAATCAAAATGTACAATGTAGACTATTAACTCTGTTACCTTTTTTTGAATTTAACAATTTTGCAAGGTGACACACGTCGTCTATTATATTATTTGAGTAACGAATAAAATAATTGCAGCTGCATTAAATAAATTATTGGTGGAGTTTTACCGCTTCAGTGGTCATATCCAACTCGAATCTAAATTAGTTATGACCCAATATAATATTCGGATACCAAATGGTTTAATACACAAAAAATGAATAAAGTAATTGCCGATAAGGTCTTGGTCTGGTAGAGGGTTAATGCCCTCGACTCCTCTAATGAATGGTTCGTGACTAATCCCTCCTTAAACAAATGTATTAGGTGTGATAAAAATATTTCCTCATATATCAATATGTGTAGATGTATTTCATTAGGTATAAAGAGAGGTAGAATTCTCATCTCATTGATGTAGATTTTCAAACTATATTTAAAAAACATATATATCTAAACGATATTATAAATATATAAAGAGATAGGATTTGGAGCCCTCTTTTTTTTTCAATAATAAAACTAAAAATTAATTGGCCTAGGAATATAATATTAATTATTTTTTTTCTTTTCTTTCCTCCTATTTTCTCTCCCATATCTACCTTAAATTAGTCTCTTCTAAACACTATCTCTTTCAAAATTTAGTAAAATTTCTGTTTCTCTCTTAGTTTATGTATTTTTCGTCATCTTTGTAAGTGTTAATTAGGTGGTGGGTACTGGAAAAGGATTTTGCTAACTTTTGTTTATAACTGCTCCCAAAATTTAAAAAAAAAAAAAAAGGACAAGAAGAAGAATTTGTTATGTATAGTGGATTGAGCAATCTGATTCTCTGATATGTAATTAAAAAAAATTTTTGATTTGTATTTAAACAACGTATCGAAGAAAATGCAATATACAACATAGGGTTTGGCTAAAGGCATGAAATTAGTATTTGAATATTTTGAGATTTTATTTTAATTTATGAGATAATAAGAAATTTGTCTTATGTATATGCTCTCGTAGTTGATTACTGAATATTTCAGTTGAATTTTTCTTTTTCTCTTTTTAAATAACCTTTGTCTTGTTTATAATGGCGTGTCATTCGTAGTCGCGATAAAACTCAACTTGTAATGTTTGCAGACCGTAAATAATTTTTTATTAGAAAAATCTGGATAAATTTAAATTATCTTTTCTTTTTTTTTTTTAATTTTGAGCCCCACTTGCTTGCCCTACCACTTGCAAATATACGGTCCAAAAAGCATTATGAACGTCGTGGCGGGGATTGCATATTGTGGGGCCCCCACACGGGCGATTAACGTTGAATATTGAATCCACGTAGACAAAAGTCATATGGAATGAGACATAACCGACCTCGAGAGTTGTGAAAATATGTTACGTCGCGAATTAGAACATGTAATCTTCCAGATTCCAAGTCCGATCGTAAACGGACGAACCGTATTTCGTTGCGACACGTCACGTCCCAAAAATATCTTTTACGCCACGGCTCCTGGCATTTTCAGACTTTGACGCCAGGGCTCTTTTTGTACGCGTCCTCAATTGAAGCCCCGCTATGATCTTGACACGTCATTATAAAGGGTCTCATCGTGTGGGACTAAAAGGTATCATGTTCGGGCCCAAAAGCAAAAAGGGAGTTTTTGGTAACGGAATTTGTATCTTGCAAGCCTGTTGAAATTGGGCCCACTATAATGGAACCCGCCCACTTGTCTTAAGTAGCCAGATTTTTTTTGTTTTAATTTTCTTTTTTTGCAAAACACGGTCTTGCGTTAAAAATATATCCACCAATTTCTAGAAAAAGATGAAGGTGAGTGAGACTCAAAATCTTTTCTTTTTTTTTTTCTTAGTACTCGAACTCAGGTTAATAACTAAAAAATTACTTAAAAAACTATGTTACCTCAGCACCAAACAGTATCTAAGCCTGGGGGTACCAAGTTTGAAAATAAGCAAACTGAAAAATGGCAAGAATGTAATCTATGAAGTAATTGCGCTGAAGCATAAAACATTCCAATACATAGGCGGACGCCGGGTATATAGGGACAAAGCCTGGACCACGAACTTTGTGGGCTAGAATGAAGCTTGAGATGGCTATACAAGGCCTGGCCCAACCCAATTTTGGCAATACTTGATGCGTACTTTTTGTACGGTTGAACCAGTTGAAAAAGTTTAAGATACTCCTCGTCATAGTCATTATGTATGCCAGCGGCTAAGTTACAACATATGTAACTTACATTAATCTCTAAATAGTTTCTCACGATCCCTTAATTATTTGGTCGATAGTAATTGAATCATACCATTTTTAGTAATTCAAAAAATAAAATTAACATGACATAACAGAACATGAATGTAATAGAATAACGGCTGGTTCAGACCAATCTTTTAAAAATTAAGTTTGATGTGAGACACAAATGGACTTAAATTTTTCGAGCCGAATTGCGGTCAAAATTCAATTCACACCTCTAATTATATTTACATGAGATGAATTATTCCATCTTATGAAATCATAGTGAGATTATGGAATTACCAAGGTCATCTTCTCTATAGTCACGATCTTACAACATTTGTGTTTGAGAGGTAAATGAGGGGGCATGATTGGATATGACTTCGTATAAATCGTGCTCTCCTAGACATTAGTAACAGTAGAAAGCCTCCTCGAGGTATGATCGAATGGAACTTGAAATTAGTCTGTTTGAGATATGATGAAGCGAGCAGGTTTCATTGCAAGCACGACAATCGTGCAAGGAGAGAATCAAACCAAATCAATCTAAAGACTCGGTCAAGAGTTAACTTGCTGATCTCCGCCAAAGAATTAGGGCAAAACCTTGATCCACTAACGACTATTCACTCAATCCAGTAATGGGGGTTTCGAACCTTGATACAAGTCTCTAAAAATTCGAAATCAAGTATCTTCCCTCACTATCACTGAACTCTCTCTCTTATTCCAAATTTATTTCTTTCCTTCAGTTTTCTTCTTTCAAATTTTCTTTAGAGTGTCTTGATAAAAGCAATTATGAAAAAACCACGTGGGTTGTGATATAAGTTTTTCTAGAAGCCTAGGATAACTGACTTGATCATAGGTGAATTCATGTCAGAAAAACATCTGGCGTCTTCTCTAACCATTCTATGTGAACGCAGGTAATCTGCTCAAGTGGAAAGCTGCAGTAGTAAACCACCACCCCGATTAACAAATTTAAGCGTTGGAGTAGACACCTGATCGCAACATTACCGACCACATTTCTGCATCAACCTATCCCATATAATAGGACTTAACTTCATCCATTAGAATTTACATTTTTAATCAACATGAGATATAGACCCATAATGTGCTAATTAAAACTAGCTACTAAAAAGAAATCGAGAAGACTGTTCACGTAACACAAAATTATCAAAACAACATAAGAGTTCCATTCATTATCGTATTACATTAACATAATCCATTTTCCCCCACATTAAACACTTTTGTTCACCCCAAATCCTTTATTAGTAACTTTAACAACTTAACAATTTTTAGGCCCACACCTCTCAACTCTCTCATCAATCCACTCCCTCATATCCTTCAACACGAGATTAGCATTCTCATCAGGCTCTCCTTGAATCAAAGAATGGTACATCCCATCATAAATTTTGATACTCTTGTCCGCACTGGATGCCTTCTCATACAATAACTTGGATGATGTAGGGCACGTGACCCCGTCAGCCGTCCCATGCACTGTCAAAAACGGCACCGTTACTTTGGAGAAGTTATCCTGTATGTACTGACACACTCTAGCAATTTCTCTCATGGTCCCCACCCTCGGCTTTCCCGTATACCTCCTCGGATTTGATGCTATGACCTTCAATTTTTCAGGGTCTTTTATGGCTTTTCCGACCATTTTGTTATCGGGCATCGCCGCCCACGTGTCGGCCAGTCCGAAGAGGAGACCGTACATGAAGAGATGGAGCTTACTAGGTTTCATGTTTTCTGGGATGACGAAGAGTGGGGCCGAGAAGATCAGACCCGTCCACGTATTGGGCTCTGACTGGAAGTACATCAGCATTGTTGCGGCCCCACCCATGGACTCGCCAAATAAGAAAGCGGGCAAGTCCCTGTATGGTTCGCTGTGGCGCACATGCTTGAAGAATGATAGGGACGAAGCAGCGACCTTCTCCATGTCACCTACGATTTCCATCATACGGCGTACAGCTTAAGGGACTTGTTTGATGAGTATTTCTTTTTTCCTTTTTCATATTTAAATTCCCTTTATTATTACCCCCAAAAAAAAAAATCAACTCTAAAAAACTTCTTCTAAAAATTTCCTTCGCTCCTATGTATGCTTAGATAGAATCTAATCTATATTTTATTTTGATGTAAATTGAAATACAAGAATACAAACATTTTATTTTAAATAATGATATAACCACAAAATTTAATTTGCATAAATTAATGCGATATTTTATAATTGGTTGAACTAAAAACTTTATATGATCCACATCTTTTATATAAATTATTTATATTTTCTCTCAATCAATTATTATTATATCACATCAGTTTATATAAATATTTACCGCTCTAAAATTACATTTTACGCTATCCATTACAAACCCAAATCCAAATAGTTTTTCGATTGTCCAAAGATGGCAATAAAGTGAAATTTCTTCCTATCTTTCTTCTTCATCAACCAAAAAAAATCATAATTAATTCAACAACGATACTGTGTTTCTTTTCCATTGATCGACCGTAATATCAAAATATGCAATTCAAATTCATCGAAGTCTCCATTAACACGATGAATTAATGTGTATTATCATTTTTTAGTTGTTACTCACATTTCATCCGTAAACTTGACACGACCAAGCGATCAGCATATACACGTACCTAGATAGCAACGTATGCCGTCCGATCGGCCGTGTCCAAGAAGATCAGCGGCAAAGACAGCGTAGCCCCACGTAGCATAGCTGATGCAAATCTTCTGAAACATCCAGCCGGTGTCCGATCCATAGCCGTGGGTCATGTACACCGTGGCCTTCACCTTTTGATCCAACGGCAGGAAACTCTGCGTAAAGAGCTTCCCGTTGGGCGTTTCGAAGTACTCTTTACCGTTTCGCACTCCCTGAGACGTGTAGTACTCCTCTTCCGGCATGTAGCCCCAGTAATTAGGAGGCGTTTCGGGCTGCGTTTCTTGAGGCATCGCTTCGATGCGTTTCCTTGTTCTGGTTTCCTCCTCTTGTTGGGATTTTGGGAGGAGGAATGAGGTGGGTTTTGGTGGATGGTCAGATAATGGGTGTGATGAAGTGGGGCCTGTAATGCGTTTCGAAACCCGTTTTCTTGAGTGCGGGTGGGTTGGCTTTTAAAGGCAAAAAGTAGAGGGAAGAGGGAGTGGATTTCACCAACATAAGATAAGAGGCATTCGGGTTGGGAGTGGGTGAGAGGGGGTTGGTGGACTGATTGACTTTGATGGGTTGCTAAAGTGGTTTGAATGGGTCCACCACAATTGCGGTAGGTAATGAAGTACATCATTGAGTCCAGTGGCAATCCCATAAATTGACATTATCGTTATTGGCCTTTATATGGACTATTATATTATGGATCCCACTACTTTACGTTTAACGTAACCTATATTCACATACAGTAATAATTTTTATAGTGGGATCTGTACCTATTGTTGTGTGTGGCATACGTTAGAATTAATGTAACGTAGCACCAGCCTTATATTATATAAATTTATAAAATTTATAACAAAAATCTATCTATGTATGGTATAAGAAAAAAAAAATTAATTCCATTAACACCTACCTAGGTGAAAATGAAAGTGGTTATGCAAATGATGGTTCCATAAATTGACGTTGTTTTGAATTTGACATGTATGAATGTGAGGTTAAAACAAAGTATTATTATTTATAATACTTTGTTTTAATTGATAACAATGCATGTGTATTATTATTTATATCAAATCTCTTTGTTTCCAGTTCCCTCTGCCAGGCCTTGAACCATAGTGACTAGGGATGGCAAAAATCCCCACGGGGACGGGTATTCTCGGAGATTTTCCCCATTCGGGGAGGGTATGAGTATAATTTCATACATAATTTCTTATTCGGGGAGGGTATGGGGAAATTTTCATACCCAATTTCTTATTCGGGGAGGGGACGGGGATGAGGTGGAATCCCCATCCCCTACCTATTTCCCCATTTTAATTTTTTAAAATTACTAGTAAATAAATAATAAAAATTAAATTATAAAATTATAAATATTAGTAAAAATAAAAAATATCAAAATATTTATATTATTAAATTTTTAGGCCTAATTAACTAATTAAAGTCCTAAATTTTTATTTAGGACATTAAAAAGACCGAGTAGATTCTAATAGCCAAACATTTTTTTTTAATTTTAATATTTTTTAAATATTTTAAACTTAAATCTATTTTTTATTTTTTTATTTATAGATGTTATAATTGCCCACAACGAATCACAATTTTAATATCTAATCTAATCTAATCTAATATTTACTTTTGATTTGCTCCGATTTAACTATTGTGTTGTAAATGGAATAGTCCACATTTATAAAGTGTCCACGCCACCATTGAAAAAGTTAATTTTGACTCCAAATTCGATTTTATTTGTACCAATTTTGCATTAAACTATTAATTTGTTCATGATAGTTTGTAAAAAAAGTTTGTATCCCTTGCATGTTGCGTTACTTACTAATTTAATGTATGTGACTTTTGTAATAGATATTAATGTAAGATATATTTTGAACTTTACTTTTATTTGAATTTTTTATTTTAATATGATTAACTAAAAATTGAAAAAAAAATGTATTAGTTATTCGGGGATCGGAGACTTCGGGGATCCCCTGTTATTATTCGGGGAGGGGATGTGAATTTTCTCAAGTAATTCTGAAGGGGACGGGGACGGGACGGGGACATACGCAAAATATCGGGGATGGGTACGGGGAGATCGGTCCCCTCCCCTCCCCTCCCCATTGCCATCCCTAATAGTGACTAAGATAACTTGGATGGTAATCCATCCACTAAGGCCAAGATATTCCGGTAAAATGAATTTAACTATCATAAACTTTCTGTTTTTTCCATTATCGTTATGCTAATTATTTGACACAAAAACAATTGTTGTCGTGTAAAATAATTAACGAGAGATTTATAAAAGAGGAGATTAGCAATAGTAATCACAATAATTATTTTGCACTGAATGTGCTAAGGTATGATTATAAATTTTCTGAAAAATACTTTTCAACTAGATGGCATGACATTGGACATGATATCAATTACTAAAGAGACTTTGCCATGTGATAGAATTTACTCGAACATGTATTAGCCAATGAATTACAAGTATAAAATTTCGAAATTGGAAGCACATTATCATTTTGCTTTATTTATAATTTGATGTGGGTCCCACTTCACCAACCTACAGTCGACCTATTTTAATCAGGTGGGCCGCCAAACACGGTTCATAAAACCGATTCACTTTACGTTCTCTGCTTCCCTCTTGACACATTAATCTACTTTGCATAATAAAACAATTAGATAAACTTTAATTCATTACCCAAATAAAATGAGAATCTTTAATTTGAGAAATTCTATAATATATTTTATGCTTCATGTCATGAGATGATGTAAAATTACTAACTAACAATTTTTCGACACGTGTCAATAATTTTTAGACCTAAAAATTAGTTTATTAAAAGTCAAACAAAATCTCCCTTTCTATCTCCTTCTTGATCTGGTTTCAAAAATTCCTCTTCCCTCTTTCAAATTCTAAAAACAGAAAATCAAGAAACATTGATTTATTAGAAATTATAAAAATAATAATTGAATAAAGGAGGATTTGGGTTGCATGGCTATGAGAATGGAAGAAATTTCTAAGAATGACGAGGTTCATGTATATAAAGCAAATGAAGAAGGGCAACAAACAGTGTTTATTATTGATAATTCAGCCACCATGGATATTTCATGCTCATGTAAGTTATTTCAGTCAATGGGGATATTGTGTGGTTATGTTCTAAAGGTTTTTTATTTGCATAATTTCACGAACTAACCAGAGCGTTTCTTATTAAAGAGTTGGACTAAAGAAGCAAAGAAGGGACTTGTAATGGGAAATGATGCTGCTGATTTATACAATACCAAGTCTAGGTAATTATTGCGCCTTAGTGAACTGATGCCTGCAGGAACCAAAATTTATAATATAGGATCATTGAATGTTCCTATAACAAGGATTGTTAAAGAACAACTAACACATACAATGAAGCATTTGGAGGATGATATTGGAAACAATGAATATATTAAAAAATTCAAAGAAGATGGATGATCGTTCCAATCATGATGTTTTTTGATAATGAGAAATTGGTTCTTAATTTGGCAAAAATAAGGTTTAAAGATTTGCAAAGGCATTTTATTAAATTTATTATTTTCATAATTTCTAATAAACTAATTTTTTTGGTTTTCTGTTCTTGAAAATTGGAAGAAGGAAGAGGGATCTTTAAAACTAGAGGAAAGAGAAAGAAGGGAAGGGCATTGTTTGACTTTTAATAAGTTGATTTTTAGGTTTAAAAATTATTGACACATATCAAAAAATTATTAATTAATTGTTTCACATCATTTAAAGATATGAAACATCCAATGCATTATAGAATTTCTCCTTCGGCTTACCCTTTAAAGATATAAAAACTTCAATTTTCCCTCTATTTTCATTCATAATGACGACAAATGAGGGGGGCATTGATTGCTTTTTTTCTTTTTTAATCTTTTTAACAGTAAATAAGAGTAAATTGATATTTTCATACTTGAAATGGCAAATTGAAGATTATAATTCTAAGTATGGGTAAATTAAAGTTTACCCTATGGAATTATTAGAGAAAATAACTTATAGACCCCCAACATTTAAATGAAGGGACAAAAAACTCTTAATGTTTTTAAAAAAGACATCCACACCTCCATTTATTAATGGAAACCGTTTCTTTTAATATAAATTATAATTTTAACGTGTAATTACCGTTATATCCGTCTAGCACATAAGTCAAGATATTGACTTTGAACATGTCATATAAAAATAATTGTTGATTGTCCAATTTATTCATATATTGTTAATAAAATTATGAACATACCCTTATTGTCCAATTCCTCCATTTAAATTTTTGTCAAATATTCTCTTCAAACTAAATAAATTTAATCATTACTCAAGAATAAAAATAATAAAACTGGTTATTAATGCCATAAGAATGACAATTCTCCACATGTCAACCATTTGAACTTTTATGATCAACAAAAAAAAAAGCTAGTTACAACAATAATCACTAAATCTTAATAGTACTAAATAGCAGGGGTGGATCTTAATTGCGACTAGAGTGGGTCATGACCCTTGTAAGAATTTCATTTTTTTAAATATACATGATATTTCTTAAATTATAATAAAAATTAAAAAATATTTCTAAACTATATATACAATATTCACTCTGGCCCCTGTAACCAAAGTTTTCAGCTTTTGCCCCTGCTAAATAGCATATCCAATAGTCATAAAAACCAATGTGAGTTGAAGACGCACGAGCAGCAGCACCAATGGCAGTCTCGATCGCAAGTAGTTCCAACAGCTTTCGGCGGCGCGCACGATGCACAAGCAGCAGCACGAGCTTCCTGCAGCACAAGCAGTTCCAGCAGCTTCCGGCAAACAGTGTGAATGTGTGTGTTAGGGTTTGTCAAGATCTAGAAACAGTGTGTTAAGGGTTTGTGTGTTAATTGTGTGTGTGTGCGCATGTGCTTTGTTCGCGTGTGTTAGTGAGTTTTTTTGTCAATTCATTTGTTATTAATATGCAATTACAATATTAACATTTTAATGATTTAACGAAATGGTTTCTGTTAATAGATGGGGTATGGATATCTTTTTCAAAACATTAAGGGTTTTTTGTCCCTTTATTTAAACGTTGAGGGTGAATTAGTTTTTTTTCCAAATTATTATTATCAATTATGGAAAGTTTAGAAATGATTTTTTATTTTTAAATTAATAGAATCAAAAGCGTATCAGTATCTTGTAAGTCAACTTTTCTTAAAAGTATTTATCAAGTGAATAGAAGATCTTTTTATTATTATTTCAAATAATTCCAACATCTGAGTTCTGGTTACACTATAGTCATTAAGATTTATTATTTTTTTTTCATGAATTATGAATTCATTTCTGTATGATAAATATTGATGAACTGACTATGTGACAATTTAATTGAAAATCAAATGTTGAGATTACAGTGGTTGACAATCATAACTTTACTCATATTTTTAAAAAAAAAATTATTTAAGAATAAAAAGAGAATAAAACAATAAGTGAATGGAAGAACATTACGAAGGAAAGCTATGTTGCCCTGAGAATTTTACCCGAAAATTACTTCTTCAGAAACACCCACATTAAAAAAGAAAAATGAAAAACAAAAGCTAGTATGTAATTACTTCCAATGTTTCTTATTTCTTTGTAGTGCTATAATTTTATTTTTCCTTACCATGATGCCAATAATTTAAGAGTGATACTTTTTCCATTTCTCAAAAGAAATCTTATAAAATCCCTTTACTAGTTTAATTACATAAATATCCCTACACAATTATTTCAGATCTTTCATATTCTCTCTCTAAAATATCTTCATTTCTCTCTCTATAACTTTCTTAACTTAAATGAGTTTCTTCTAAATAAACTTTTAATTCAGCTTGGATTTCCTCTTATAATATAAATTCATTTGGACTTTTTCTATATTATTATCTATTAACAACTTTGTTTTAGATCATTACCCTTTATTTCTATTCCAAAAAATAAACTCATATGATCTTGACTTTCTCTTTTGGATTCAACATTCACCCATCAAACAAAATTTCTCAAATTCAATACAGTTTCTTGTGTGAATTGCTAAAATTTCTATTTCAGTCTAGATTATTTTTTAAAAATTAAAATCATTTAAGTGCTTTGTATGCAAGATCAAATACGTTTTTCTACAATTAATTAATTATAAATGAAATCCCTCTATTTAACGGCAATGAATAATGAAGATGAGGTTGGAAAGATAACTTTTTGTTTTATAAAATGCCTTTCAAGGTTAAAATTGTAAAAAAAAAAATGTGGGGATTTATAGGGGTTTTAAAAGTTCAACTCATATTTTTGACAAGGGTAGGGATATTTCCACCCCATTATTTGTGTCAACCCACCCACTTTTAAAAAATATTTACAATAAATTCACATTATTTCTAATAAATATAAATTAACAAAAATATTTGTATAATTAATCGATTAAAGGATTCTTATATTTCTTCTTACTAGTTTTTATTTATTTATTAAAGTTAGTTTAATATAAGTTCTATTTAATTATATTACTTTACAACATAAAATGACCCTGTTACTTGAAGAAATATGTGTTCTTGTATCTAATACTTTAGGTACTTAATTTTGTGATTTATAATATAACTTTTTATTGAAGTCTAATAATTTTTAATATTTTAAATATAAATGACATAAATCTGACAGCCTAATAATTTACTTGAGTATTGGTTCATAAAGATATAATGTTAATTTAATTAAAGGTTAAGAATCATACTAATAAAGTGGAAATGACTATTTAGAGACAATGAATTTTGTATAAAATAAAAAGATGTTGAAGTTAAAGTAAATTTTTTGTACTTTTACCTTTTAACGGTAAAATAGTCAATTTAAATTAAGGTTAAAGCAATCTTAGTAGTCAAATATAATAAAAAAATATAAGTCATAAAAAATGATTTAAGATAGATTTAATTGATTAATTATTTAGAATTCTTCTTTATTAGAAATTTTTAAAATTATTGTGAATTTTTTAATAATTATTTTTTAGAAGTGGGGTGGATTTACAAAATTTGTCGGGTGGAAATATCATCGCCCTTTTAACAAATGCAATTGGTTTAGGAGTGGTCATATTTACCCCTTTATTATATCTCACCAACCCTATTAAAATTTTAAAACTAATCTTTTTCTCTGAACATAACCCACCCAATTCCAAATTTACCTTTATTATAATTTTTATCCTTTTGGAAACACCAACCCTATAAAACTTATAAACTTTTTTTAAAGAAAAAAAACTCTCATAATCATTATAATATCTCTCATTCTTTTTAAAGGTTCTATTTATTGTTGCCAAAACCATAAAAATTGATTTGATACTTCCTCATTATCCTCTCAATATTAATTTTCTTCTATAATTACAAAAGTAGAGTATACAATATTTGAGAAGAGATAACAGTTTAAAAAGCTAAAAGAAATTAAGGTTTAAGAAATTATACTAGCTAAATTAAATAATAATAGGAATTATAATGTGGGTGCACTTAAAAAGCTATTTACCCTTTCAAATTATATCATATAAAAATAAAATAAATATTATTATAAAAATGATTAGTAGGGGTTAGTGAGATATAACAAGAGGATTGAATATTACAACTTTTGGTTTAGGCTTTGAAGTCCAATCGGGGCATGGCATCTGGGCTGGTTTGGTCCTCATCATCACGTTCAAGCCCATTAGAATTTAGTGGATTCATTTGGTTTAAGGTTGGACACGGTTTATGATCCAATCATCCAATCTACCAAAGGAAATGCTGATTTTCAGGTTCGTTTTCGAGCATTTGCATTTCATCTTCTCAGATATTGAACGGGTTCAATAAATATTTACATCATAGTTTTTATTTTGAAACTTACATCATAAGGTTAGTAACTTGATCTTAATGACTCCAACTTATATGCGCCACATGACCAATACTAGATACATAGATATTTGTCAAAAATGTATATTTTCAAAGTTAATCACCGTAGAGATTACGAAGGTTTGTTCGCATTAATTGAAGGACTTGAAAAAACATTACGTTCCTTCAATATATTTGGCTCAAACAATCACATAAAAAGTCCAAGTCTTATTCGGGGACACCTATCACCCAGTGATGGTACCTTCTAAGACTAAAAAATTGACTTTCCTAGTAGAAACATATAATTGAATTAATACCACCTGTCTGGTAGAGAAATTTCTATAAAAAGAATAAGTTCCATCAATTAACTAACATTGTAGTGCTCATACATTCTCATCACTTTTCTTCAATTCCTAAATAGTTGAATATTGAATTCTATACAAACTATGGGAAACGCTTGCTCAGTCTCATTCTCATGTGACGACACCATTTCTCATTGCCTAGATTGCATTGTTAGCCAGGCAGGGTATATCTGTCATTTGAAAGACAATCTTGCTGCCTTGCGGACGGAATTTCAAAAGTTGATTGAAGCAAGAAATGATGTGCACACTGCAGCAAGTGCAGGGGTGGCTTTCCAGAGTGCAAGATGTGGAAAAAGAAGTTCCAAGACTGTTGGCAGAAATCATTGGAAAAGAGGAGGAAATTCTCGGTGGTTTCTGTTCTGGAAACTGCATCGAAAGGCACAAGTACGGGAAAAGAGTTGTCGAGTCATTGAAAAATGTGCAGAGCTTAAGAAAGGAAGGAGATTTCAAAGACGTGGCTCAAACGGTACCAGAAAACCCAGTTGATGAAAGACCTCTTCCGCCGGCAGTAGTGGGCTTCCAGTCAACTTTAGACAGAGTTTGGAGATGCCTCACCGAAGAACCTGTGGGAATTGTTGGCCTGTACGGTATGGGAGGAGTGGGTAAGACCACCCTGTTGAGGCAAATCAACAACAGCTTCCTTCACACGTCCAATAATTTCGACTTTGTTATTTGGGAAGTGGTGTCCAGAGACCTGCAGCTCGAAAAGATACAAGAAAGTATTGCTAAAAAGATTGGTTTGTGCAACGAGTCATGGGATGGGAAAAGCTTTCACGAGAAAGCTCAGGAAATATTCAAGATCATGAGGAACACGAAGTTTGTGTTACTATTGGATGACATATGGGAGCTAGTTGATTTAGCTCAAGTGGGTTTACCTGTTCCAAGCCGTACAAGTGCGTCCAAGGTAGTTTTCACAACGCGCGAGTTTGAACTTTGCGGCCAAATGGATGCTCACAAATCCTTTAAAGTGGAGTGCCTGGGATATGAAGATGCCTGGAGATTATTTGAGGAGAAAGTGGGAAGAGATGTTCTAGACAGTCATCCTGATATTCCTGAGCTAGCAGAAACTGTGGCCGGAGAGTGCGGTGGTTTGCCACTTGCTCTAATCACTGTAGGCCGAGCCATGGCTTCTAACAAGGCCCCTCGAGAGTGGGAACATGCAATAGAGGTGCTTAGGAGTTCAGCGTCTAAGTTTTCAGGTATGGAGAAAAGGGTACTTTCTCGTTTAAAGTTCAGCTATGATTTTTTGCCCAGCAATGAAACTAGATTTTGTCTCCTGTACTGTAGTCTTTTTCCCGAAGACTACAGTATTAGCATAGAGGACTTGATAGATTGTTGGATATGTGAGGGGTTTTTAGATGAGTATAATGGTATTGGGGCTCGAAATCAAGGTTCCTCTCTTATTCGTAGTCTTCTTCATGCATGTCTGTTGGAAGAAGAAGATGATAATTGTGTAAAAATGCATGATGTGGTTCGTGACATGGCTTTGTGGATTGCATCTACGACTGAGAAGCAGGAGGAAAGGTATTTAGTTCTTGCAGGTGTAGGATTAACTGAAACACCAAGATCTGAATTGTGGCAAGAGGTTACAAGGATGTCACTGATGCAAAACAAAATTTGGAGACTTCCGGAGTCTCCTGCATCTCCTCATCTCCTGACTTTGTTTCTTAGTTCGAATTATATATCCATGGCTAATGAAGAATTCTTTCAATCAATGGCTTCTCTTAGAGTTTTAAAGCTGTCACACACCTTCTTGCCACGGCATTTTCTTGTAGGAATTTCAAACTTGTTTTCACTTCAAAATCTTGATCTATCGGAGACCGGTATAGAAGGATTGCCACTAGAGTTAAGGTACTTGGTTAATCTCAAATGTTTGAACTTGGAGTCTACGTATCGAATCTCTAAAATTCCGGGACAGTTGATATCGAATCTAAAGATGTTGGAAGCATTGAGAATGTTCAAATGTGGTTCTTCTAAACAAAAATCAAGTAGCATTTTGTTTGGAGGCAGTTTAGTTTTGGTGGAGGAATTGGTTGGTTTGAAACATTTAAATGTGCTGACCATCACTTTACACAGTTTTGCAGCTCTTCAAAGATTGCTGACATCTCCCAGTTTACAGAGCATCGTTAGCAATACTCCATCTCTAAGCCTTACAAACTGTCGCAGTTTATCATCGCTCAGTGTTTTGACTTTAGCAAGTTTGAGGCATCTCGAAGCACTAGACATGATGGATTGTAAAGATTTGGAAGAAATGGAGATTGACTATGCAGGAGGAGAAGTGAAAAGAATCCGAGAAACTCACGGGTTCTTTAGTCTCCACAAAGTTTCAATATGGGGATCCAAATTGAGGCACGTGACATGGCTTATTCTTGCTCCAAATCTCAAGCATATTGCGGTGACTAGCTGCCGTTATTTGGAAGAAATAATCAGCCTTGATAAATTGGGTGAAATTCCATCCGAGGAGATGCAAAATCTAATCCCGTTTGCAAGGCTTGGATTTCTTTACCTGGGCGGATTAGAAAATTTGAGGAGCATCTACCCAAGGGCCTTGCCCTTCCCTCATTTGAAGGAACTGCACGTAACTTTATGTCCAAAGCTTATGAAGCTTCCATTTGATTGCATCAGCGGATTGGAACGTAAACTTATTATCGGGGGAGAAGAAAGCTGGTGGAATAATCTTCAATGGGATGATCAAGCCACTCAAAATGCCTTTCTTCCCTGTTTAAAAGCCCCGCATTTTTAGTGTGGGTGCCAAGTGATTTCAGTTCATACTAGTTGTTTCAATCTGTTTGTAATGTTGCCATTTAATTTCCAATTAACGAACTGTTTTCTAGTGGTTTCTTTTTCTTAATTCATTCAATTTTTTTTTTAAAAAAATTTTTGATCTGCCCCTCTTATCTGGTGTCACTTGGTGCAAATGTTTATGTGTCCAAGTAAAGAAAATAGTAAGAACTTAATAAAGAATTGGACTGATTCCTAAAGATCTCTTTCAAAACACAGTTCTATTGGCCCGCTACCTACATGATTTGGTGTTGAGCGAGACTCTTTAGCGCGTGAGTCTGGAGTTTTCAAAGCTTGTTTATGGTAATGTGTTTTTGGAACCAATTTTACAAATAAACTGTTTACGAGGATTGGGTTGCGATTTTGGATAAATATTTTCTATATTTATCGAGCAGTAGTGATCAAAATCATATTATAGTTTATTAGATTTACCTAATTCTGTCAACAAAACTACAGAGACTCATTTTTTGTGATTTGACAGTGTAAAGTATCCCACTTCAATAGAAATCCACATCCATTATAAAATTAATCAACATAAATTTGATATAATCAAAGTGGTCCATTTTTAATTTTTCTTTTCTTAATTATAAAAAAATAGGCTGATATGCATAATAATATATGGGTTTTAGAAGGTAAGTTGCACTGATTTTACAAGCTACCCTTGGACAAAAATTTAATATGATATATTAATCCGAGGCTAAATATTGCTCTGTTAAGCTCGTTATAAGCTTAGTTTTTCTTTTCCCATTATTCTCATCACATTTCTCAATCTCTTTGTCGAATATTGAATCAGTAAATACAATGGGAAACATTTGCTCACCCTCACACTCATAAGGTGATAACTCTATTTCCCAATATGCCTGGATTGTTGTGTTAGAAAAGCAGGGTATGTGAGATGTTATTTCCAAGTTAATCTTGATCTCTTGCAGAGAGAGTCTTAAAAAGTTGTTTTTACTTAAGCTAAAGGAATGATATGCCGATAAGAGCGATCGTTGCCGAACAACAACAGATGAAGCGGCTGCAACACGGACAAGGATGGGCTTTAAAGAACTTATAACGGAGAAAATTGATTGGTATTGATGGATGATCAATAACACTACGAGATTTGAGGATATATAGAAAAGAATTTTACAAAAGTCTCCTTAGCCGTTGGATCAAATAATGAAAGTTCTTGATCAATAACATTCCAGTGTGCACTTGCTTAGGTGCTTTCCCAGTAATTCTCGAGGGTGGAAGAATTGGAAACTCAAGTAGCTGAACCGATTCAAGAAGGCTCTCAAGGAGTTGAGAAATTATGATTTGGAGGCTTCACATATTGGAATTAAAATTAAAAGAAAAAGGTCCGACATTATTTTTGAGCAGAAAACGGGTGAACAGAGCTCATAGCAGACTAAAAGCTAACGTTACATGAAGTTATGTAAATAGAAGAAAAATCAACCGGTGTAAATGAAATGAGAAAGAAGTAAAGAAGGGACTCGTGATGGGAAATGGTGCTGCTGATAACAATACCAAATCTGGGCAATTATTGCGCCTTAGTGAACTGATGCCCGCAGGAACCGAGGTCATGGAAACAATGAATATATTCAAGAATTCAAAGAAGATGGATGACCATTCCAATCATGATGTTCTTGTTAATGAGAAATTGGTTCTTAATCCGATAAAAATGAGGACTAAAGATTTGCGAAGGCACTTTATTCAAATTATTATTTGTATAATTTTCAATAAATTAATGTTTTTTTGGTTTTCTGTTCTTGGATGAAGGAAGAAAAATCTTTGAAACTAGAAGAAAGAGAGAGAAAAGGAGGCATTGTTTGACTTTGAATAAGCTAATTTTTATGTTTAAAAATTATTGACACATATAAAAAAAGTTATTAATTAGTGGTTCCACATCATTTAAAAATATGAAACACCTTATGTATTCTAGAATTTCTCATTTAGTTTACTCCTTAAAAATATAAAAACTTCAATTTCCCCTCCATTTTCATTCAGAAAATGATGACAAATGAGGGTTTCATTGATTACTTCTTTTTTTTTTTTTTCAAATCTTCTTAACAGCAAATGGGACTAAATTGATATTTTCATGCTTGGAAGGGCAAACTGAAGATTATAATTCTAAATATGGGGTAAATTAAAGTTTACCCTAAAGAATTATTATTATCAATAATGGAAAGTTTAGAAATCATTTTTATTTTTAAATCAACATAATCAAAAGCATATCGATATCCCGTAAGTCAACTTTTGTTAAAAGTATTTATCAAGTGAATATAATGACTTTTTATTATTATTTGAAATAATTCCAACATCTAAGTTTTGATTATATTATACTCAATAAGATTTATTATTTTTTTCATAAATTATGAATTCATTTCTGTATGATATAATATTAATGAACTGACTATGTGACTGTTTAATTGAAAGTAAAATGTTGAGATTATAGTAGTTGACAATCATAATATTATTATTGTTTTTCAAACTTTATTTAAGAATAAAAAGAGAATAAAACAAGGAGTGAAAGGAAGAACATTATGAAGGAAAACTATGTTGCTCCAAGAATTTTACCCGAAAATTTCAGGGCAAGCCAAATTACTTCTTCAGAAACACCTACATTAATTTAAAAAAATGAAAAATAAAAGCTAGTATGTAATTGCTTTCAATATTTTCATTTCTTTGTAGTGCTATAATTTTATTTTTCCTTATGATGATGCCAATAATTTTAGAGTGATACTATTTCCATTCCTAAAAAAAAAATCTTATAAAATCCCTTACTAGTTACTAGTTTAATTACATAAATATCCCCACACAATTGTTTCGGATCTTTCATATTCTCTCTCTAGAATATCTTCATTTCTCTCTCTATAACTTTCTTAACTTAAATAATTTTCTTTTATATAAATTTTTAATTCAACTTGGATTTCCTCTTATAATATAAATTCAGTTGAACATTTTCTATATTATTAACAACTTTGTTTTGGATCATTACCCTTTATTTCTATTTCCAAAAAGTAAACTCATATGATATTGACTTTCTCTTTTAGAAGGGATTCAACATTTACTCTTCAAACAAACATTTTCAAATTCAATACACTTTCTTGTGTGAATTGTTAAAATTTCTGTTTCAGTCTAGATTATTTTTTCAAAATCTAAAATCATTTAAGCGCTTTCTAAACAAGTTCAAAGACCTTTTCTACAATTAGTAAAATTATAAACGAAATTCCTCTATTTGATGGCAATGAAAAATGAAGATGAGGTTGAAAAGATAACGTTTTTGTTTTATAAAATAAATTTCAAGGTTAAAATTGTAAAAAAAATGTGGGCATTTATAAGCCAAACTCAGATTTTTAACAAATGAAATTGGTTTAGGAATTGTGATATTTGACCTCCTGATTTTATCTCACCAGCCCACATTTTTTAGTTAACCATATTAAAATTTTTAAACTAATCTTTTTCTCTCAACATAACCCACCCAATCTCAAATTTACCCTTGCTATAATCTTTCTCTTTTATCTTTTTCCAAACATCAATCCTCTAAAACTTATGAAATCTATTTTAAAAAAAACTCTCATAATCATTATAATCTCTCTCATTCTTTTTAAAGGTTCTATTTATTGTTGCCTTAACCATAAAAAACGATTTGATAGTTCATCATCCTATATTGAAAACTGTAAATTAATTTTATCATGATTACAAAAGTAGATAGACAATATTTGAGAAGAGATAATAATTTAAAAGGTTAAAAGAAATTAAGATTTACGAAATTAGATTAATTAAATTAAATATTAATAGGAATTATCATGTGGGTGCATTTAACAATCTATTTATTCTTTTAAGTCATTTTATATAAAAATAAAATAGGTATTAATATAAAAGTAATTAGTGGGGGTTGATGAAATATAATGGGAGGGTCAAATATCACACCTCTTAATTTAGCTTTCAAAATCCAATCGAAGCTAGGAATCTGGGCTGGGTCAGTCCCAGCATCAAGTTCAAGCCCATTACAAATTCAGTGGATTCATTTGGTTTGAAGGCTAGACACGGTTTACGATCCAATGATTTATTTGCTTCCTAACGAAGGAAATATTGATTTTCAGGCTCCTTTCCAAGCATTTGCATTTCATCTTCTCAAAGATTGAACGCGTTCTATAAATCCTTAGATCATAACTTTTATTTTGAAACTTACATCAGAAAGTTAATGACTTGTGCTTATTGACTCCAACTCATGTGTGTCACATGACGGCATGACCCAAAGTTAGATACATAATCAGTCATTAATTTCTCAGTTACTTTATTAATCCAAAGAGTCAAAAAGATAAAACGTACCAAAGCAAAAGATATTTACATCCCAACCAAACTCATTTTTTAGGGAAAATAAATAAATAAATAATACTTTAAAGTTCAAATACAGCTCAAGTACTTGTACTCAGCCTATACATTTTGTCTCGAGAATTTCATATTCTATAGGGTCAGTTTTGGTATTGTTTTGTCACACTTTTTTTTTTAATTATATAGAGTATTTATGAAAGTTAGGGTTTTCGATATGGTGACAATGAATGAAAATGACATGAAAAAAAATGGTTTGAATAATTTAGGGAAGATATTTATCAAGAAGAATCAGTGGTTTACTTAGCACCATAAATGTCCAAGGGCATATAATGAAAGCTATGATTTGAGTGTTTAACTTTAATTATAGATTTCAATTGCTATTATTGTGGACTATATTTGAGTAAATTTTGAGGTTTTGGTTCATGCAAACATCAATTAAGCTATATATTTGAGTAATTATGCGTTTCGAAACGCGTTTTCTTGAGTACGGGTGGGTTGGCTTTAAAGGCAAAAAGTAGAGGGAAAAGGGAGTGGATTTCACCAACACAGAGGCATTTGGTTTGGGAGTGGGTGGAACCGTGGAAGGGAGGAAGGGGGGGGGGGGGGGGGGCCCGTTGTGACAATAAAAAAAAAAAAAAAAAATTTCGGGGGAGGTAAAGGGGTTTGTTTGGGCCCCCCCTCCTTTTTCCCTGCTTTTTTGTTTTGTTGGGGGGGGCCCCCCAAAAAAGGGGAGAGGGGGGGGGGGGGGGGGGTTGTTTGGTGGACTGATTGACTTTGAATTTGATGGATTGCTAAAGTGGTTTGATTGGGTCCACCACTATTATGGTAGGTAATGAAATGCATCAATGAGTCTTAGAGGTAATCTCATAAATCGACATTATCATTATTGGCCTTTATTTGGACTATTATATTATATATATCTACAAAATTTATAACAAAAGTCTATCTGAACTTTTAGATCAACTGCGTAATGGTATAAAAAAAAAAAAATTAATTCCATTAACACCTACCCAGGTGGAAATGAAAGTGGCTACGCAAATGAGGGTTCCATAAATTGACATTGCTTTGAACTTGGCATGTATGAATGTGGGGTTAAACTAGAATAGAATCATCTATATACGAGATGTTTAAAGGGAAAAAAAAAGTTCTAAACTTTAGTTTCTTGTACCTCTTACACATGGGATAAGGAAAGTGATTTATCACTTGACTATTATATGGACATTCTTTGATTAAAAATAAAAAATAGGTTGTTTTATTACATTTCGATGGGTAAATGCTTAAATTACTACTTTTCTTTATTAAAAATAAACTACTCTTATTTTCAAGAGTTCAATCACATAATTTTTAAATAATTTTATTTGACCGCCACTTTAATTAATCCTAAGAGATGGAGAGTTAAAAAATTTATTTGAATTTTACCCACTCTTCTACCTACCATTGTCTATGAAGCTGGCACTTGAAATTGTTCTTACAACTTCCACGAAAAAACACAGTCGGCAAAAATGTATATTTTTAAAATTAATCACCGTAAAGATTACGAAGGTTCGTTTGCATATGAATATCATCAAGTTGAAAAAACATTACGCTCCTTCAATATATAATTGGCTCAAACAATCATATAAAAAGTCCAAGTAATTTTCCAGCAAACCAATCACCCACTGATGGTACCTTCTGGGACTAAAAAATTCACTTTCCTAGAAGAAACATATAATTAAATTTCTAAGAAAAGAATAAGCTCCATCAATTGCAAAACCAAGCTAATTAACTAATATTGTAGTGCTCATACATTCTCATCACATTTCTTCATCTCTTTAATAGTTGAATATTGAATTCTATACAAACTATGGGAAACGTTTGCTCAGCCTCATTCTCATGTGACGAAACCATTTCTCATTGCCTAGATTGCATTGTTAGCCAAGCAGGGTACATCTGTCATTTGAAAGACAATCTTGATGCCTTACGGACGGAATTTCAAAAGTTGATTGAAGCAAGAAATGATGTGCTGATAAGGGTCACCGTAGCCGAACAAAGGCAAATGAGACGGCTGCAGCAAGTGCAGGGGTGGCTTTCCAGAGTGCAAGATGTCGAAGAAGAAGTTCGAAGGAGAGAACAGGAGGTAATTTGTCTCGATGGCCTCCGTTACCGGAGCAGCATCAAAAGCTACAAGTATGGGAAAAGAGTTGTCAAATCATTGAAAAATGTACAGGGTTTAAGAAAAGAAGGAGATTTCAAAGACGTGGCTCAAACGGTACCAGAAAACCCAGTTGATGAAAGACCTCTTCCACCGACAGTAGTGGGCATGCAATCAACTTTAGATAGAGTTTGGAGATGCCTCACGGAAGAACCTGTGGGAATTGTTGGCCTGTACGGCATGGGAGGGGTGGGTAAAACCACCCTGTTGACGCAAATCAACAACAGCTTCCTTCACACGCCCAATGATTTCGATTTTGTTATTTGGGAAGTGGTGTCCAGAGACTTGCAGCTCGGAAAGATACAAGAAAGTATTGCGAAAAAGATTGGTTTGTATAACGAGTCATGGGATAACAAAAGCTTTGACGAGAAAGCTCAGGAAATATTCAAGACCATGAGGAACAGGAAGATTGTGTTATTATTGGATGACATATGGGAGCTATTTGATTTAGCTCAAGTGGGTTTACCTGTTCCAAGCCGTGCAAGTGCGTCCAAGGTAGTTTTCACAACGCGCGAGTTTGAAGTTTGCGGCCTAATGGATGCTCACAAATCCTTTAAAGTGGAGTGTCTGGGATATGAAGATGCCTGGAGATTATTTGAGGAGAAAGTGGGAAGAGATATTCTAGATAGTCATCCTGATATTCCTGAACTAGCAGAAACCGTGGCCAGAGAGTGCGGTGGTTTGCCACTCGCTCTAATCACTGTCGGCCGAGCCATGGCTTCTAAGAAGGCCCCTCGAGAGTGGGCACATGCAATAGAGGTGCTAAGGAGTTCAGCGTCTAAGTTTTCAGGTATGGAGAAAAAGGCACTTTCTCGTTTAAAGTTCAGCTATGATTTTTTGCCCAGCAATGAAACTAGATTTTGTCTCCTGTACTGTGGTTTTTTTCCAGAAGACTATAGTATTAGCATAGAGGACTTGATAGATTGTTGGATATGTGAGGGGTTTTTAGATGAGTATAATGGTGTTGGGGCTCGAAATCAAGGTTACTCTCTTATTCGTAGTCTTCTTCATGCATGTCTGTTGGAAGAAGAAGATGATAATCGTGTAAAAATGCATGATGTGGTCCGTGACATGGCTTTGTGGATTGCATCTACGACTGAGAAGCAGGAGGAAAGGTATTTAGTTCTTGCAGGTGTAGGATTAACTGAAACACCAAGATCTGAATTGTGGCAAGAGGTTACAAGGATGTCACTGATGCAAAACAAAATTTGGAGACTTCCGGAGTCTCCTGCATCTCCTCATCTCCTGACTTTGTTTCTTAGTTCGAATTATATATCCATGGCTAATGAAGAATTCTTTCAATCAATGGCTTCTCTTAGAGTTTTAAAGCTGTCAAACAGCTTTTCGCTAAGTCGTTTTCCTGTAGGAATTTCAAACATTGTTTCACTTCAACATCTTGATCTATCAGAGACTCTTATAGAATGATTGCCAGTAGAGTTAAAGTACCTGGTTAATCTCAAATGTTTGAACTTGGAGTATACGTATCGAATCTATAAAATTCCGGGACAGGTGATATCGAATCTAAAGATGTTGGAAGCGTTGAGAATGTTCAAATGTGGTTCTTCTAAACAAGAATCAGATAGCATTTTGTTTGGAGGCAGTTTAGTTTTGGTGGAGGAATTGCTTGGTTTGGAACGTTTAAATGTGCTGACCATCACCTTACAAAGTTTTGCAGCTCTTCACAGATTGCTGACATCCCCCAGTTTACAGAGCATCTTTAGCAATACTCCATCTCTATGCCTTAGGAACTGCCACAGTTTATCATCGCTCAGTGTTTTCACTTTAGCAAGTTTGAGACATCTCGAAGCACTAGACATGACGAACTGTAAAGATTTGGAAGAAATGGAGATTGACTATGCAGGAGAAGAAGTGAAAAGAATCCGAGAAACTCATGGGTTCTTTAGTCTCCACAAAGTTTCAATATGGGGATCCAAATTGAGGCACGTGACATGGCTTATTCTTGCTCCAAATCTCAAGCATATTGAGGTGTATAACTGCCGTTATTTGGATGAAATAATCAGCCTTGAAAAATTGGGTGAAGTTCCATCCGAGGAGATGCAAAATCTATTCCCGTTTGCAAGGCTTGAAAGTCTTAGCCTATACGCATTAGGAAATTTGAGAAGCATCTACCCAAAGGCCTTGCCCTTCCCTCATTTGAAGGAGCTGGAGGTAAATTTGTGTCCAAAGCTTGAGAAGCTTCCATTTGATTGCACCAGCGGACAGGAACGTAAACTCATTATCAAGGGCCAAGAGAAGTGGTGGAATAATCTTCAATGGGAAGATCAAGCCACTCAAAATGCCTTTCTTCACTGTTTTAAAACCCGTGATTTTTTACTCAATTTATACCACTGGTTAGAGTCTTCATAGGCTCAACTTCTCTCAATTAAGTAAAAATTTGCGTGAAGTTAATTTGTAAGTTTTTCTCTCTTGCGAAATGCGAGTAAAGTAGAGATATCCATCGTTTGTGAATGTCATATGTCTGGGCATGTACTTCATAAAATTAATAATGTAATAATATAAGTCTTAAGTTATATATCTGATTGTAAATATCAGTGTAATATCTGCTCTAATAACAGTTGTAAATATATATATAATACAGTAATCTGATGTGTAATCAGTATTAAAAAAAAGATGGACTTTTTTTTTGTGTGTGCTAAGTGATTTCAGTTCATACTTGTTGTTTCAATCTGTTTGTGATGTTGCCATTTAAATTTCCAATTAACGAACTATTTTCTAGTGGTTGCTTTTTCTTAGTTTATTGATTTGTAATTTTTTAAATTTTGATCTGCCCCTCTTATCTGGTGTCACTTGTGTAGATGTTTATGCTTGCAAATAAAGAAAATTTAGGACAAAAATTGTCAGAAGTCAGTAGAGATTTCGACAGATTTATGAAAATCTCTTTTAACATATGGTTTTGACTCTCACTTCAATGCGAAAAAAAAAATCCCTCAAATGTTGTCTTCCCACAATGCATATTCCTAACTAATAATGTTAAAATTCGGAATTTAATTCTCACTTCAATGCGAAAAATAGTTGAGGGAATAATATGAAATCATCGTTATTCTCTTTACTATCACTAATGATTTTTTTGATCATTTAATGATTATAGATTGTATATCATATATTTGATGGTTCATGTAGCTTATTCCTCAATTTTAATAGGAATGATAAATTTTTATATTAGTTTCCTCCAACATTTTAAAATTTCTTCGTATATATTTTTATTAAGATTAGATAAATTTTAAGAGGGTTAAAGCACTAATATTTTAAAAAGAGTTACGAGAAGCAGGAAAAAAAAATAGTGAAAACAAAAGCAGATTTTTTTTTTCTTATTCATAGAATATATTGTATGGACATAAAAAGTTGTATTTGTATGAGTGCTAAAATCCACAAATGTAATGCTTGATAAGCTAAAACTTTATACCACTTGAGCACTAGGAGGATATTTATATTAAAAAATCATTTTTATGTTAGTTTCCTCATACATAATTTTATCAAGATTAGATAAATTTTAAGAGGGTTCAACCACTAAAAGTTTAAAAAAGATCTGAGAAGCAGGAAAAAGAATGAACGAAATACCAACATATTATTTTTTTCTTATTCATAGAATTTGTTTTATGGACATTAAAAGCTGGATTTGTATGAGTCATAAAATCCACAAATTTAATGCTTGATAAGCTAAAAATTTGCAGTGCATGAGGACTAGGTGTTTATTTATATTAAAAAATGTAAATAATTTGTTATTGTATACAAAAATAAAAATTTAAAGTAAGTTAACTTTTAGATTAATCTTCACTCAAATCCTAGTTGTTTTCCTTCCAAGAAAATGATCACACATTTGTCAAATTTATCAAGTTATTTTTGTGAGTTTCCAAAATAATAGTATTTTTTTTTTACATGTTACAATTCTACATATAGATTACAAACACTTGTAATATATAGTTGTATTTAGGGTAATTCTAATGAGGAAATTTTATCAATTCTGTTCACATAAAGATTCACTCATTTAAAAAATACACAAAACTTTCAATTCGTTTAATTTTCCACCCATTATTTCCAATTTGTATTAAATTTCCATAAAACGTTAGCCACGTTAGAATATTTAACAATTTATAGTAAACTGACCATTTTATCCTTGTGTTTCAGTTTAACACGTAAAGAAGAAGGATATTAACGCCTTATATTCATGAAAATAGAAATTGGAAAATAAGCTTGCAACCGAAGTGATTTGGATGTAAGTCCTCTTTAACAAGCCATTGAGTTCGGTTTCAAAGTCCATTTGGGAGATGCTGATAAATAGAGTGGGTTGGGCTACTAGCCCAGCTCTTCCGAGCGGACCTGAAGAATTATTTGGGTCAACTGGGTCCTCGTCAAGCCCATTAAATTTGCGGATTCATTTGGTTTTCCGACTGGACAGTTGATGACCGCCCCAACAAAAGGAAATATCAAAATTTTCTAGTTCTTGTAAGCATTTTGCGTTTGATTCTCCCAAAGATTGACACGTTCTACAAATTGTTACATCATAAAAATTAATGATTTGGACTTAATTGTTATTCGATAAATGACTACAAATTCATTATGTGTCATGACTCAATATTGATATACAATAATGATAGGGATCCGAGCATGTGCGCCAACTTAGGTATCAATATTATATGTTAATTATCTGAAAGATGAATGCCATATTAATTGAGATTCAAATATTAAAATACTTAACATTTCCTATTAACATATTAAATTTTTTGTTAATAAATCAAATACTTCGTTAATCTTAAGAGTTAATTTACATCCACACCACCCTCGCTTTTTAGGACCCAGTGTATAGACACATACATACATACATATATGTTCTTGTGCACCAACTCAACTACTTTGTCCTCTAATAGCCATACATTTGTGTCACAAGAATTTCCAGTTCCGTAGGGTCATCTTCGGCATTGTTTTGTCACACTCAATTATTTTTGTTTTTTTCTTTGTGAGATACTAGTTTATTCTTGAAAATTAGGGTTTCTGATATGGTGACAGAGAACGAAAATGACACAACAAAAAGAGATTGATTTGATTCAAGGAAGATCTTTATCAAGAAGAATGAGTAGTTTGCTTAGCCCCTTTAAACTTCCTACCGCATCTTATATTCTCATGAAAGCTATGGTCTGACTCTATAAATTTTAATTGCTATTTTTATGGGGAATATGTATTTGAGTAAGTGGTGAGATTTTGGTTCGTGTAAACATCAATCAAGCTATTAAAAGTTCTGAAGTCCTTAACCAATTTGAGATTGTGGCTATGTGATTACGAAATTGTTTGGTGGTTAATTAATTTCATTTTAGCCAATCAATTACCTTTCATTTGGGTAGTGGACACATGTCCATTTCAACTGTTGATTTTTTAAAATATTTATTTAGTAAATCTTATTTTAAAAAATATTTCAAGACATTACTATTATTAAATATGTTACAATTTTATCCTTATTTTTTTTCTTTTCTTTTTCAATAATATCCTTACAAACAATATTTTTGTCATTAATTCTTTCTTTTTTTTAAAAAAAAAAAAAAGAGTACTAACTCAACCTTTTTTTCGATTTGTAGTGCATGGTATTTTAGCAATGGTTGTGGGTTTTCATTCCCACTCTACGGAGATATGATGAAGAGTTCACTTCTGGTGGAAATGTTGTGGCTGATGAGTACTTTTTGTATGAGCCTGAGGATATGACTGGGCGTGCTCTGAGCCCCGACTTCTGTATTGTTGGCTCATGTGCCTTTGATTTAAAGAAGAGCTTCATTCTAGGCACTGCATTTTTTTTTTTAAAATAATAAAGACTTGTAGAGCCCTTACAACAATACTCTTGTCATTCAGCTTTTAAAATACTAATTCACTGTATACATTACATGATATATTAATTAATTGAATAAAAAATATTAGAAAAATACGAATACACTAGATGGTGTATATACTGAAGTATGTGTATGTACGCATACGAGCGCAGACAGGTGTAATCCAAAACAAAAGTCTGATCTAAGGTGGTGTTTGGTTGGGAGGAGAGAATGTAGGAGAGGAAAATAATTTAAATTCTCTTTTTATTTCCATTGTTTGGTTTGACAAAATGTATAAGAATTTAATTTCTATTAGAATTTAATATCTATCATAATGTAGAATTTGAATTCCATACTAAGTAGTGAATAATTTAAATTCCTCTTATATTAGAAACTAAAGTTTTCAAAATTACCCTTCAACTTTTTAACTTATTTAATGCCATTAATAATTATTATTTATAATTTTATTTTATTGATTTAATATTATAAATAGACCTCCATCGGGCCACCTTCGAAAGGTCGCCGGACCACCGCCGGACTTTGCCGAAAAATGGCCGGACCACCGTCGTCTTCGCCGGAAAGTTGCCGGATCTCCACCGGACCTCCAACGCCGGCCATCGGACTGCCATTTTATTTTATATATATATATATATTTATTACTAATATAAATAGTTTAATATTTAAGTAAGGGATAAATTTGTCTAAAGAAAAAAATTATAATTCATTTCTTTATCAAATTTTATATTAAACCAAACAACAAAATCTAATTTCTCTACTCTTCTCTATTCATTTCTTCTCCCTTCCTCTCCATTCTACTTTTTTCCTCTCCTCCCTTTTCTTCCAACTAAACATGACCTAAAAGCCTACTTTAATTAATGCGGGAGCCGCTTTAATAAATGGTAGAGAAATCAACTCACATTTTCAACTAATGGGATTGAAGATTTGAAGTTTGAGATTAGAGATTCAAGTTTTTTCGGTTAAGCTGTGCTCATTGGGGACCTTCATGAATCTATAACCATTCCTGTCAACCCTAAGGACCAAAAAAAAAAATTGTTATTATTATCGGATCCATAATTAAAACTTCAACTGCGGTTTCTGACTGGACGTCGGAAGAGTCGTGTTAACAAAAGGTTTATTTAATTAATTGATAATGTCAATTAAATCAAGCAATTAACATTGAATTTACCCTGTTGAAATTAGTGATTATGAAGAGCCAACAGCTGACTCCAATGCTAAGCTGGCATGCCACCTCAGCTGCAGTCAATTACAATCTGAGAATGTTGAAGATAAGATGGATTTGCTACGCTGGCAAAATGGATATACAGAAGATTCTCAGTACATATGCATGCAGCTGAGGCGTTTCTAGAAGTTCAATATGATTGGCTGTGTTCTTGGATTAGTTATTTTGCTCAATTACCCTGCTACCCTCTGTATTAGCTGTTTTTTGTCTTTCTTCTCTGTATATAAACAAACGTGAGCTTGTATTGTTTTTATCAAGTTTTATATCATTAATGAAAGGTTTGTGATTTGTGCTTGCTTGCCATATATAAGCAATTTCCAGTAAAGTTTAACTTGGTATCAGAGCCATAGTTTGAGCTATGGCAAGCAGCAGCAGCAATGCACAAACAAACCCAAATGATCAAGAAGAAAACTTGAATCAAAATCAAAACTCAGGGCAAAATGCCGTAAACTCAGCAGTTATTAATCAACCCCCCACACAACATATCACCAGCAACACATATATTTTCACAACTCCTATCAAGCTCACACAAAGCAATTTTATGCTCTGGAGATCACAAGTGATTTCCAGCATCAGGGCTAATGAGCTTGAAGGTTTTGTTGATGGTAGCCACACTTGCCCTCCTAGGTTTTTCACAAATCCAGGACCAAATGGAACCACCATAAACACACTTAACCATGAGTACCAAATCTGGCAAAAACAAGACCACATTTTGCTAAGTTGGTTGTTGTCTTCCTTGAGTGAGGGAGTGTTGGGCACAGTAGTTGATTGCTACACCTCATGTGAGGTCTGGACAACCCTTGCAAATCAGTTTGGTGCTAGAACTAGAGCTAGGATACTACACCTTAGAACTCAAATTCAAACAACCAAAAAGGGCTCACTCACCATTCATGACTATTACTCCAAAATGAAATCAGTGTTAAACCAACTTAGAGCTGTTGGGAATAACATGACTGATGATGACTTTGTCATGTGTGTGCTGGCTGGACTAGGTCCAGAATATGACTCGATAGTCACCAATATAAACTCCATGGCAGAAAGTCCTTCAATCTCTGAAGTGTATGGCATGCTGCTCAGCCAAGAAAATAGAACTGAGCAAAACTTGAGCTCAGGAGCTATTGAGGCCAACTACACACAAATGAGAAATGGGAGAAGAAACTGGGGTTATAATGACAGATCTGGAAACCAGTATCAACCTGGAATAGCCTTCAGAAACCCCGGCAGTGGAGTTGGAAACAACCAAGGAAGTCAAAACCCTCAAGATAAGGGAAAAGGCAAAGCTATGGCAAATGATGATAGTTCAGACTCCAAAGGACCTTGTCAAATTTGCTTCAAAATGGGGCATACAGCTGCTGAATGCTGGCACAGGTTCAAGAAGAACTTTGTGCCCCAGCCAAACAAAAGAAGGGAGACAAGAGGTGCATATGTAGCCTCAACTGATGGTCAAAGCAATGGTGCTTGGTACCTTGACAGTGGTGCCACCAACCATGTCACAAATGCACTTGGAAACATCAGCATGAACTCTGAGTATCAAGGTAATGACCAACTTGCCGTTGGAAATGGTAAGAAACTTTTCATTTCTCATATTGGCTGTTCTGTTCTACCCACCTATGATCCACACAAACACATTACACTAAAAAGCATCCTATATGTTCCTGACATCACTAAAAATCTCATCAGCATATCCAAATTATTACATGATAATGAAATTAATGTCGAGTTTTACAAATCTGTTTGTTTTGTCAAGGACAAGAAGCAAGGGAAAATCCTAATGAAAGGAGTGGCTAGAGATGGGCTGTATGAACTGCTGTGCTTACCTGCTCACTTGGGCAAAAGCAAACTTTCAAATACTACCTGTTTATCTGCATCTTCAGTGTCTGAGTCAATAAGATCCATTAGTGATCCTGTGTCCATGTTATCTTTTAGCTCAAATGGTAATGAGTCTGCTAGTGTTAGTGAGTCTAGTATAGCTGATAAGTCATGCAGCAGTATTTCAAAAGCTACAGAGGAGATTGACCTTTGGCATCTTAGATTAGGACATCCCAATGTTACTGCTTTGAAAAATACCCTGCTGTCTTGTAATCAGTTAAAGAGAAATAAAATTGTCATTCCTTCATTCTGTTGTGCTTGTCAATATGGAAAGCAATCAAAACAGCAGTTTAAGAACACTGAAACCAAAACCAAAGCAGCCTTGGAATTGATTCACACAGACCTATGGGGACCAGCACCAATCCCCTCAACCAAAGGACACATATATTACATATCTTTTGTTGATGATAAAACCAGATACACATGGGTGTTTCCTATAACAACAAAATCTCAGGCCCTTGACACATTTATCACATTCAAAAAACAAATAGAAAACCAACTGAATTTGAAGATCAAAACACTACAAACAGACATGGGGGGAGAATTTAGAATCTTTGAACCATATCTTAAAAGAGAGGGAATCACTTTAAGACACTCCTGCCCTTACCTACATGAACAAAATGGCAAAATTGAGAGGAAACATAGGCACATTGTGGAAACTGGTCTTACATTGCTGGCTCAAGCCAAAATGCCACTGAAATACTGGCAAGAAGCCTTTACACATGCTGTCTTTATCATCAACAGACTGATATCACCTGTAATAGGGAACAAAACACCTTTTGAATTGCTGTACTCCCTTAAACCAGACTACTCTCAAGTCAAGGTCTTTGGCTGTGAGTGTTTTCCCTACCTAAGACCCTATAACAGACACAAATTCGATTTTCATACCTCCAAATGTGTCTTGTTAGGAGTAAGCATTGCACATAAAGGATATGCATGCATGAGTTAGTCTGGTAGGATCTACATTTCAGCTAGTGTTAAGTTCAATGAGAGTTCATTTCCCTTCTCAAATGATCCAAACTTCAACAAAAGGGAGTCCATGAGCAAAAGAGATTTTAACACTCTTTCTGAAAGTTTTCAAGTTGTGTCATTCCCTGTAAATGACTCTCACAATCACATACAACCAGCAGCTACATTCAGCCACTCTCAAGACACTGCTGGAAGCATGGATCACACTCCAAATCTTGTTCAAGATGAAGCACAACAGACCTTGGATACTGACATTTTATCAGGTAAACACTTGTCTCACCAACCCTTATCACTCATTCCAGAAGATAGCCACAACTCATCACCAACCACAGAACCCAACACTCAAGACATTGGTAAACAAAAAATCTGTCCATCACACCCTATGACAACTAGATCCAAAGCAGGAATTTTCAAGCCAAAGCTATTTCAAACATCTGTCCAATTACAGTCTTCTCTTCCTAACAATACCCCTGAAGCTCTAAAGGAACCAAAATGGAGAAGAGCAATGGAAGATGAATATAATGCCTTGATGAAGAACAAAACCTGGACCTTAATACCTAACAGCCAAAACTGCAAGTTAGTTGGAAACAAGTGGGTGTACAGAGTCAAAGAAAATCCAGATGGCACCATCAACAAGTTCAAAGCCAGACTTGTTGCAAAGGGATTTCTATAAACACCAGGTGTTGATTTCAAAGAAACTTTTAGTCCTGTGGTTAAGGCTGCAACAATCAGAATTGTTCTGACTTTAGCTGCAAATAATGATTGGAGGCTGAGGCAAGTAGATATCAACAATGCATTCTTAAATGGTGAGTTGACAGAAACAGTATATATGCCACAGCCTGAGGGTTTTGAAGACAAAAATAAACCTAACCACATATGCAAGCTAAACAAGGCACTGTATGGACTGAGACAAGCACCTAGAGCTTGGTTTGATAAACTGAAAAGTGCCTTGCACTCTTGGAATTTTGAAAACTCCAAGTGTGATACATCATTATTTTTCAGAAAAACAAAGTCAGACATAACTATTATGCTCATCTATGTTGATGACATAATAATCACTGGCAGCAACTGTGAAGATGTTGAAGAAGTGGTAGTAAAGCTAAGCAAAACTTTTGCCTTAAAGGATCTTGGTGATCTGAACTTCTTTCTCGGGATACAAGTGACCAGAATTCATGATACCATCCAGCTCTCCCAGACAAAATATATTCAAGATCTGTTGATTAAAACAGAAATGGCAGACTGCAAAGGAATAGAAACTCCTTTCAGCACTTCTGAGAAATTGAGAAGAAATGAAGGAGCAAGATTTCATGACCCTACACTTTATAGAAGTGTCATAGGAAGCCTGCAATATGCAGTGCTTACAAGACCTGAGCTTGCCTTCTCTGTTAACAAACTCAGCCAGTACATGTCTGATCCCAGACAGCCACACTGGACAGCATGCAAAAGGATACTGAGATACCTCAAGAGCACAATAAACATGTGTTTAAGATTCAGAAAGTCAGAATATTTTGATATCACTGCCTATACTGATGTAGATTGGGCAAGTGATCCTGATGATAGGAGGTCAATCAGTGGTTACTGTGTGTATTTGGGTAACAATCTGGTAGCTTGGAGCTCAAGGAAACAAGGTGTGGTTGCTAGATCTACTGCAGAGTCTGAATACAGAGCTATGGCTCTATGTAGTGCTGAAATTACTTGGATAAGTTCATTGCTTAGTGAGCTGAAATTGAAAGTTGAAGGAGTTCCAGTGATTCTAAGTGACAGTACCAGTGCAGCAGCTATAGCTGCTAATCCTGTATATCATTCGAAAACTAAGCATTTCGAAATTGATCTCCACTTCATCAGAGACAAAGTTATGAAAGGTGAAATAGAGATAAGCTATGTTGCTAGTAAGGACCAAACTGCAGATGTTCTAACTAAGCCTCTACCACATTACAAACTCAGCCATTTCAGAAGCAAACTCAATGTCGTTGATAAGACCTTGTGTTTGAGAGAGGGTGTTGAAATTAGTGATTATGAAGAGCCAACAGCTGACTCCAATGCTAAGCTGGCATGCCACCTCAGCTGCAGTCAATTACAATATGAGAATGTTGAAGATAAGATGGATTTGCTACGCTGGCAAAATGGATATACAGAAGATTCTCAGTACATATGCATGCAGCTGAGGCGTTTTTAGAAGTTCAATATGATTGGCTGTGTTCTTGGATTAGTTATTTTGCTCAATTACCCTGCTACCCTCTGTATTAGCTGTTTTTTGTCTTTCTTCTCTGTATATAAACAAACGTGAGCTTGTATTGTTTTTATCAAGTTTTATATCATTAATGAAAGGTTTGTGATTTGTGCTTGCTTGCCATATATAAGCAATTTCCAGTAAAGTTTAACTTACCCAAACAACATGAATTTCTTTTTTTTTTTTGGGTATCTTGCAGCCATCACACTGAGGTGTGCCGACTGTGCACTTTTCTTTATCTTCGAGGACTCAAATTTTCAATAACAACGGCTATCATGTAGAAAATTAAACAACTTACAATTTTATAAGCCTAAGGTGACAAATGTTGACAAGAAGAAGATTATTTATATTTATGTTATCCTATCTCTTTATGTAATGATGTGCTAAGCATGAAATAAAATAATATGTACAACGCAGCCACCAAAGAAGTAGTAGTTGCATCTGCATCGAGACTCTAATTCATTAAAGATATATCTGCATGCATGCTTTTGCCAGCCGATTTAAGGCATCCAGTTTACAGAGTGTCGTTAGCAATACTCAATCTCTAAGCCTTACAAACTGTCACAGTTTATCATCTCTCAGTGTTTTCACTTTAGCAAGTTTGAGGCATCTCGAAGCACTAGACGTGACGAGTTGTAAAGATTTGGAAGAAATGGAGATTGACTATGCAGGAGAGGAAGTGAAAAGAATCCTAAAAACTAATGGGTTCTTTAGTCTCCAAAGAGTTTCAATAGGGCGATCCAAATTGAGGCACGTGACATGGCTTATTCTTGCTCCAAATCTCAAGGTATTTCGATGCATGACTGCCATTATTTGGAAGAAATAGTCAGCCTTGAAAAACTGGGTGGGCAGATGCAAAATCGAATCCCGTTTGCAAGGCTTGAATGTCTTAGCCTATACGGATTAGAAAAATTGAGGAGCATCTACCCAAGGGCCTTGCCCTTCCCTCATTTGAAGGAACTGAAGGTAGATTTATGCCCAGAGCTTAAGAAGCTTCCATTTGATTGCACCAGCGGACTGGAACGTAAACTTATTATCAAGGGACAAGAATGGTGGTGGAATAATCTTCAATGGGGTGATCAGGCCACTCAAAATGCGTTTCTTCCCTGTTTAAAAACCCTGTATTTTTAGTGTGGGTGCCAAGTGATTTCAGTTCATACTAGTTGTTTCAATCTGTTTGTGATGTTGCCACCTAAATTTCCAATTAACGAACTGTTTTCTAGTGGTTGCTTTTTCTTAGTTTATTGATTTGTAATTTTTTTATTTTGATCTGCCGCTCTTGTCTGGTGTCTTGTCAGAAGTGACTTCGACTGATTTTTTAAAATCTCTTTTAATTGGCCAGAGGCCTGAATGATTTGGTTCTGAGAGAGAGGCTTTTGGGGAGTGAGTCCAAAATTTTCAAAGCATGCTTTTGAAGAAGTCTTTTACGAACCAGTTTTACTAATAAACTATCTACTAGGATTGAGTTACAACTTACAAATACCAGATATCTAATTATTTTCTATTATTATGAAGCTATGTGGACCGAAATCATATTACAGTTGATTAGATTTACCGAAGTCTGTCAACAGACCTACTGAGACTTATTTTTTTGCGATTTGACAGTGTACAAGTATCCCATTTCAGTAGAAATCCACATCCATCATAAATTTAAACAACATAAATGTTGATATGTCTGAAGTAGTCCATTTTTAATTTTTCATTTCTTAATTATCAAAAATAGGCTGATATGCATAATAATATATGCGTTTTAGAAGATAAGTTGCACTGATTTTTGCAAGCTACCCTTAGACAAAAAATTTAATATGATAATATTAATCCGAGCATAAATATTGTTCTGTTAAGCTGGTTATAAGCTTAGTTTTTTTTTTTTTTCCAATTATTCTCATCACATTTCTCAATCTCTTTGTCGAAGATTGAATCAGTAAATACAATGGGAAACATTTGCTCACCCTCATACTCATAAGGTGATAAAACTATTTCCCAATATGCCTGCATTTTAAAAAGTTGTTTAATAACAGATGAAGCGGATAAGAGTGATCGTTGCTGAACAACAACAGATGAAGCGGCTGCAACACGGACAAGGATGGGTTTTAAAGAACTTATAACGGAGAAAATTGGATGGTATTGATGAATGATCATTAACACTACAAGATTTGAGGATATATAGAAAATAATTTTACAAAATTCTTCTTAGCCGTTGGATCAAATAAATGAAGTTCTTGATCAATAACATTCCAGTGTGTTTTCTCATTTCATTTACACTTTGTTGACTTGTTTGGTGATTTCCCAGTAATTTTCAAGGGTGCAAGAATTGGAAACTCAAGTAGCTGAACCGATTCAAGAAAGCTCTCAAGGAATTGAGAAATTATGATATGGAGGCTTCACATATTGGAACTAAAATTAAAAGAAAAAGGTCCAACATTATTTTTGAGCAGAAAACGAGTGAACCGAGCTCATAGTAGACTAAAAGCTAATGTTACATGAAGTTATGCAATTAGAAGAAAAATCAACCAGGTGTAAATGAAATGAGCAAGCACAATTAGCTGTCATAGTAATGGCCACGCTCAATAAATGGCACTAGCCAATATGCCAATGGACATTAAAGTCACAATCACCACCACCCAAGATAGAAACAAGGTGGTGGTGGTAGAATGTTGAGAAACCATTACCTACTGTAGACAAAAATGAAAAAAATTTCCCTCAAATGTTGTCTTCCCACAATGCATATTCCTAACTAATAATGTTAAAATTCGAATTTAATTCTCACTTCAATGCAGAAAATAGTTGAGGGAACAGTATGAAACCATCGTTATTCTCTTTAATATCACCAATGATCTTTTTGATAATTTAATGACTATAGACCACATATTGTTGAAACAAGATCAGATTTAATATCCAATCAACAATCATCAGGACCTAACTAAACTCTCTAATCACAATCTAGAAATATGGCCAAACGAATTCACACAAAAGAATCACCCAGAAACAGTAATCAAAGAACAACAAATATAAGTGGTTCGGCTGGAGACAGCCTACATCCACTAAAGAACAGAGCAGCAGTTTCTTCTTCAATGCACAACATTTTTTCTTTATATAATCTTCAATTTAGTCAATCCAATATATCCAATTCAGAATTCAGTAAGCAAATAGAATCACTCACAAAAGCTGATCAAACAAAATTCAACTACCAACATCACACTAGATAAACAACAGCTCAATAAAACAACTCATCTAATTCAAAATTCGGTGGGCAAGTAGAATTAGTCACAGAAGCTACTTAAATATACAATCACAAAAGCTACTCAAATAGAATTCAACAACCAAAATTCACTCTAAATATACTACAGCTCAGCAATCCAATTGTAGACAAATAAAATCATTCACAGAAATTACTTAAACAAAAAATTTACTCTAGATAAGCTAACAATCATCGATGAAAATAGAGCTAGATCTAGCCGAAATATCATCAATGCATGAACTTAAAATACAACAGTAATTAGAAAGCAAAGGAAAATAACGAGGATAAATTAAAAAAATATTAGTTAAGTTCTCTCACCTGTGTGGTGTAAATGAAGAAGCAATGGATCCTGTAGCAAATGAGAACAAAGAGAGGAGGTGAATTAGGCACCAATTTTTTTTCTCTATTAAATTGTAAGAATCAATTCGGCTTGGATCTTTACAATTCCAACAATAAGCTTTTTCACATTTCAAAAATAAAAACTAAATCTAGAAAGAAGGAGAAATAAATTTGAATTGAAAAAACTTACAAAAAAAAAAGGCAAGAACCAGAGAAAGTACAAGCCACGGAGAGCCCGCTCTGTAGAGAAAGCATCAATTCATCTTATTTGGAGCTCACTTTGGAGATAAACACCAATTCATCTTCGTAACAGCTCAGCCCGCTCTGTCTTCTGGAATTTGATTTTACTTGTTTTGAGAAATGAGGTAAAATGTGTTTTTCAAACAAAGAGTATTATAAGTGGACTGAGCTTTTGATATAACGAGGAATAAAGGTTGCACAAAAATTAATAAGCTTTTTGAATTTGGGCCCCGTTTTGTTTAACCCAATAAAGTCATAAGTGGGCTGTGTAAGTGACAATTGCGACGGCTTATTTTGCAGTCGCAAGAGCTGTCGCGAAAGACACTTTCTTTTGTAGTGTGGATTCATTTGGTTTTAAGGTTGGACACGGTTTATGATCCAATGATCCAATCTACCAAAGGAAATGCTGATTTTCAGGTTCGTTTTCGAGCATTTGCATTTCATCTTCTCAGATATTGAACGGGTTCAATAAATATTTACATCATAATTTTTATTTTGAAACTTACATCATAAGGTTAGTAACTTGATCTTAATGACTCCAACTTATATGCGCCACATGACCAATATTAGATACATAGATATTTGTCAAAAATGTATATTTTCAAAGTTAATAACCGTAAAGATTACGAAGGTTTGTTCGCATTAATTGAAGGACTTGAAAAAACATTACGTTCCTTCAATATATTTGGCTCAAACAATCACATAAAAAGTCCAAGTCTTATTCGGGGACACCTATCACCCAGTGATGGTACCTTCTAAGACTAAAAAATTGACTTTCCTAGTAGAAACATATAATTGAATTAATACCACCTGTCTGGTAGAGAAATTTCTATAAAAAGAATAAGTTCCATCAATTAACTAACATTGTAGTGCTCATACATTCTCATCACTTTTCTTCAATTCCTAAATAGTTGAATATTGAATTCTATACAAACTATGGGAAACGCTTGCTCAGTCTCATTCTCATGTGACGACACCATTTCTCATTGCCTAGATTGCATTGTTAGCCAAGCAGGGTATATCTGTCATTTGAAAGACAAAGCAGGGTATATCTGTCATTTGAAAGACAATCTTGCTGCCTTGCGGACGGAATTTCAAAAGTTGATTGAAGCAAGAAATGATGTGCACATAAGGGTCCTCGTAGCCGAACAAAGGCAAATGAGACGGCTGCAGCAAGTGCAGGGGTGGCTTTCCAGAGTGCAAGATGTGGAAAAAGAAGTTCCAAGACTGTTGGCAGAAATCATTGGAAAAGAGGAGGAAATTCTCTGTGGCTTCTGCTCTGGAAACTGCATCGAAAGGCACAAGTACGGGAAAAGAGTTGTCGAGTCATTGAAAAATGTGCAGAGCTTAAGAAAGGAAGGAGATTTCAAAGACGTGGCTCAAACGGTACCAGAAAACCCAGTTGATGAAAGACCTCTTCCGCCGGCAGTAGTGGGCTTCCAGTCAACTTTAGACAGAGTTTGGAGATGCCTCACGGAAGAACCTGTGGGAATTGTTGGCCTGTACGGTATGGGAGGGGTGGGTAAAACCACCCTTTTGACGCAAATCAACAACTGCTTCCTTCACACGCCCAATAATTTCGATTTTGTTATTTGGGAAGTGGTGTCCAGAAACTTGCAACTCGAAAAGATACAAGAAAGTATTGCGAAAAAGATTGGTTTGTGCAACGAGTCATGGGATGGGAAAAGCTTTCACGAGAAAGCTCAGGAAATATTCGAGATTATGAGGAGCACGAAGTTTGTGTTACTATTGGATAACATATGGGAGCTAGTTGATTTAGCCCAAGTGGGTTTACCTGTTCCAAGCCGTACAAGTGCGTCCAAGGTAGTTTTCACAACGCGCGAGTTTGAAGTTTGCGGCCAAATGGATGCTCACAAATCCTTTAAAGTGGAGTGTCTGGGATATGAAGATGCCTGGAGATTATTTGAGGAGAAAGTGGGAAGAAATATTCTAGACAGTCATCCTGATATTCCGGAGCTAGCAGAAACTGTGGCCAGAGAGTGCGGTGGTTTGCCACTTGCTCTAATCACTGTCGGCCGAGCCATGGCTTCTAAGAAGGCCCCTCGAGAGTGGGAACACGCAATAGAGGTGCTTAGGAGTTCAGCGTCTAAGTTTTCAGGTATGGAGAAAAGGGTACTTTCCCGTTTAAAGTTCAGCTATGATTTTTTGCCCAGCAATGAAACTAGATTTTGTCTCCTGTACTGTAGTCTTTTTCCCGAAGACTACAGTATTAGCATAGAGGACTTGATAGATTGTTGGATATGTGAGGGATTTTTAGATGAGTATAATGGTATTGGGGCTCGAAATCAAGGTTACTCTCTTATTCGTTGTCTTCTTCATGCATGTCTGTTGGAAGAAGAAGATGATAATCGTGTAAAAATGCATGATGTGGTTCGTGACATGGCTTTGTGGATTGCATCTACGACTGAGAAGCAGGAGGAAAGGTATTTAGTTCTTGCAGGTGTAGGATTAACTGAAACACCAAGATCTGAATTGTGGCAAGAGGTTACAAGGATGTCACTGATGCAAAACAAAATTTGGAGACTTCCGAAGTCTCCTGCATCTCCTCATCTCCTGACTTTGTTTCTTAGTTCGAATTATATATCCATGGCTAATGAAGAATTCTTTCAATCAATGGCTTCTCTTAGAGTTTTAAAGCTGTCACACACCTTGTTGCCACGGCATTTTCTTGTAGGAATTTCAAACTTGTTTTCACTTCAAAATCTTGATCTATCGGAGAGCGGTATAGAAGGATTGCCACTAGAGTTAAGGTACCTGGTTAATCTCAAATGTTTGAACTTGGAGTCTACGTATCGAATTTCTAAAATTCCGGGACAGTTGATATCGAATCTAAAGATGTTGGAAGCATTGAGAATGTTCAAATGTGATTCTTCTAAACAAAAATCGAGTAGCATTTTGTTTGGAGGCAGTTTAGTTTTGGTGGAGGAATTGGTTGGTTTGAAACATTTAAATGTGCTGACCATCACTTTACACAGTTTTGCGGCTCTTCAAAGATTGCTGACATCTCCCCGTTTACAGAGCATCGTTAGCAATACTCCATCTCTAAGCCTTACAAACTGTCGCAGTTTATCATCGCTCAGTGTTTTGACTTTAGCAAGTTTGAGGCATCTCGAAGCACTAGACATGATGGATTGTAAAGATTTGGAAGAAATGGAGATTGACTATGCAGGAGAAGTGAAAAGAATCGGAGAAACTCACGGGTTCTTTAGTCTCCACAAAGTTTCAATATGGGGATCGAAATTGAGGCACGTGACATGGCTTATTCTTGCTCCAAATCTCAAGCATATTGCGGTGACTAACTGCCGTTATTTGGAAGAAATAATCAGCCTTGATAAATTGGGTGAAATTCCATCCGAGGAGATGCAAAATCTAATCCCGTTTGCAAGGCTTGAACATCTTAGCCTGGGCGGATTAGAAAATTTGAGGAGCATCTACCCAAGGGCCTTGCCCTTCCCTCATTTGAAGGAACTGCACGTAACTTTATGTCCAAAGCTTAAGAAGCTTCCATTTGATTGCACCAGCGGACAGGAACGTAAACTTATTATCAAGGGACAAGAGGAGTGGTGGAATAATCTTCAATGGGATGATCAAGCCACTCAAAATGCCTTTCTTCCCTATTTTAAAACCAATGTTTTTTTTCCCCTTTGTGGTGAATGATTGCGTTGAGTTAATTTGTAAATTTTTCTCTCTTGCGAAATGCGAGTAAAATAAAGACATCTCTCGTCTGTGAATGTCATATATCTGGGCATGTACTTTATAAAATTAATGTAATAATATAAGTTCTAAATTATATATCTGATTGTAAATATTAGTGTAATGTCTATTCTAATAGCAATTGTAAATATCTGTGTAATACAATGATCTGATGTGTAATCAGTATTAAAAACAAAAGGACTTTTTTTTTGTGTGTGCTAAGTGATTTCAGTTCATACTTGTTTCAATCTGTTTGTGATGTTGCCATTTAAATTTCCAATTAACGAACTATTTTCTAGTGGTTGCTTTTTCTTAGTTTATTGATTTGAAATTTTTTAATTTTGATCTGCCCCTCTTATCTGGTGTCACTTGGTGTAAATGTTTATGTGTGCAAATAAAGAAAATTTAGGACAAAAATTATCAGAAGTCAGTAGAGACTTCGACAAATTTCTGAAAATCTCTTTTAACATATGGTTTTGATTCTCACTTCAATGCGAAAAAAAAAATCCCTCAAATGTTGTCTTCCCACAATGAATATTCCCAACTAATAATGTTAAAATTCGGAATTTAATTCTCACTTCAATGCAAAAAATAGTTGAGGGACTAATATGAAATCATCGATATTCTCTTTACTATCACTAATGATTTTTTTTATCATCATATATTTGATGGTTCATATAGCTTATTCCTCAATTTTAATAGGAATGATAAATTTTTATATTAGTTTCCTCCAACATTTTAAAATTTCTTCGTATATATTTTTATTAAGATTAGATCAATTTTAAGAGGGTTAAAGCACTAATATTTTAAAAAGAGTTACGAGAAGTAGGAAAAAAAAAATACTGAGTGATAAAAAGTTGTATTTGTATGAGTGATAAAATCCACAAATTTAATGCTTGATAAGCTAAAACTTTATACCACTTGAGCACTAGGAGGATATTTATATTAAAAATTCATTTTTATGTTTGTTTCCTCATACATAATTTTATCAAGATTAGATAAATTTTAAGAGGGTTCAACCACTAAAAGTTTAAAAAAGATCTGAGAAGCAGGAAAAAGAATGAACGAAATACCAACATATTATTTTTTTCTTATTCATAGAAAATGTTTTATGGACATTAAAAGCTGGATTTGTATGAGTCATAAGATCCACAAATTTAATGCTTGATAAGCTAAAATTTTGCAGTGCATGAGGATTAGGAGTTTATTTATATTAGAAAATGTAAATAATTTTTTTTGTATACAAAAAAAAAATTTAAAGTGTGTTAACTTTTAGATTAATCTTCACTCAAATCCTAGTTGTTTTCCTTCCAAGAAAATTATCACATATTGGTCAAATTTATCAAGTTATTTTTGTGAGTTTCCAAAATAATAGTTTTTTTTTTTTACATGTTACAATTCTACATATATATTACAAATACTTCCAATAGATAGTTGCATATAGGGTAATTCTAATGAGGAAATTTATCAATTCTGTTCACATAAAGATTCACTCATTTAAAAAATACACAAAACTTTCAATTCGTTTAATTTTCCACCCATTATTTCCAATTTGTATTAAATTTCCGAGAAACGTTAGCCGCTTTAGAATATTTAACAATTTATAGTAAACTGACCGTTTTATCCTTGTGTTTCAATTTAACGCTTTATATTCATGAAAAGAGAAATTGGAAAATAAGCTTGCAACAGAAGTTATTTGGATGTAAAGTCCTCTTTAACAAGCCATTGAGTTCGGTTTCGAAGTCCATTTGGGAGATGCTGACAAATAGAGTGGGTTAGGCTGCCAGCCCAGCTCTTCCCAGCGGACCTAAAGAAAGATTTGGGTCAATTGGGTCCTCGTCAAGCCCATTAAATTGGCGGATTCATTTGGTTTTCGGACTGGACAGTTGATGACGACCCCAACAAAACGAAACATCAAAATTTTCTAGTTCCTGTAAGCATTTTGCATTTGATTCTCCCAAAGATTGACACGTTCTACAAATTGTTACATCATAAAAATTAATGATTTGGACTTAATTGTTATTCGATAAATGACTACAAATTAATTATGTGTCATGACCCAATATTAATAGACAATAATGATAGGGATATGTGTGCCAACTTAGGTATCAATATTATATGTTAATTATTTGAAAGATAAATGCCATATTAATTGAGATTCAAATTGTGATTCAACTATTAAAATACTTAACATTTCCTATTAACATATTAAAATTTTTGTTAATATATCAAATACTTCGTTAATCTTAAGAGTTAATTTACATCCACACCACCCTCTCTTTTTAGGACCCAGTGTATAGACACATACATACATATATACATGTTCTTCTAACCCAACTCAACTACTTTGTCCTCTAATAGCCATACATTTGTGTCACAAGAATTTCCAGTTCCGTAGGGTCATCTTCTGCATTGTTTTGTCACACTCAATTATTTTTGTTTTTTCTTTGTGAGATACTGGTTTATTCTTGAAAATTAGCGTTTTTGATATGGTGACAAAGAACGAAAATGACACAACAAAAGTAGATTGATTTGATTCAAGGAAGATCTTTATCAAGAAGAATGAGCAGTTTGCGTAGCCCCTTTAAACTTCCTACCGAATCTCATATTCTTATGAAAGCTATGGTATGACTTTATAAATTTTAATTGCTATTTTTATGGGGAATATGTATTTGAGTAATTGTTGAGATTTTGGTTCGTGTAAACATCAATCAAGCTATTAAAATTTCTGAAGTCCTTAACCAATTTGAGATTGTGGCTATGTGATTACGAAATTGTTTGGTGGTTAATTAATTTCATTTAGCCAATCAATTACCTTTCATTTGGGTAGTGGACACATGTCCATTTCAACTGTTAATTTTTAAAAAATATTTATTTATTTTTTATATTTTAATTTAAGTATTATTTTGAAATATATCTCAAGACATTACTATTATTAAATATGTTACAATCGTATCTTTATTTCTTTTATTTCCTTTTTCAATAATATCCTTACAACAATATTCTTATTATTAATTTTTTTTTTTTAAAAAAAAAACAATACTAACTCTTATCTTTTTTCAATTTGTAGTGGATGATATTCCAATAATGGTTGTGGGTTTTCATTCCCACTCTTCGGAGATTCATTTTCAATATGATGAAGAGTTTAGTTCTAATGGAAATGTTGTGGCTGATGAGTACTTTTTGTCTGAGCCTGAGGGGTACGATTGGCCGTGCTCTGAGCCCCGACTTCAGTGTTGTTGGCTCACGTACCTTTAATGTGTATGCGTACATATAGATATACTGAAGTATGTGTATGTGCGCATACGCGCGCAGGCAAGTGTAATCCAAAATTCTGATATATAAGCCTACTTTAATTAATGCCGGAGCCGCTTCAATAAATGGTAGAGAAATCGACTCACATTTTCAACTAATGGGATTGAAGATTTGAAGTTTGAGATTAGAGATTCGAGTTTTTTCGGTTAAGCTGTGCTCATTGGGGACCTTCATGAATCTATAACCATTCCTGTCAACCCTAAGGACCAAAAAAAAAAATTGTTATATTTATCGGATCCATAATTAAAACTTCAACTGCGGTTTCTGACTGGACGTCCGAAGAGTCGTGTTAACAAAAGGTTTATTTAATGAATTGACAATGTCAATTAAATCAAGCAATTAACATGTAATTTACCCAAAGAACATGATTTTTTTTTTTTTTTTTGTGGGTATCTTGCAGCCATCACACTGAGGTGTGCCGACTGTGCACTTTTCTTTATCTTCGAGGACTCAATTTTTCAATAACAACGGCTATCATGTAGACAATTAAACAACTTACAATTTTATAAGCCTAAGGTGACAAATGTTGACAAGAAGAAGATTATATATATTTATGTTTTCCTATCTCTTTATGTAATGATGTGCTAAGCATGAAATAAAATAATATATACAACGCAGTCACCAAAGAAGTAGTAGTTGCATCTGCATCGAGACTCTAATAGATTAAAGATATATCTGCATGCATGCTTTTGCCAGCCGATTTAAGGCTTTAATAATCATCCTTTAAACTCTGTCAATTTTTGGCTGTTCTATGCATTACATAATCTTTGTTTGGACAATTACATAAGATAATCAATTAATGTGTATGTAATCTTTCTTTTCTTTTCTTTTTTAACCAAAAAAAAAAAAAAAAAGAAATCATTGTCGTTTGGTGTAAAAAGTTTGATGTCGTTTTTGGTATTTGGTAATATTAGATTTTGTTCAATATATGATGAGGGAGGCTGCGACACTTACAGCACAGCCATGTTTTTGTCGTGGTTGGTGGAAGAAATGCTCAAAATACATGGGACCATATGGTTTATTTTTAATTTCATTATTTGATCCTTTCCTTTGCAGAAAGATTTTGAATTTGAAATTGAAGAAAAATTGAGATAGAGAGTGGCTAAGGAATCCAAAGAAGAACCCCGATAATACATATATATGAAAAGATAAGAATAAATAAATGAATGATTTAAAAGAAAAAAACAAATTTAAAATCACTAGTGTATAATAACTTGTGTTTGCAGGCATTCTTCACGCTCACACACACTTGTTTTTTAATGTTTACTTTTAGTTTTTATGTAAGAGTATATGTTAATTCCAAATCAATTAGGAGATTTTTTCTTTTAAATATTGATATGATACAATAAGAAATTTACTAATATTTATAATCAGAAATATACTAATGCTAACAACGATCAATTATATTATGATACAACCCAGATTTTTGTTCTAAAATTTTTAAGATTGTTGAAATCTAAATGCTCCACTCATATTTAGAGGAGAAATATCTACCAATATTTTATTAGATAATATCAGAAAAACTCTTCAAAAGGACAGTGAATAAGCCAGGATAAGTATCGATCAATTGCAGAAGAATAATGAGAAAATTTGAAGAAATGGTCCGAGTTAAATGACTTTTAGTTTTATCAAAAAACAAAAAAATATATAATAAATTTAAAAAGAAAAAACCTTAAAAAATATAAGGATAATATCCCAACAACTTCCTATCTTGTAGGATCTATAATTGATAGATTATAAGTTTTGAAACTTAAAACATTTTAAGGAATTTATCCATTTTTTTATTGTGCACAACTCAATTGACATGTCGCTTATTTTTGGGGATTGATAGTTCTTCTATCCAAATTAATATATTCTACTCATTTTCTTATTGTTTTTATCATACTTAGAAACTCACTTCAAACCATAATTTTAACAGTATTATTCGTATTTTTAAATATATTTTTATACATATTTATCATAAACTATATAAATTGAAATTAAAATAAAAAATGTAAACACTAGAACTAAGAAATATAAGTTTGGTATAAATAATAAGATATTTGTCTTGTACCTTTTATTAATTTTTAAATATTTTCCCTTATAATAAATATATATTTTATATTCCCAAGATCAAATATCGCGTAAATGACTAATTTATTCCTCTTTTTTCTTTGAATTTTGTGTACCAAGAGGTTATTGTATATTATAAAAACAATAAAAGATAAATAATATATATTAATTTTATTAGGAGAGAAACGAACGGCATCCCTTTATTTTAATTTTTTATTGCTTCAACTTTGGAACTCTCGAAACATTATCTTCTTTCATCTCCAAGTGCTTGAAACTTTTAATTGAGTTTGTTATCATGTACATATATTATAAGCTTTTGATTGTACTTCTTGCGAGTTGATTGATTAAAAGGGTTATTTAGGAAGAAAAAAATTAGATGTAGATGGCAGAGTGAATTTTTGTTTCTAAAGAGGATTTGAAAATAATTATACGCGATCAAGATGTTTATTTTTATTTTAAAATTTAGTGGGTTAAAAAAAAAGTTACCAAACAAATTTGAGCCTCAATTGATTTAGATATTTTAGTTGGCCAATAAAAAAAAATGAATTTAATGCTATGGCTCGGTTCGTAATTCGGTTAAAGTTTTCTGAATTGATTGGTATGACTAACCCAATCTTTTCAATTCCTGTATTCTTCATAATATAATCATTTTTCATTCTTTTTGTTTAATAGCTAAATAATTATTGAAAAGATGGGAGAAGGAAAATGGGTCATTATTGTCATGATAAAATAAAGTATTAAGCTAAAAACACCACTGACCACACAAGTTGCTGATTTGGTTGTTTCATACTTTTTAGATAAGATATGAAGGCTGACAATGAAATGGCCTAAATCTTCAATTGAGTAGAGTGTAGACATTGCAAGAATCAATCTCTTCATCATTAAGCAGAACAGTTATATATATTTGCAAATCAGGGTTATATGAATCCAATCTTTTCAATTTTTTTTTAAAAAGAAAATATAACTTCCATTCATTCATTTAACAAAGTGAATATATTTATGATTTCTGTTGAAAATGAGTACAATCAAATAATAATTTCAAAATGATTTAAAATTCCATTCATTCAACAAAGTGAATACATATACGATTTCTATTGGAAATGAGTACAACCAAATGATAATTTCAAAATAATTTAAAATTATAGTAATTTTTTTATCCATCGTGATAGCAGTAGCCATGACAATTGCAGTTGAACCCCTAATCACAACTCCCAGGCCAGACAGTAGCGATGACACGGAGCCACGGACCATTCTTTTCAGCTACTTGCAATGATGTGGACCATTAATGAACACAGTGTGTGGCAGATTAATAATTTTCAATGTTGATATCAATTGCAATAATTAACAGCACCAATACATATAAAACACAGTCAGTTACCTTCAAATTTTCATAGAAAATCTTATAATCAGAACATAAAATAGTCTTAAATTTGTCACGCTTCATTTAGTATTGCTGTCTAACAGTTGTACCTTTTAAATTGTTACTTCAAAGGACCTAATAAATATTTACAACTATAGTTTGAAGATTAATTGAAGTAATTTTAATTCCTATTTCTTTGATTGAAAACCTATGTTACTTTAACTATTTTAATCAAAATTGCTATGTAGAATTCATACTTTTAAACTATCATTAAATTTTTAAATAGTTACACTATTTATTTTGCAATAGTTGTGGCTTAACAAATTAAACACATAATATCGAAAGAAGCCTCTATCTTTTTGTAAGACTCTTCATAACTTTAGAAAACACAATCAAGGTATGTATTTTCGATTTTGATTTTCTAAAAACAATATTTTGAACACACCACCACTATATTTTTTTATCTAAGAAAGGAAAAATTAGAACCTTCATAAATATAATTTTTAAATAAAGTTACCAGTATTGCAAGAGTAGAAAAATTCATGCCACCTTTCTTTCACTTGTGGTACTATTGCTCTGATATCAACCCAAAGAACTAAAAAGTTATTTGCTTTTTTTTTATCTGCTTTGATTAAAATAAAGAAATGGTACTGTCTAAATGATACAAGACAACTTTTGAGTTGATTGATCTTTTGGCCAGACAAATCTTTTGCTCCACTGGCCCTAGTTTGAATGCTTGTTAGCAAATATTTTCCCACATTTCACATTTGACATTACAAAGAAAATTGAATGAAGATTCTTCCCATTTTGAAAAGGAATCTGATTTCTTGAAAATTTATCCAAAATTGATGAACCCGAGTGGGACAAACATGGAGGGCCCAGATTGCATCAGCAGCTTAGCTGAAAAGAACAGGATGATGACCCATATCGTGCCATTTGCTTTTTACATTTTCTTGCTTTTATTTTATGTCCCCATTTTCATGACTTAAAGCTTGCCTTTTGTCTCTTATATTTGATGGAAAAAAAGTGCCATTTCTTTTGACTTTCTCAAAAGAAAACTACTGCAATTTTCATCGTACATGAAGAATTGCCATTAACACCCTTTACTTTTCTTGAAACTTGTATTTCCCCAAAAAAGGAAAAAAAAAAAGAAAAACTTGTGTGAGCTTGCTGATTTTAGGAGTTCGAAAAGGAAAATACTTGGTGAAGAGAAGTACGAGAGAAAGATGAGAGAAATGAAGAAGAAAATGGTAGAGAGAGAGAGGACAAAATTCTCTCGTCTTTCTCTCGTGCTTCTCTACACCTAGCATTGCTCGTTCGAAAATGAGCTCAAGAATCCAACTTAGGGTTTTGAAAAGGAAAAAAGTCTTTTTCATCCATACGGTTTAATGCAATAGTCCATTGCATTTCTATTTTTCAAACAATAGTATAAAATATCCTTCTGTTAACTCACCGTTAGTGTAAAGCCGTTAACTAGTAATTTATTGAGGGCAAAATAAGATTTTTTTATTAAAGTGATACAAACTATATTAAAATAATTTTTTTACACAATTAAATAACACTACAAAGTATGCAAAATTCATTAACTTTTCTTAAATGAAATCAATGGTAATATAATTTGATATAGTCATTGAATAATTGTCATAAGGAATAAACTGTAATTAACACAATATCTTTAAATCATTGGAAGAAAAACTCAAAAATACCACAAAATTTTATGTGCTGAATATTTTTTTTATCTTCAACTCAATTCAAGCCACATAGTGCAATTATAGAGTATACTTATATGAATAAGAAAATTGTGATATTTTTGGTACTTAGATCTAGGGTTTATAGGGCTTTTATGCCGCCAAAATGAAGAAGTGAAAAAAGAATTGCTTGAAATATAAGTTTTTCATCTTTTTCGGTATTTCCTATTTAGTGGGATTAGATAAAATCATTTTTAGTTATATGTCAACTTTTATTTATTTTTTTAATTTTCGCTTTGATGGAAATTTTATTTTTACCCTTAATGAATTACTAACAAACGACATTCAATTAACAGTAAGTTAACGGAAATATGTTTTGGACTATTATTTAAAAAGTAAGGATGAAATAAGATATTATATGAAACCTTAGGGATTAGAAAAGTTTTTTCCCTTTTGAAAATTATACAACTCATAAATAATTTAAAAATTATTCTATTTGCACAAGCAATATAATAGCATGACAACAAGTTAGGAAGGGTGTAAATATGAATCGTGCAGTCGCTAATTCATTTAGCTTATAAAACTTTTTGTTCGTATGATTGAGAAGAAAATTCATTTTCATTTATGTTTTTTAAAAAAAAAAGATGTATGAAATTATAGAGAATACACACACACACACACACATATATATATATATATAATTAATGCAAGAGATGCCGAAATTAATAAGCATGATGCCTAGAGAATAGAATGTAAACAAGGTCAATCAATTTCATATCTTCAAAGCTATATATGAAAAAATATTTACTTTATATTTTATAAGCAAACAAAATTTAGATCACAGAATAGGGCATTGACCATAATCAAAGCTGCAACCTCCAAGAACTTATAAGTCAAAAATAAACAAAGAAAATCCATGTGACTGGTGATTTTATGGTCAGTTTTTCTATTGACTTGTCCATTGTTTTGATTTATTTTGCATGTTATCATGATTCATGTGTATCCAATTCAAAAGTCATCACCTACCTGTGCATAAATAAATAAAATAAATAAAATTTCTTGAGAAAATAAAAAAAAATAAAAAAATTAAGTGTCCTCCCTGTCAGTAGAGAGAAAATCAAGCCTGGTCTATATCTTATGTTTTTCATAGCCTTTGAAAAGCAAAATCTCATTGTTCTTGTGGTCCATAAAACGACATTGCAAATGTTAAATTGTCCCTTCCTTGTGGAATTATATATATTCTCTAATATTATTTTTGCAACAAAAAAACAATTCTATTTTGTTAGAGATTCTTATTGCTTGGTTGATTAAAAAAAAGAAAAAGAAAAAAAAAGTTTCATCAAACTATCTTCGTTCTACCAATTACTATGCATATTTATAGAAAGAGAGAGTCATTTTCATTATCTAATGAAAACATTCTTATTTTAACAAAGTGAAGAAAGTTATTAAAATATAAAAAATATAAATTTTAATATATTAAAAATTATATTTTTTATTTATTAGTGTATTAAAATTTATAATTTTATGTTTGTCAGGAGTATATACATACATACATACATATATATACACACTCCTAACAAGCATAAAAATATATTTTTTGTAACTTACAACCTAACTAATATATGAAAAATAAGTAACATGAGAGTTGGGTCAAGTTGGCCAGTGTGTGATTTTTACATCGTTTTAATTAAGATATAAGTTATAACAAATGTAACTTAGCAATATTTTATATTTATATATATATATATATATTTATATTAGAGAATTATTATTATTCTTATATATATTTTATATTTAAGTTGAATGTTACACTAAAATTCAATGATTTTACGAAATGAACGTGACTTTATTTGAATCAAAATGAATTCTAATTTCATATGAGCATTATTTTTTCTAATTTAATAAGGGATTGAATTGTTAAAAAATAATAATAATCCTTACTCATAAGGCATCCGATGCAAAATAAGGCTTGGTATTGTTAATTTAACCAAGTTAATAAATGGTTCCCTCCATGCGAATGCAAGTTACTCAAGCGACTAACCTAGTTGTCTCAGCCGTTCGTTCCCTCCCCCCCCCCACCCCCCCTCTTCTTCCTCTACTTAAACCCCAAATCTTTTTCCTTTTTTAATCAAAATTTATTCAATAATAAATAAAAAATAATTTTAAAAAGCCTAGAAATGCGCATGCTGTTTTACAGTGACAAAAGTGGAAAAGAGGAGCCTGACATGCATATAAACATCAGAAATCAGAGAGTGGGACAATACGGTGACGTTTCTATTCCAGACTCTCCATTATTAGTTACTGTGTTAGTTCGCTGAGTCGTCTGAAAACCGCGGCAGTAGGGTAACAACTGACAAATATTTTTAACTTTTACAACTACCGAAACGTCTGCTGGTCGCTGATTTTTGGCCCATCCATCAGGGACAAAAAAAAAAAAAAAAAAATCGAAAAATTTAACAGGGCCGTACGATTCTTTTCTGGAATATCCTGCAGAGAAATCTACACCGTTGCTTTTATTTTTATAACAGAATAAATCGAAACATGGTGGGGGCCTCAGCTGATGTCATCATGCAAATAATGTATTTTTTTGTTGTTGTTGACATAAATTAGTTCATGGTATTTGTTATTTATATAATCTTTAAGTTAAACTTTAAAATTTTGTATTTTTCGATCCATTAAACTGTTTTCCATGGTAAATGACATCAAATGAGCGTTTGGTTTGAAAGAAAAGTGAGCGAGAATTATGGAAAAAAAATTTCAGAGAGAGTGAGAATTATTATTGATTTTTTTATAGATGGATTTTTTGTAAAAAGGGAACTAACAAGAAAAAAAAAAAAAAAAAAAAAAGAAGCTCGAAACTCTGTGAAAGATTCTGAGAAGATGTGTTTGATTACTGATTTTTCTTGAAATGAAAAAACGTTTTTATTTATTACTTTAGATATAATATTGTTAAAAAAATTTCATTCCTTTTTTTTTTTTTTTTGTATTTGTTTCGTTTAGTAATAGTCATGTTGAGTCTTGTCTTTTGGCAAGTTTGTTTCGTCTTGTCTCTCTGACAAGTTTGTTTTTGGCTCTAAGTTGGCTCTGATTTCTTCTCATCTTCTCAGACCTTGATCCATCGTCCCTCTATGGCTGGATCGAGTAACCAAGGAGCAGCTGATTTACAGAGAGAGTGTGCACGACTGCAAATAGATGAAGAGGAGGAGGGTGGTCTTGAGGTGGCTGGAGAGGAGGACGAAGATAATGGGAGGGTCAAACTTGATTCTCGATACTGTCTTGTGGGACGCTTTTTAACTGATAAGGTGATCAATTTCGTTGCCATGAAGAACACTATGGCGGCCTTATGGAGGCCGGGAAAGGGCGTGTGCATCAAAGATTTATCTCCTACGCTGTTCTTATTTCAATTTTTTCACGAAATTGATGTTCGGAGGATTCTCGATTCCGGGCCATGGACTTTTGACCAACACATCCTCCTTGTTCACAGATTAGGTGCTGATGAGCAACCCCAAAATATCCCTTTGTTCTTTACTACCTTTTGGGTCCAAATTTACAACTTGCCATTGGGTTTCCAATCCGACAGCATCCTGCAAAGCATTGGCAATTACATTGGTTCGTTCTTAGAATCGGACGAAAATAATCTAAAAGGTGTGTGGAGGAATTATATGCGCCTAAGAGTGTCCCTTGATGTAAGGAAGCCCCTCAAGCGTCGAATGCGGCTGAAACGAACAGGAGGGGACTGGTTTTGGGTGGATTTTAAGTATGAACGACTCAATGCGTTTTGTTTCATCTGCGGGCTTTTAGGCCATACCGAACGCAACTGTCCTTCTTTGTATGATTGCACAGAGGGTCACGTTGATAGGCCCTATGGTCGTTGGATGCAAGCACCCCCTAGGCGGGGTATGATGAACTCCGGTGAGCGTTGGCTGAGGTCTGAGCCACCAGAGATGGAGGCATGCTTCTCTGAAAAACACCCCAAACCAACAGGGGCTAGGATAGTAGGTGAACATGGGGCCACAAAATCAGCGAAGATCGGGAGCACATCACGTGGAAAAGAGCAAATGGTTAGACATGTGCCTATTGTTTCGGCACTTCCTAACCCTGACATAACTTGTAGCCAACTGAGCATTAATGGCCAAGGGATGGGTGCTTCTGCTAGTGATATGGTTATATTTAAAGCTAATGAAGTTAAATATGATTCTCAATTAATCATATCCGATGCAAAACGCAAAAGGTCGGGAAATGGGCCTCTCCCATTAATGGGTCCAGAAGCAATGGACACATCTACTAGCAAGGAGGCTTCAGATGTTCCAAAAAATGACCGGCGGTGGGACCTGTGAGCCAGGCCCACCGAGACCAATGAGTTGCCTCAGCTGGAACTGTCGTGGTTTAGGTCACCCACGCACAGTTCAGGTTCTGGCTGACCTTGCCAAGCAGTATAATCCTGCTTTTATCTTTTTGATGGAAACATTGTGCCATAGAGACAAGCTCGAGAAACTCAAAATCCAGTTCGGCTATGCTGGTTTGTTTGTTGTGGATAAAGTTGGCCGGAGTGGTGGGCTGGCCTTATTTTGGAAGCCCAATTTCATTGTTCAATTAATCAAGTTTGGGAAGACTTTCATTGACGTGGCTGTCCAGAATCAAAAGGGGAATTCTTGGCGGGTCACGGGTTTTTACGGTTTTCCAGAAACCTCCCGGCGTCGTGATTCTTGGAGGTTGCTCCGTTCTCTCGCTTTGGTCTCCCCGTTACCTTGGGTTTGCATTGGTGATTTTAACGATCTCCTCCACTCAAGTGAGAAGCGCGGGAAGCATGCTCATCCGACCTGGAAGTTGCATGGGTTTCAGGAAGCAGTTCTCGAGTCAGGGCTCTTCGATTTGGGTATGGTGGGTTACCCGTTTACTTGGGAGCGCTCTCGGGGTTCTGATGAGTGGGTAGAGGAGCGTCTTGACCGCGCCCTAGCCTCTAATTCTTGGATCCATTTGTTCCCGAGAGCGAAGGTTTGTAGTCTAGAAGCCTCTTGCTCTGATCATCTCCCAATTTTCCTTGATCCGTCTCCGGTGATGAATCCACCGAGGTATAAGAAGTTTCAGTTTGAAAATAGTTGGCTTCGTGAGTCTGATTGTTTAAAGATTGTGAAGGAGAGCTGGGCTTCGTCTGTTGGAGTGCCCATTCATCGCAAACTAGCTCATTGTGGTTCGGCTCTGGTTCGTTGGGGGGGTCATCTCACGAGGGACTATCGAGCTCGCATTGCGGCCTGTAAGGAGAAAATGGCTTTGTTTCGGGGCAAGCGTGACTTGGCTAGCGTGGATAGTTTTGTTGAAGCTCGGAAACGCTACAACGAATTACTTCACAGCCACGAGACCTTTTGGAAGCAGAGGGCAAAATCAATCTGGCTTAAAGAAGGTGACATGAATTCTAAATACTTTCATGCCATGGCTTCAGTTCGGAAGAAGAAAAATGGGATGAGGAAGCTTCGAAATGTTAAGGGGCAATGGTGCACTACCCCGACTGACATTAACGAGATAATAGTCGATTACTTCACTCAGATTTTCTCTTCGGAAGGTGGCTCAAGTGCTGCAGTCCTCCAATGCGTAGAGCCGAAAATCTCAGCTGAGCAGAATATTTTGCTTTTGGAGCCCTTCAGTCCTGTAGATGTTCGAGCAGCGGTCTTCAGCATGCACCCGGACAAGTCCCCTGGCCCCGATGGTATGAACCCTGCTTTCTTTCAAAACTTTTGGTCAATAGTTGGTGATGATGTTTCTGCTGCCTGTTTGCATTTTATTCACCATTGTATGTTTCCTGCGGACTTGAATGAGACCCTAGTGATCTTAATCCCCAAAAAATCCAACCCGGATTATATAACTGACTTCCGGCCTATAGCTCTGTGTAATGTTCTGTATAAAATAGTTGCTAAGATGTTAGCTAGTCGGCTTAAGTTGGTTTTGGGGTCTATTATTTCGGATTCTCAAAGTGCGTTTATTCCGGGTAGAAGTATCACTGATAACATAATGATTTCGGCTGAGGTTATGCACTACTTAAAGAGGAAAAGACAGGGCAGGGAAGGGGCAGCAGCTCTTAAAATAGACATGGCCACAGCTTATGACAGAATAGAGTGGACTTTTTTATCTGCTATTATGCTTAAAATGGGGTTTGCTCCGGAGTTTATTAATCAGATTATGTTATGTGTATCCACTGTCTCTTATAAATTCTCTCGTGATGGAATGGATATTGGCCCTATTATCCCTAGCCGTGGTCTTCGACAAGGGGACCCTTTATCGCCTTATCTCTTTATTATTTGTGCGGAAGGCCTCAGCTCCCTTATCCATCACCACGAGAAAGCTGGTCTGATTCATGGGGTCAGAATTGCGAGAGGAGCTCCAAGCCTCACTCATCTCTTCTTCGCTGATGACTGCTTCCTCTTTTTTAAAGCTAAGGACCAAGAGGCCTGTGTTTTGAAGTCTATTTTATCTATGTATGGGGCTGCTTCAGGGCAACGGGTTAACTACAATAAGTCCTATATTTCTTTTAGCGCAAATGTTAACAATGAGGCTGCCCATTCAATTTGCAACCTCTTGGGGGTCCAAGCTACTGGCAACCAAGGAAATTACTTGGGGCTTCCTTCTCATATAGGCAGAAGCAAGATTGCTATTTTTAGATATATCCGTGACAGAGTTTGGAAGCGTCTGCAGGGCTGGAATCAAAAGTTGCTGTCAAGAGCTGGTAAAGAGATCCTTCTCAAAACAGTAGCCCAAGCAATGCCCAATTATGCGATGAGCATCTTTCTCCTTCCCAGAGATCTTTGCAGTGAGCTAGAGAAGATGATGAACTCCTTCTGGTGGGGCAGAAATCAAAATGACAGGAGAGGGATTAATTGGATGACTTGGGACAGAATGTGTAAGCCCAAGACTCATGGTGGTATAGGCTTTAAAAGACTGCATTTATTTAATGTTGCAATGCTTGGTAAGCAAGGTTGGCGCCTCCTAACCAACCCCAATGCTCTTGTGACTCGCCTGTTCAAGGCTAGGTACTTCCTCTCTTCCTCTTTTGCTGAGGCTCGGCTGGGTAGTAACCCTAGCTTTGTTTGGAGATCAATCTTGGCTGCTCAACCGACTATTCTTCGCGGTGGCCGTATTCAAATTAGAGGGGGTCAGCAAACAATTATTGGTAATGCCCCTTGGTTACCAGACAAAGACAGTGGCTTCATTTCCTCTTCTCTCCCAGCAAATATAGCTTCTGCATCAGTGGACAGCCTTATGATTCCTAACCTTCGCCGTTGGGACTATGATGTGGTAAATGATATTTTCAACACTAGGGACCGGAACCTTATTCTCCAGATTCCGTTAGGAACAAGGCATGACAAAGACTCTTGGTTTTGGCTACCGGACTCCAAAGGCCTTTACACGGTTCGAAGCTGCTACAGACTTCTTAACTCTATGCTTTCTCCCCCTAGTAGCAGAGCTTGGAGTAAATTATGGCAGCTCTCTATCCCTTCAAAAGTCAAAAACTTCCTTTGGTGAGCAATGTCAAATGTCCTTCCTACTGCCGACAACCTTTTGCAAAGGCGTGTAGAGGTACAAGCTTCTTGTCCCATTTGTCACTCATCTCCTGAAACTGTTTGCCATGTCCTAGTTCATTGTCATTTTGCTAAATCTTGCTGGATTTCCTCTGTGATTGGCTTTAATGGGAGTTGCTTGAATTTTACTCATTGGTTGGAGGAGTTATTTAGTCGCTGTAACATAGAGGAGTGTAACTTGGCTGGAATGATATGTTGGGGGTTGTGGCTGAATAGAAATATCAAAGTATGGAATGGTGTCAACGGTAGGGTTCAACCTGTGTTGAACACTGCTGGTCAGAATTTGTTTCTTTGGCAGCAAGCTCGCAAGAATGCCTACTTTCCCCTTATTCCTGATTCTCCTGGTCATGGTTCTGCTTGCTGGTTTAAACCCTGTGAAGGGTGGTATAAGTGTAACGTCGATGCAGCTATAGCTAACTCAAGGGGATTGATTAGTCTGGGGGCTGTTATCCGGTCTGATCAGGGTGACTTCATTGCGGCAAAAAGCGGCATTCTTCCGGGAAGTTTTGAAGCTAGAGAGGCTGAAGCGATCGGAGTTAGGGAAGCCCTTAGCTGGCTTAAGACGTTTGCTTTCCATTATGTCATTCTAGAGATGGATAGTCTACAAGTTTTCAATGCTTTACATGATAAGACTAGTTACCCCAATGGTTTTGGTTCAATTATTGATGATTGTAGAGCCTTGGCTCGCTCTCTAGGAGAAGTAGCTTTCTCTTTTGTTCGTAGATCTGCGAACTCCGCTGCCCATACTGTGGCTCAGGTGGGGGGTTCTATGTCAGGTTCGGGTGAGTGGAGGTTTGTTCCACCCCCTTGGTTAGTTGATGCTTTGGCTGTTTAATGAATTCCATATTTCCCTCAAAAAAAATAAGTAATGTAAAAATAATTTTTGTTTTAAGATTTAATTTGAACCGCCATCTTGTTCTGGATAATTAAGATTCATTTCTTGTTTTAAATGGTTCAAGTGCTCGCCTAGTGAGTCATGCCACCTCATATATTTATATGAATTCTTATTTATTTAATCGTCGTTTAATTTATTGATTGTTTATCATGATTATTAAGGTTTTTTTTTTTTATAGTTTATCAAAACTTTTATGTAATCACTGACCTGTAGTATTGACGAATGACATAGTCTACAAGATTTATTGTTTTTTTTTTTTACAATTACAAGATTTATTGTTAAGATAACTTTGATGTATAAAAAAAAAAGTGGTTTAATCAATATCATGATTTTGACTCACAAATAAACAATTTTTTCATAAATTAATAGTTTGAATTCTTCGTGTTAGAGCATTTTCAAAAGATTTTATAAATTTTACTATTCAAATATCTATTTGCTTACCTATGCGATAAATAGAGGGATAAAAAAATATGATACTCTCCAAAAAAACTCTTCAAATAGAAATAACTTAATATTATTTTAATTAAATAATTATTTTTTTAAAGAAAAAGTCAATAGCAATTAAAGTACTTCTCTTTTTTTCTCCAATGAAAAGTAATATAAATTGAAGAGGAAGAAATCAACTCTCTAAATTTGAAGTGAGAAAATTATTTTTTATTTGAAGAATCGTAATTGGAGTATTTTTTAGAGCCTTAAATATTGAGATGACTTTTCAAATAATTAATAAAATCTTATTTGAAGAGTTTTTTGATGATGCTCTTAGTCTTTCAATACTCAAATATTCAATCAAAATGACTCGCGCTATTTAATTTGATTTTTGAATTACTGTGATAATTTTGGTGAAATTAACATTAAATTATAGAGAAAAAAAATAATAAAAAAGAAAACCGACCGTTGGTTATTCCACCCAAGTCCAAAGAGTCCGGCCCCATAAGAATTATAAACGGACAGGCTGGTTCGTAGCCTCCACGTGGCAGCCACCCATGAGACAGGCTAGCGAGATTGCGGGCTCCACATAACAAGGTAAGTGGTGATGTGACGCGACCCGTTGTGAGTGGGGGCCAATGGTTTAGATTTCTGGTCCCGACCACGATCTCTACCTGGCTCTAACGGTCACGTTCTTGGGCGTCTCGCTGGCCTGCCTCTGCCCTATCTGCCTCCCCCACACTTTTTGAATTTGCTCAATAATAAATAATTAAGCATAGTTAATTTTTTACTTACATTACCCTTTCATTCTCTTTTATTATTATGATTAAATTATTTTGTCGCATTAGGAAAAAATAAAAAATTTAGTTGAGAATAAAATAACGTGTGTTAAAAGCTACTGTCCCTAAAATTATTGTAAAATATTGAGAGTATAGATTTTTTTATTTTATTTTGTAAGAAACACATTAAGTTTTGGAGAAAAAAATTGTGGTACAAAAAATAGAAAACATTATTTTAGGAATAAAAATTTTTTTATTTCTTTTTTAGAAGACTCTACTAGAGTTTTAAAATTGTAATAGTATATCATAATACAACATAATTGAGCTTTCAAAAAAAAAATAAAACATAATAGCATGGTCGCTATGATTCCACTTAATTTGCCCAAACAAATCTATTCTTCGGAATCACACGACCATGTAAATCAAATATTTGGTGTAAAGTATCTCCAAAGTGCCAAATAAATAGGCTTTTTCAAAAATTAAAGTACCAAAGGGACAAATTCGTCAAATAGATAAAATTTAGGGACAATTTAGTCCGCACACAAAAGGCTGCCAGTTATGCAGCTTCTCCTGGCTGGAACCAAGTGCTGTCAGATAAAAAGAACTAAAAAATTATTGCTAATTAATCATGCTTTCCCTAATTAATAATAACCAGGATAATAACATTTGGATCCTTATATTTTGAGTAATCACAAATAAACACCCAAGTCTGGTTTTTTCTTACAGGTCTTTGTCACAACTCATAGAGATGGCAAAATTTCGGGCCGGGTCCGGGTATTGCCATGACCGGACCCTGCCCGGATGCAACCGGTTCGGGTCTGGGTCCGGACCGGGTTTTAATCCGGGTACTCAAATTTTATATTTTTTAATATTTTATGTGTATATATTTTTTATTTTTTGATAATTTTATAAGTTTTAAATTTATTTCAATAAAATTTGACATGAAAATATAAACTTTAAGTGTTTAAAACTTTATATATGTATAATAAATATAAAATATTTAAAATAATATATATTTTATAATTTTTTTTAATAAAATTCGGGTTTTGGGTTTATCAAGTGATGCCTAAGACCGACTCGACTTCATACCCAGACCAAATATTACCCGGCCCGTAACACCCGGGTACGATCCGGATCCGGACCGGACGGGTATTTTTGTCACCTCTAACAGCTCATAACCTACGTAAATTATATTAGTTTAATTTCGATAAGAAGTAGGGGGCAATATGTTATTATTTCAATCAAAAATATTAAAACTACTACCACAGGGAGAAGAGAAGAGGGGAGGAGAAAGAGAAGAAGAAGAAAGAACAGAGAAATTCAAAAATTTCAAAACGTTAGAAGTAAAATCTTCTCTCTGTTTCCTTCATCATCTTGAAACCCTGGCCATGGCCAGCGAATCGAGCCACTAAATTACGAGTCTGCCTTTACCTCGCCGCCAGCGGAAAGAAATTACCCGTGAAATGGCCAATTCAGCGACGCGACGAGAGCAAAATCCCTCATTCAAATTCGAATTCGCTAGGGTGACGAGTCCGACATAAAACTAAGATACGTATAGAGAGAGAGAGCGTTAAGTTTCTAATTTGTTACCAAAAAGAAAAGAAGAAAGAAAGTCGTTTTGTTTTTAATTTTATTTTTTCAAAATACTGTTTTGATGGCGAGGGCGTGGCTGGTATTGGACAAAGCCCGCCGTATTGTGCGGACGGTGTTCTTCATGGTGGCGATGGTGGCGTCGCTGTTGGTATCGTCGCTGCCGCTTCTGGTGGCGGTGGCTGACGTGGTGGTGACGTGTGTTCTCATATCGAGCTTCACGTGCGTGAGGTGTTATGGATTCAAAGAGCATTTGCGTAGATACGACTTTAAGAGATCGTTGACGGATATTCCTCTCGTTTCCATTATCAGATCTCTTATTATTACATGTATGATCATGTTCGTCATCAATTTTTTTTTCAATTTTGTATGGTTTCATGTTAGGTTACTTGGAAAGGAAGAGAATATTTTTAATTTTCCAAGGAAAATGAAAAATTTTAAAATTTTTGACAAAGTGTTGTGTTTCTTAAAAATTTTCCCATTCTTTTGGCTTACATTATGTTTGGTCGCTAAGAAAGTGAAGGAAAACTGAAGAAAATGAATTTTGTGTTTTGGGCTATTTTTCTTCACTTCTCTGAGAAATTGAAAAGTTCAGAATTGCTAGATAAAGCTAAGTTTATGCCTGTTTTTTTTTTTTTTTTCAGAATTATTATTTTTTTGGGTTAAATTTATTAATATTATTTGAACTTTCTATCATATTAGAAAATCCTCTGAAACTGGAATTCTTTTATTGTTAATTGGTGGGAAGCTGATAGTTGATTGGTTCCAGTTCAATTATGCGATTATGGATTTTTTTTTTTTTGTCACAGGTGTATATTCGGTGTGTGATGCTCCGGCTCTATCCCATGGTCCTTACCTTGGCACGGTCACACTGTGTTCTTTTATTTCGATTCTTCTTCTTTCAGTGAAGGCTTGTGTTTTTTCTGTAAATTCTCAACTTGAGGCTGAGGCTTCGATATCTCTCTCAAGGCAAAGGCTTCACTTGAAAAAGTCATGGGGAATGCCAGTCTTGTTTCTCTCATCAGTAGTTTTTGCACTCGGTCATACTGTGGTAGCTTATAGAACTAGCTGCAGAGCTCGGAGGAAACTCCTGTTTCACCGTGTTGATCCGGAAGCGGTAATTTTTCTGTGGTTTTAACCTTTTTCTCTTGTTATTATTTTTAGGAAAGTGAACTTCCTGCAGGATAGGTGTAATTTAAAGTTCTAGAAAGCAAATTGGTGTGATATTATTAATGGTGTAGGTTTGTACTTTTGCTACCGTATTTGCATCATCTACTGAATACTGTCTATAACCACCACCTATTTGATTATGTTATAGTTGTTGATAGCTTTTACTTGGATACTCAAAAGTCAATTATTTTTGTTCCTTATTACACTCTTATATTTCAGGTTCTTTCATGCAAAAATGTTTTCTCTAGCTTCCAGAAAGTTCCAAGATCACCCACTCCCTCTACTGGGAAAACCCCGAAAAGTGACAGCGAAATGAGGCGGAAGCCATTAGGAATGGCTCGTGATGAAGGGGAGCTTCCAGTCAGATTACTTGCTGACATTGACAGCCTGTTTCTCACATGCCAAGGGCTTAGTGTTCATTACAAACTCTGCTTGCCTGGTTCACCCCCTCGTTCTTTATCCTCTACCACCTTTCTCGAACCCAAGTCAACTTGTAACACGCCTCAAACAGCTGTGGGAAGGTTGAAACTCGATAGACAAGCATTTAGTGCGTTATCCAAAACCCAGTACCATCACCTTCCCAGGAGCTATAGCATTCAATTTCACAGCTCTTCTCTCTATGCTCCATTATTAGATGGCTCTGCAACTACGACTACTCTTTCGGAAGATATTCCCATTTTGAACCTAGATGATACCGTTCCAGATATTGAAATGGATTCTGGGGCTCTAGAGCAAGATGTGGAGGGAAATGGCCAGTTTGGTATTATTTTAGTGCATGGGTTTGGAGGAGGTGTCTTTTCATGGAGGCATGTGATGGGGGTGCTGGCTCGACAAATCGGTTGCACGGTTGCTGCTTTTGATCGGCCTGGTTGGGGATTAACTTCAAGGCTTCGTCAGAAAGATTGGGAGGAAAAAGGATCAATTAATCCTTACAAGCTTGAAACCCAGGTAATTTTATATTTGGATTTGAATGATATTAGGCTGTTTTCTGAAGTTCTGCTGTTGCACGCAAGATGGATAATGAAGTTAAATTAATGGATGGGGATCGGTTTAAGTTTTTTTGAATTTATAGATAAACCAAAACTTTTCTTTTTCCTTTTTGGGGGCCGGGGGGGGGGGGGGGTGTTGGGTTTGTTTGGTTTGTGAAGGAATTGAAAAATTGAAAGAGGATACACTTTCAAATGTGGCTGGACATGGTTCTCTTTTGAGAGATATGAAAAGTCATTTAACAGTGGTCATGCTGTTGACTGACAGATACTTGCAGCCACCTTTAATATAACTAGTTTTTAATCATCTGGTCGTGGCATGGCTGCTTTTGTCACCTGGTGTTTCCCCTGTATCTTCTGCACTTTCCATTTTCTACCATGGTGGTTGGGACTTGAAGAAATTGAAAGAGGATACACTTTCAAATGTGGCTGGACATGGTTCTCTTTTGAGAGATATGAAAAGTCATTTAACATTGGTCATGCTGTTGACTGACAGATACTTGCAGCCACCTTTAATATAACTAGTTTTTAATCATCTGGTCGTGGCATGGCTGCTTTTGTCACCTGGTGTTTCCCCTGTATCTTCTGCACTTTCCATTTTCTACCATGGTGGTTGGGACTTAATTGTAAGCTTTTAATATTCTCAGGTTGACCTGCTTCTATCTTTCTGTTCTGAGATGGGATTTTCTTCAGTGGTGCTTGTTGGTCATGATGATGGGGGTTTGCTTTGTTTGAAGGCTGCTCAGAAAGTCCAGTCAGTGGGTTCTTTCAGTGTAAGTTTCCTTGGTTTCTTCTGTCAATTGATCACAATATTATATTTGGATGAATTTATGCGGCCTATCGCCGTGGGTCCAAAGATGAGAGACTGAGAGTTTAATAACTATGCATTAAAGCATTTTCATTAAGTGTTGATGGGTATTTCTAACTTGGAACATCCTGCACAAATATCTTTTCATTCTATTTTTTTTTTCAGTCAGTGGGTTCTTTCAGTGTAAGTTTCCTTGGTTTCTTCTGTCAATTGATCACAATATTATATTTGGATGAATTTATGCGGCCTATCGCCGTGGGTCCAAAGATGAGAGACTGAGAGTTTAATAACTATGCATTAAAGCATTTTCATTCAGTGTTGATGGGTATTTCTAACTTGGAACATCCTGCACAAATATCTTTTCATTCTATTTTTTTTTTTCTAAATGCCCCTTGGTCTAATAGTTATTTCATTGTTGTGCATAATTTAGGTTGCAATTAGAGGGGTGGTTTTGCTAAATGCCAGCTTCTCCAGAGAAGTGGTTCCTGGCTTTGCAAGGATACTCATGCGTACTGCACTTGGGAAGAAGCACTTGGTTCGTCCTCTTCTGCGAACGGAAATCACTCAAGTTGTGAATAGGCGTGCGTGGTATGATGCTACCAAGTTGACAACAGAGGTTTTAAGCCTCTATAAGGTATGATTTGCAACTGTTTGTGTTACTGCATAATAACTTTTGCATATTCATGTGTTTTTGGACATTATCAGACCCGTTCACAACCTATGGAAGCTCCGCTCCCTTGCCTTTACCTCTGTATAGAATTGATCCCAACTTTATCAACCTCTTAACCAAATTCCTGTTCAGACTTTATCGGAAAGTTTAGTATAGGCATAACCATTTAGCTATTACCACTTTTTATAAATGATCACTGTCCTACTACTGATTATATGCTTGTGTAACATAGAGAAGTTCTGCATTTTGCTAGTTGGTAAATATGATTCTAGGGAGGAATTAAGCCATGAAGGGAAAGCATATAGGAAATGAAAATATTTTATATGATTTTAGTTAAAAGTGGTTCAAGTTTTGTCACATTTAAAGATCAAATTTACTTTATTGATCTCTCATCTCAGTTGATATTATTAATATGAGATGCAAGCTATTTATAGATTGCCTAAACCTTAATTTACAATGCCACAGGAGTCTTAAGTAGAACACAAAACTTTAGAAAAATGCATTTTCTTGTGCAGAGAAGTGGTCGATATTTTGGGCCATGATTTTGGAGGGGGGTGTGAGCTATTTATCTGAAAGTTTCTTCCATCAGCCTGATGAGCTTTTATCAATTTATGTAAATAGCTGTTGGGTGCAGGAGAGTTTTCTTTCCTTCTTTTTCAGCTCTTTTGGCAATTCAATGAAAATGATTTTGAGTGAAAATTTACCCGGTCAAGAATAGATCTTTTATTTTTTTTGGTACTTTTTTAAAGTTTTTTTATTAACATATTGACCGTTTGATTTGCTTGTCCATAAAATTCATTCAGGCCCCACTATGTGTAGAAGGTTGGGATGAAGCACTCCATGAGATAGGTAGGTTGTCACATGAGACGATCCTTCCACCTCAATGTGAGGCAGCATTGCTGAAAGCAGTTGAAGACTTGCCTGTGTTAGTTATTGCCGGTGCTGAAGATGCTCTGGTGTCCCTCAAATCTTCTCAGGTTATGGCTTCAAAACTTGTAAATTCTGTGAGTGTCTCTCATCTTTTCTCTTCTTATTACATCGTAAAAATTCTTGTCTTGTCTCTAATGAAACTGCTTACATAGTTGTCTTATTGAAACAATTAAGCTCACCAAAATGGTGAACGCTTGTTTGTTGCCAGAGAATAAAAATGGTCGAAAAGCTTTGAGTTGCACAAACTTTAAGCAACAGGCTGTTTGTTTTATGATAAATTGACATTGGCCATCTAATCCTATGTTGCTTTTATTATTGCCATGCAGAGGCTGGTTGCTATATCAGGATGTGGCCATCTTCCACACGAGGAGTGCCCAAAGGCATTACTTGCTGCAATAACACCCTTCATAAGCAGACTCTTGTTTACGGTGGACTTGCAAAACCAGTAGGTTACAGATATAACTTATTAATAGGAATTTGTATCTGTTGTAGGGGCTCCTTTTTCTTTGTTTATTTCTTTCTTTTCTCGCTTCTCTATCTTTCTTCAAATATTCAAGCAATTTAACCCAATAGAGAGAAATAACGTCTCTCCTACTGGGTATTTTTGATGGGTTAGTTTGGAGCCGTTACCCTAACCCTAATTCTCTAGGGGGTTATAGAGCTCTTTTACTTGTATTTTTATCCTTTTTTTTTTTTTGGCAGAGTTGTGTTTGTCGAGCATGTTATTACCACTTGAAGTGAGTGGGAAATAGCATACAAATGTACATCTATTAAAAAAAAAAATATAGAAATGCATGCATTTGAGCATTTCTTGTAATGATGTGCAGCTATATACCATTGGAAACCAATATAGACCAAGCTGGAGTCGTACCAAATTCTTCAAATTGTTAACTGATCTTTTATATCACATCTTGCTCTTCTTTCACTGAACCAAAATTTCTCATAATTACTAAATAGGGTATCAAAAATCTTAAAATCTCTTTCAAAATTATATTCCAAGTCGTTAATATAGTACTTCAATACCATTTACTGATAAGCACTTTCGAAATTTCCACGAAGCATTAAAGTCTCAAATGCCTATATTGGCTCAAGAAAATTCTACTTGTGGACTATTTTTGCAACAAAACTGGATATATAATATGTGAGGAAAAAAAAAAGGTAACAACTAATAGATATAAGACATAAAAGTGACACCAGTTGTGCCATCTAAATCAAAATTGCAAACGAGCAAAGAATCACAGACTAAAAAAAAGAAAATGGCAAGTACAATTCGAGTAACACACCAGCAAAGGAGAAGCATCCATTGGGCAACTTAAAAGGGTTTGAAACAGGGAAGAAAAGCGTTTTGAGTGGCTTCATCATCCCATTGCAGCTCATTCCACCAGCGTCTTTGTCCCTTGATAATAATTTTACGTTCCAATCCTCTGTTACAGTCAAGTGGCAGCTTCTTAAGCAACGGGCATCCGTCTACACTCATTTCTTTCAGACAAGGGAAAGGCAAGGCCTTTGAGTGGATGGTCTTCAAATTTTTTAATTCCTCCAGGATCAGACGTTCAAGTCTTGCAAATGGGATTAGATTTTCCATCACCTCAGCTGGAACTTCACTCAATTTTTCACTGCTGATTATTTCTTCCATATCCTGGCAATTCTCTATCTCCACACGTTTGAGATTTGGAGCTGCTTATATAAACATTTTTGAGACTATGAAAACCAGAAAGTTCTCGGACTCTTTTCACTTCCCCTCCATTGTCAATCTTTATTTCTTCCAAATCATTATAAGTCAAGTGAAGTGTTTGGAGATGCCTTAAACTTGCTAGAGAAAAAACACCGAGCGACTTTGAGTTGTTGAAGTGGCTGAGGCATAGAGATGGAGTACTAACGTATTGTAGCATACAGGAATCCAACAATCTTTGAAGAGCATGAAAATTATTCAAGGTGATTGTGAACACACTTAAATGTTCCAAACACAGCAATTCCTCGACCAAAACTCTGCAGTCTCCAAACAGAATGCTATCTCTTGCTTGTGGAACAGTTGCACATTCATACATTCTCAATGTTTGTAATATTTTTAGATTTGATATCACTTTTGGCGGAATTTTTAAGACTCCATATGTGTACTCCAAGTTCAAACATTTAAGATTGACTAGGTACTTAAACTCTATTGGCAATCTTTCTATTCTAGAATGTGATAGATCGAGATGTTGCAGGGAAACCACTTTTGAAATCTCAAATAGTAAAGGATTACTATATGACAACTTTAAAACTCTAAGAGAAGCCATAGATTGAAAGAAATCACTATTGACCCTATGAAAAATATTAGAACTAAGAAATAAAGTCCGGAGACGAGGACATACTGGAGACTCTAGTAGATTCTCAATTTGATTTGTCATGAGCGACATCCTTGTAACCCCTTTCCACATTCTAATTCTCGGTGCTTCAATTAATCCGACACCTGCAAGAACCAAAAACTTTTCCCTCTCCTCAGTCGTGGATGCAATCCATAAAGCCATGTCGCGGATCACATCATGCATTTTTACGAAATTATCTTCTTCCTCTTCCAGCAAACATGAATGAAGAAGAGTGCGGACAAGAGAGTATCCTTGATTTCGCACTCCAATTCCATTAGATTCATCCAAGAACTCCTCACATATCCAACAATCTATCAAGTCCTCTATGGAAATTCTATAATCTTCTGGAAATAAACTACAGTATAGGAGACAAAATCTAGCCGCGTCGTTGGGCAAAAAATCATAACTGAATTTTAAACGCGAAAATACCCTTTTCTCCATACCTGAAAATTGAGAGGCTGAACACCTGAGCACCTCAATCGCATGTTCCCACTCTCGAGGTGTCTTCCTAGAAGCCATGGCTCTACCGACTGTAATTAGAGCCAGTGGCAAACCGCCACATTCTCTGGCCACAGCTTCAGCTAGCTCAGGAATTTCAGGATGAGTGTCGAGAGTGTCTCGTCCGACTTTCTCCTCAAATAATTTCCAGGCATCATCAAATCCCAAGCACTCCACTTTGAAAGATCTGTGAGCTTCCATTTGACCGCAAACCTCAATCTCACGAGTTGTGAAAACTATCTTGTTAGATGCACTTGCACAGCTTGAAACAGGTAGCCCCACTTGAGCTAAATCAACCAGCTCCCATATGTCATCCAACAGTAACACAAACTTTTTCTTGCTCAAGATCTTGAATATTTTATTTGCTTTCTCTTCAAGGCCTTTACTCTGCCATGACTCGTTAAACAAACCGATTTTTTTGGCAATACCTTCTTGAATCTTTGCAAGTTGTAAGTCCTTGGACACCACTATCCAAATGACAAAATCAAAACTGTTTGGTGTGTCAAGGAATTTGTTGTTGATTTGCGTCAACAGGGTGGTTTTTCCCACCCCTCCCATGCCGTACAGGCCAACAATTCCCATCTGTTCTTCCATGAGGCATTTCCAAACTCCGTCAAATGTTGATTGCAAGCCCACTACTGTTGCCGGAAGAGGTCTTTCATCAACTGGATTTTCTGGGGCCGGTTGAGCCACGTCTTGGAAATCTCCTTGTTTCCTTAAACTCTGAACCAGTCGCAATGCCTTGACCACCTTTTTCCCAAACTTGTAGCTTGACTTGCAGCTGTTGGAACAGAAGCCTCCAAGGCATATTTTCTCAACCTGTTGAGGGCTTTTTCTGATCAGTTTTCCAACTCGACTTTCCACCTTTTCCACTCTTGAAAGCCACCCTTGCACCCGTTCAAGGCGTTTCATTTGTTGTTGTTCTGCAACGATAACCCTTACCCGCACATCATTCCTTTCTTCAATTAGCATTTGCAATTCTCTCTGCAAGGCATCAAGATTATCTTGGAGATGACATATATAACCTGCTTTTCTAACAGAGCAATCCAGACAGTGAGAGACACTGTCATCGCATGAGAATGAGGGTGAGCAAACGTTTCCCATAGTGATCAACACAAGTTCAATGGAAAGTGTAATGATTAATGATTTCTTTGGCTATTGAGAAAACAGCAAGCTGTATCTGTGAATTTAACTTTAATTTGTAGTCAACTCATGAAAGCAAGGGAAGGAGCTTGGCTTTCATTGATTGACCAAGACAATTATATAATAGTCATGTTTTAGGGCCCAATTTAGGGGATTAATTAGGTGAGCACACCGTGGCTCATTTTACGGTGAGTGACAGTACATAACAGGCATTTATTAAGAAAGTCTTATGATAAAACTTATAGTTCTCTTAATGAACATATGCCGCGTGGCTCCTTTCCACTACAAGATGAGCGACGACACTTACCATATCACTACTTTTGTCTCAATTATTTAAAAGGAAATATCAAGGAATCGTCCTTTCGCTAGAAGACTTGACCATGTACATCATAATCCAAACCATTTTACACTTGCAAAATTGACAAGGATCAATGAAGATCGTATATTTGACGCATACACTAAAAGAGGAGTGAGCAGGTGAGCAACTGGCAGTTTGTCATTGGGTGAGCTGTGCATTGAGACCATAGCGTGCCCAATAAGAAGCTGCCATCTGGCATCTCGCTGACTAGAAAGTAAGCAATGTTGCTCACCTATCAGACCCCTATAGTGAAAATCAAAATCATGCTTCTGTTACATGAAAATATTGAAAATGAGTCCAAAATTATAGTAATTTACATTCTATTTTAATGTTATTTGTTATTTTGTCGATGCACATAATTTCTCATAAAGGAACCAACAATTTCAAAAGTGAAATGATTTATACTGTCTGACTCCTTAGTCCCCATACCTGAAGCCCAACCTAATGATATTGTTCAGGAAAAAAAAAATTGAAGAGATCCATTCCTAAATTAGAAGCAATTTCATTTTGATAACCACATGGAGATTTCAACCTAACCTCAAGAAGGAAAAGAGGTCAACCTCTTGGCCAATAAATGGTTAACTTTTACTGTTTAGTTACAATAGTTGTAGCAACTCCAAGAGAATAATGAAAAGAGGTCTAGGTTTTAATTTGAAAATTTGAAAATGATCTTTAATAAAAAAGTATGAGCGATGGGAGTAGTATTTCAAAATTCAAGTTGATCACAGACATTCGTCGTTGAAGCTTATGGATTGATAATTCAATTTTAAAGATTTAAGTTTGAAGGCACAAACTTATGGATAAAATGATTTAGCTCCCACTGCCTTTTTGTTCCCCGCCCCCCTTCCCCCCTTTAAAGGGCTCCCATTAATTTTGATTCGTAGTCATTTCGTGGAAGACCCGGCGTGAGCAAGAATTTAGCGTCAGAAAAATTTAAATGAATGTTGATGTGCTTTGACAAATGGAAAACAAACAGTTGAATAATTGATTAATGCAAGGCCATTTGAAGGAATCTTTAGAAAATTATTAAATTCCAAGCAATTGCACCTGCAGATGGTCGAAATATATCCATTATTTCGTAGCATTTTACACAATGTTGACAAGTTTTGTTGCTCATCAATTTATGGAAGATAAGAAAAGAAAAGAAAACAAAACAAAAATTAAGAAGATGCATAGGGAAAATTTATTATAACATAGGTCTCTAAGATTATTTTTTCAAACTCTGAGAATGTAGTTATCATTTTTCTATGAATTTGTTCATTCGTTGTGTCTCAATTAAATTTTTATAGTAAATTAAAAATATGACTCTTTTTGTGCCTTCACACACTCACCCACACAGAGAATATAAAGTCATCAAAAGGATCAATATGAGTTCCCTCTTGTTTTCAATTAACCTTATAAGCATCGCAAGGTATGCATTTTTCGCTTTCCGAGGTGACTTTACTCTCATATAATTGCCATTTGTTGTTGAAAATACTAATTTCTTGAATTTAACTTAACAAGACCTGAATATCTTATCCCACGGGGGTTACAATGTTTCAAGAGCATCCATCAAGCGCCTTGCCCTTCCCCAGTCTTGAAGAAATCTTCAAGTGTGAAAATGGGCAGAGCTTAAGAAGCTTCCTCTTATTTGTAACCATGGATTGGAACGGAAAATTATTATTAAGGGACAAGAAAACTGGTGGAATGAGCTCCAATGGGATGATCAAACCACTCAAAACGCTTTTCTTCCCTGTTTCGAATCCTTGTATTGGTGTGTGCGCAGTGATTTCGAATTAGGTTCCTGTTGGATGATTCTGTACAATTCAATTCAAACTCATTATATATGTAAATTTATTTCAAACTTGTTATGCAGTGTCACTTGTTATTTTCAGTTGCTTGTTATGCTGCCACTTTCTAATTAATAAATTGTTTCTGACGGCTGTTGGTTAATTTTCTCTGGCATATTTAACTACACATTATTGCGGGTTTTGGATAATATTTTGGCTCTAAAGATATATGTAGTGTTGATGTAGAAATCTGGTTGTCTTTAAGGGCTGACCAGGTTGTCTTGTCAACGCTTATGTTGGCTCTAGCTAAAGCACTTCACTTCTCATTCCTTCCACAATCAAACGAATTCAGCAATCTCAATCAACCTCACTCCTTCCTCGTAACATGCACTCACAGAAATAGATCAGGGGTGCCGGTAATTTTTCTAGTGAAGACCCTCCGATGCTTAAGTCAGTATGTAAGGTTCGGGAAAAAAGTTAGATTTTAAATCAATGCCAGCTAATGGTTGTCATGTAGTAGCAAGTCTTTTAAAGGTTTTTTGTGGAAAGAAGTTCTGAATCCAAAATGACAGAGTCTCCCTTTGTTTTCTGTTTTTTCGTCCCCTTTTTTGTTGTTTTTTTTTTGGGTTTTATAGGCAGATGCTCTTGGTGCCTAAAACATTCCCCCACGTCCTCCATAATTGGGCAATCATGGATCTCCTGGACTGCGAAAACCATGCGCTAGTTATCATGCCTCCCTCATACGGTTTGGATGTGGCGAAACTGCCGCGTTGATGTGGCATGCATCGTGCCCCTTTTGAAGTAACAATTCTCTGGTTGACTTGTAGCTATACACCAAAGAGTGCTCTGACCCCATGGTATTTCTTATGGGTAATTTTTAAAAACCTCCCCTGAGGTTTGGGCTTGTTGTAAGTAGATGGCGAGAATTGATTTATTTGTAAAAAATCCCCTACCGTCAGTTAAGTTTAACATTGACCGTTAGTTGACCGTGCAAAGACAATATTACCCTTAACAATAGTTTGTAAACGAAAATAACTAAAAAAAAACCAAAATTATTGGTGCAAAAAGCACAAATCCTATTTTTTGATAATTTTATCCTTGTCAATTCTAAAAATTTACAATATCATAGTTAAAGATTATGACTATTTCATTTTTAAATTTTTAATTTTATCTTTCTTGTAGGAATTTTAAGGAAATATCAATAATTTAAAGAGGATTTTTTAATTTTTTAATTTTAACTTTTTTATAGAAACTTTAAGAAAATATCAATAATTTAAAAAGTGTAAAATAGCTAATAATTTTGGTTTTTTTTTAGTTATTTTCGTTTATAAACTATTGTTAAGGGTAATATTGTCTTTGCACGGTCAACTAACGGTCAATGTTAAACTTAACTGACGGTAGGGGGTTTTTTACAAATAAATCAATTCTCGCTATCTACTTGCAACAAACCCAAACATCAGGGGAGGTTTTTAAAAATTACCCTATTTCTTATAACTAGGGATGACAATTTTCGGGTCCGAGTCCGGGTTTGGCTGTTCCGGATCCGGACCCGGATACAAAATACTCATAACCGGACCCGCATTAAACCCGATTTTTTTAATTCGGGTCCGGTCCGAGTTCAACCCGGAAAAATCCGGGTTTTGAACCCGGATTGCTTTATTTTATTTTATTTTTAGAGATCCGATTGCTTAATTTAACAGGGGATTTTTTAATGTTTTAAGGTATTACATGAAAAAACACATTACAGTAAAAACACATTACAATATTCTTCCTAGAATTGGTTCAACAAAATTTGCTAGATAAAGGGCAAAAAAACAGAACATATAACACATCCAGAACCAGACTATCAGAACCAAATTATTTAACTTTGGTTCAACAAAATTTGCTGGACAAAGGGGAAAAAAACAGAACATATAACACATCCAAGTTCTAAAACAAATACAACACAATATAGAATCTAAAATTCAAAGTTTTAAAGTAATAAACATCCACAAAGACAAATCCATAACATAATTCTACAATTTAAAGCTCAAATTTCCAGCCACTAGTGCTAAAGACTAAATTCTGAATCATCCACTTCATTTGACTGTTGCTCACTCATCCAACTTTCATCAATCAAATGCTCTGCAGAAAGTATTGCTTCCTTTGGAATTCCATCTACAAAAAATGTGTAAATCATAAACATAATGAACAACACAACCAATTAGTGATAAATTGATAATAAGAATAATACAACAAATAATTTGATTCTAATAAATAAATTTTTCAAGAAAATTGAAGAGACATTATTAATCAAGAAAATTACAGAACATTAACTTTGAATTCTTAACAAGAACATTATTAATCATGAATTCATAAGATTAAGATTTTGAATCGGCAAACTCTTCAATAACATCAAGCACAGAGAGGATATTCATAAACAGTGAGAGAGAGAGAGAGAAGATTACAAAAAATATTACATATGTGTTCAAGAAAACCGTAGGACTGCAGCAAATCAAAACAAATTTGGTTGTTTTTGTTTTTGTTTTTATTTCTTTTTCTATTCAGCTCAAAATAACCCAGCCGAAGCTCAATTCAGCAAAACAAAACAAAATATCCTCAGCCCTCGAATGTCCAAAAGATAAGATGAATAATGAATCAAAAAGGATGAGGCCAAAGCAGAAAGATGCAGTTTTTTTTTTCCTCCAGTACCACCTTTTTATTAACACAACCCCAAAACCACAAACTAAAACATAATTAATTAATACAAATCAAGTCCAGTGCCACTTTTTTATTAACACAACCACAAACTAAAGCATAATTAATTAATACAAATCAAGTCATAAAGTACCTAAATGCATTAGTAACAAGAAAAGTTGCAAACTTTTGATGAATTAAATAAATAACAAAGAACCAACTTTTTGCTTACCAGAAGAAATGGATCCAAGAAACCACAAACGAACCCAGCCGCGACTGAGGTGGATTTCAACCCTTTTGCTGGCCGCGACAGAGTTAGAGATGAGACTTGAGAGAGGAACGAGAGATTGAGAGATATATCAAGTCATGAGGACTGAGGACTGAGGAACGAGTCACGGCTCACGGGTGAGAGAGATTGAGAGAGGAACGGATTACGGATGAGACTTGAGAGATTGAGAGGAGAAATTACAGATTTACAGTAAAGTTTAGTTGAAGGAGAAATTTTGAGAGAGGAACGAGAGAGATTGAGAGCTAGGGTTCACTTTTGCTTCTTTTCTTTCCATTTATATTTACAGATTTGTGGATAAAATTTAATATTAAAATAAATAATATCCGGGTCCAGGTTTCAGATTTGCGGGTTCACCTGAAACCGGATCCGGACCCAGAAATATGCGGGTTGTCAAAAATTGATCCGGATTTCGGATAAAAATTACTCCGGTGCGGGTTGAACCCGGACCGGATTTTCCGGGTTCAATCCAGGTCCGATTCGGGTCCGGGTTTGGTTGCCACCCCTACTTATAACCAACTCGACCGAGGAGATTCCCCCTTAGTCAAATAAAGCATGCGTGGCTGGTGCTCTTTTAATCACCCAAACATATAGTAAAGTCTCTCTACGGTCATAATGTTAAGATTAACTATTTTTATTACTATAAAAATAGAGGTGTGATTACAAAAATTACTAGTTTAACTTATTTATTCTCAGTCTAAGCGATATAGAGGTAAATTATATACTAAATTAATCTTATAAGTGAGGGGATATGCAAAGTCATTTTAAAAGTCTAAATATTTGCATTCTCTTTAAGGTTTTTCTCTCAATGAAATTTTTTATAAATAATTATAGAATGATTTAGTAACAACTCTTAAGAACAAATTATTGTCCCAAGCAACTTTAGAATTATTTTATTCCATCTTTAACCTTTAATGCTACATAGCATATATACATTTTTAAATATACAGATAATTATTACGGGTGGCAATATGTGTTATGATTCGTTTATTCGATATGATTCGATGCGAATTAAATAGGTTTGGGTTTGAAAGAATTGGTTCGTTTAATAAATGGTTGAATTTGATTCGATTTGCTAATAAATTACTAACAAACGACATTCAACTAATGGTGAGTTAACGGAAGGATATTTTGGATTATTGTTTAAAAAGTAAGGATAAAATAGGGTATTGTATGAAACCTTAGGAATAAGAAGGGTTTTTTACTTTTTTCTTTTAAGTATGGGTTGGACAAAATTCAAATTAATTTTAGCCCCCTACATCCTTGAGGATTTGAACTCGGATAGTCAATTAAAGAAAACTTTTTGAAAACTACTCAAATCAAGGTTTGGGTGCATAATCCAAATGGCTTGATAGTACTAGACCCAGATAGAAAAAATATTGCTAGTTAGTATTTGAAACTCATTTCTAATAAATGATTCCTGTCAAAAAACCTATATGGATATTAAACACACACACAATTAATATGTCAGAAAATTAACTTCCAATAAATAAAACATACAAGTGAGACTCAAAAAGAGCATAAATCTGAATCTCAATTGCAAATGATCAAGCAAAGAACAAGCAAGTGTTATAAAATTGATGGGTGAAGCAGGACCGTAGCTAAAATAAAATTGGAAACAAATAAATAACAAGCATAAAGTGGACACCAAAAAATTATGCGGTTCGGCTTTTAGTCTACGTCCACAGGCGAAAGCAGAAGGAAAATATTTCACTAGTGATATAAGAATTACAAGTATTGTAATATTTTAACTCACTACCCAAAATCTCAATACACCAAATCTCTTACTCACTAGACTCACAAGAGCTTTATAATTTTAAGCTCTGAAAATTATTAAAGCTCTCTATTTTTCTCTCTTACAAATTGAATGCAAAAATGAGGATGGGAAGCTCTCTTTATATAGCCAAAATTTTGGCTTTTTTTTTTTTTTTTAATAACAAGTCAACACAGCACTACCAAAAATGGCAGGCCGTGTTGAATGGCATGGCACCGCCCATCTAGATGGCCGGTGCCAGCCATGACTTTAACAGCAAGCACCTACTAGAAAACACTTCATTAATTGGAAATTTACTAGAAAACACTTCACTAATTGGAAATTAAGTGGCAACATTACAAATTAACAAATGAAAATAACAAGTGACACTGCATAACAAGTATGATGAATTGAATTAATTGACATAACAAGTGACAGTACCACACAAGAGAAAGAAGACTCATGCATCCACCATAAAATCTTTCTTATTCGAAATCAATTGACACCACATGCACACTAATTAATCCAGCTGGGATTTAAAATAAGGATGAAAAGCATTTTGAGTGGCTTGATCATCCCATTGCAGCTGCTTCCACCAGCGTTCCTCTGCCTCAATGATAATCTTACGTTCCAATCTGCAGTTGCGATCAAGAGGAAGCTGCCTAAGCTTTGAGCATTCATGTACACTCATTTCTTTCAGACGAGGGAAGGGCAAGGCATTTGAGGAGATGTTCTTCAAATTGCTTAGTCCCTTTAGAATAAGATATTCAAGTCTTGCAAATGGGATGAGATTTTCCATCACCTCAGCTGGAACTTCACCCAATTTTCCAATGTTGATTATTTCTTCCATATACCGGCAGTTTTGCATCTCAAGATGCTTGAGATTAGGAGCAAGAATCAGCCATGTCACCTGCCTCAATTTGGAGTGGCTTATATAAACGTTTTGGAGACTATGAAAACCATGAATTTCTCGGATCTTTTTCACTTCCCCTACGCAGTCAATCATAAAGTCTTCCAAATCATTACATTCCACCAAATGAAGTGTTTGGAGATGCCTTAAACTTGCTAAAGAAAAAATAGTGAGTGGCTCTAAACGGCAACCTCTGAGACATAGAGACGGAATACTGATGCTCTGAAGCCTGGAAGAGCTCAACAATCTTTGAAGAGCATGGTTACTATGCAAGGTGATGGTCAACACGTTTAAATGTTCCAAATCGAGCAATTCCTCCACCAGACTGTCGAGAATTGAACCACATTCAAACATTCTCAATACTCGTAACATCTTTAGATTTGAGATCACTTGTGGTGAAATTCTAGACAGTCGAAATGTATACTCCAAGTTCAAACATTTAAGATTTACCAGGTACTTCAACTCCATTGGCAATCTTTCTAGTATACTATTTGACAGGTCAAGATACTGCAGTGAAGCTAAGTTTGAAATCTCAAATGGTAAATCGCTATGTGAAAGCTTTAAAACTCTAAGAGCGGCCATGGATTTGAAGAAATGATAATTGACCTTGTCATTTTCAAAATAGTTTGAATTGAGAAACAGAGTAAGGAGACGAGGAGAATTTGGAGACACTGTAAGTCTCTTAATTTTATTATCCATCAGCGACATCCTTGTAACATCCTTCCACATTCCGACACTCGGTGCTTCAGTTAATCCTGCACCTGTAAGAACCAAAAACTTTTCCTTCTCGTTGTCCATTGTAGATGCAATCCACAGAGCCATGTCACGGACCACATCATGCATTTTTACACAATCATCTTTCTCCTCCTCCAACAAACACGCATGAAGAAGATTACGAATAAGAGAGTATCCTTGATTTCGTGCTTCAATTCCATCAAGATCATCTAAAAACCCCTCACATATCCAGCAATCTATCAAGTCCTCAATGGAAATTCTATAATCTTCTGGAAATAATGTACAATACAGGAGACAAAATCTAGTTGCATCGCTGGGTAAAAAATCGAAACTAAATTTCAAGCGCGAAAATACCCTTTTCTCCATACCTGCAAATTTAGAGGCTGAACTCCTTAGGACCTCAATTGCATGTTCCCACTCTCGAGGAGTCTTCCTGGAAGCCATGGCTCGACCCACAGTAATTAGAGCAAGTGGCAAACCACCACAGTCTTTGGCTAAAGTTTCAGCGAGTTCAGGAATGTCAGGATGACTATCAAGGGTGTCTGCTCCAACTTTCTGCTCAAATAATTTCCATGCATCATCGTATCTCAGGCACTCAACTTTGAAGGATCTGTGAGCTTCCATTTGGCCACACACCCCAAACTCACGAGTCGTGAAAACCACCTTATTAGATACACTTGTACGGCTTGGAATAGGTAAACCCACTTGATCTAAATCAACAAGCTCCCATATGTCGTCCAATAATAACACAAACTTTTTCTTGCTCAAGATTTTGAATATTTCCTGAGCTTTCTCTTGCATACTTTTGTTCTTCCAAGATTCGTTAAACAAACCAATCTTTTTGGCAATACTTTCTTGAATCTTTTCAAGCTGCAAGTCCCTGGACACCACAACCCAAATGACAAAATCAAAATGGTTTGGCGTGTCGAAGAACCTGTTGTTGATTTGGGTCAACAGAGTAGTTTTACCCACCCCTCCCATGCCGTACAAGCCAACAATTCCCGCATGCTCTTCCATGAGGCATCTCCAAACTCTGTCAAATGTTAATTGCAGGCCTACTACTGTCGGCGGAAGAGGTCTTTCATCAACTGGATTCTCTGGTACCGGTTGAGCCACGTCTTTGAAATCTCCTTCTTGCCTTAAACTCCTCACTTCTCGCAATGTCCTGAACACCTTCTTCCCCAGCTTGTAGGTTGACTTACTGCACCTGGATTCTGGGTACTCTTCTTCCTTCAATTTTTCGACTTTAGATCCCACTTCTTGCACCCTCGAAATCCAGCCATGCACTTGTTCCAGCGGCTTCATCTGTTGTTGTTCAGCAACGATAATTCTAATCTTGACATCATTTCTTACTTCAGTCAACCTTCGCACTTCTTCCTTCAGGGCACGAATATTATCTTGTAGATTACACACATACCCTGCTTTTCTGACAGTGCAATCGAGGCAACGTGAAATAGTGTCATCACATGTGAATGAGGGTGAGCAAACGTTTCCCATGGTGATTAATTGCAGCAAGGGGAAAAAAACAATGAGCGATTGTTATGATGGAGAAAAGGTTTTATTTGCTTCTGGCCTGAAGATGAAAATTAGATCAAGAAATATGGTTATGACACTGCAAGTCTGCAACGCTATTTATTAAGTGGGTGAGATTTTAAAAATTCGTGCAATTTGTTAGCTTTTGGCTGATAGTGATGAAAAGGAAGGGAAAATGACAAAAAAATTACATCTCATAAGCCCTAGAATTGTTTATTGGTAGTGTCCCTATTTCCTTTTATTTTCTCATATATTATATTTGTTTGAATAAAAATTAGATTTGATTACTAAGTCCATACTTTGGGATGGCGATGAGGTGTGGGAGGGGTCGGCACTAGGCAGGCCTATCCCATTCCTTACCTCATTAAAAATTAAACTTTTATTTTCTAATAAATTTAATAAGGATGGAAAAAAAAATTTTATGTGGAGAATAATTTTTCTTTTATAATAGTTATAGATACTTGATTTTAGTAAATTAAAAATTAAAGACTTAAATAAAATCATCACCATATTATAAAGTATTTAAATTATCTTAAAAAATCTCTAAAAATTTGAAATAATATCTTGAAATGATATCAAAATTAAAAAATATTTAAAGCGAGCAGTACCTTAAATGAGAAAAGAAAATATAATAATATTTTAGAGTTGAATAAGAATTATATTATTAGATTTTCTTTTATTTATAGTCTATTTATATTGAGTAAAAATAAAAAGAAACTTATTAACCATATTGTAATTAATAAAATAAAAATTATTAAATATGAATTAAAAAATATTTATATATAATCGGGATTGGGGTGGGGCGTACAAAACCAAACCCCATCCTTTTAAGAATTTGAGAATTTTTTTTTTCCACATTCTCCATTATTCCTAAAAATTATTTAAAATTCATCCTACTTGAGGTGGGGTCCCAAATCCATGGAGAATTTTATCATCCCTTTCTATGCTGTCAAATTGAATTACAAACTGTTGATCGATGGAATTAGAATATTTTTTTGGTTCAATGGTGGCCGGCCAGAACGAAAAAAATTACAAACTTGAGGAGCTAAAATGAATAATATGTAAATTAAGACGGCCAAATCAGAATATTTACAAATAACCCTTATGTTTCTCGAATTAAAACCACTCATTTTTGTCTTTTGTGATGTCAAATTACATTTAATCCTTTATCTTCCTTTTTATTTATAGTTTATTTATAACATTATGTGTTTTGGCAAGTGACTTTTTAAAATGTAATTTTATTTTATTTAATATTTTTTTTTATTTTTTTATTTATAAGTTTATGTGCTTTGGCTAGTGATCTGTTAAAATATAATTTTATTTCATTTAATAGTATTTCACTTTCTAAAAGAATAAATATAACAATAAGCCTATGACTAGATAATATTAAATAATATTTTTAATAAAATAAAAATATTAAAAATTTATTCTTTTAAATTAAATAAAAAACATTAAAAAATAATATTTATTTTTTAAGACTCACAGTTGCTTATTCTATTTTATTTAATATTATTTAATTTTGAAAAATAAATATAATAATCAGCTATGAGTAAATGATATAAAATAAAATAAAATAAATATTATTTATTAATTTTTTGAGACTCATTACTGGTTATTTAATTTTATTTAAAATTATTCAGTTTCATGAAAGAATAAATATAATAATAAGTCTTGACTATATAATGTTAAATAAAATCAAATAAATAATATTAAAAATACTTATTTTTAATAAAATAAATAATATTAAAAATTTATCATTTTAAATAAAATAAATAATATTAATTAAAGATTATATTTTCAAGACTCAAAACTAATTATTTATTTTATTTAATATTATTTAGTTTTTTAAAAAATTAAATATAATAATAAGTCTATAACTAAATAACATTAAATAAAACAAAAAATGCTATAAATAATATTAAATAAAATAAAAATAATTAATATTAAAAATTATATATATTTTTTAATGCTTGCTACTGATTATCTTATTTTATTTAAAAAAATTTTAGTTTTTTGAAAGATTAAATACAACAATAAGCCTATAAATAAATAATATTAAATGAAATGAGAATAAATTATATTAATTAATATTTTTTAATAAATAAATGATATTAAAAATTAATTTTTAAATAAAATATATAATATTAAAATAAAATTTATTTTTTAAGACTCACTACTAATTAAACAACATAAAATTTTAAACAATTTGGATGTATGTGCTAAAAGTTTTAATTCTTCAACTCTTTTTTGTTTTTTATAAATAGCAGGGAGCATAATGTTAATATTTAAATAAATGAATCTCTACCCTTAGATCTTCATTTTTATTGAATGGAATGACCAATAATTAAAATCACAAAAAATCAAAATCAAGTGGTACCTTATAACTGTTGCAAGGTAGTTGAACCCCATATAGAGTAACCGAAGTTATTTTTATTTTAAAATATTTGAAAGTAAATTTATTCTGCTTTATTTGAAAGTAAATTTATTCTGCTTTAAACCTAAATATCCTAATTCCACATGCACATCATTGCAAAACCGATCTTAAGAAGTTCCCGCAAGAATTTACGTTAACTTGTTCATTCAATGCGTCGTCACATTCAATGTGTCACACACAATTTCAAATAAAAATTAAGGACGCTGTTGTTTGTTGACTCGTGTAAAAAAAGAAATTAATTAATTAACTAAAACAATTGAAGGGTCATCATTAACCCAAGAAGAAATTAAGAGTTACGCTTTCCATAAGTTAATCCTCTAATTTTCTTTTGAAATTGCTATTTTATTAAGTAGGTGAGGAATTTAATATTTCGCACAATTTGATTAGTAGTCATAAAGTCCAGGGGCCGGCGATTTCAACTGCCAACAAGTCTTCGGAGAAATGTTAGCTTTTGGCTGATAGAAAAGAAAAGGAATTGCTCGTTTGTGGCGTCCCCATTTCATTTTATTTTCTCATATAAGTCCATGTTGTCAAATTGAAATACGAACTGTTAATCGGTGGAACTAGCAGATGTTTCGTTGAATGGCGGCCGGCCAGAATGAAAAAGTTACAAGCATAAGGGGCTAAAATGAATAATATGTTAATTAAGATGGCCAAATCAAAAAATTTTGAAATAGGTAGGCTAAATTTACCTTCACTAAGCATATGTGTTGACTCAAACTCTCAACTACCTCAATAATGAAATACGGAGGAGGTGCTCAGTATTTGACTAATTAATTAGTGGATTGTAACTCCGTATAAGGTTAATTAATAACAAGTGCCATGACTAAAAGCAAGTTGGCACTACCAACAAAGTGTTGGCTCCACTGGCAATGGAGTCCCCTTAAGTGGCTTGACTGGGTTTGCTCCCCAGTTCGAGTCGCAGGGAAGTCGCCTTTGTTGGGAGAATCTGTGCCTCCCGGTTCGAGCGGGGACTTCTAGTCTGGGTTGTGGTACGGGCTTAAAGGTGCCTCCCACAGTTGGGGCCCTCCCCAGGATACCTCGTGGATAAGACCAAAAAAAAAAAAAAAAAAGCAAGTTGGCACTTGTTATTAATCCTTTCCTCTTAAAAGATAACGATTCCTTAATCTTTCCCTTTGTGAAACCACAAAAGGAGTTGTGTTTAATTTAATCTTATATGAAACTAGAAAATAGAACCGCGCTTCACGTGGCTTTGAAAAAAAAAATTAGTATTTTTTTTTCTTACTTTACACTTGATGAAACTGATAAAAAAATATGAATTAATTTTTTTTTAATATGAGGCAGCCTTATAAAAAATTAAAAAAGCTATTAGCCAGCAATACAAATAAAAAAGCAATGCAAGATAAAGAATAAAATGAGAGAATATATTATAGAGTGATTTTATTCATTCCAATTGTGTGTGTACAAAACAAAAAGATGAGCTCTCATTTTATAGTTACATAATCACTTCATGAAATTAATGAAAAATTATGGATTATAATTCCTTGTGAGATAGTGGGAGTTATAGGGAAGGTAAATGTTGCTCATGGGAGATAGTGGGGAGACTAAGAGATATATGTTATGAACATCTACATTTATTTTAATAAATTCATAACACTCCCCCTTGAATGTTCATTATAAAGAATATGCCTCATTAAAATCTTTACATAATTGTTATTGTGTAATAACAATCAAATTAATTATGAGAAGATGAAAAGTCAAATTTAAAAGAAAATTTTTATATTTATTAGATAATAGAGAATATACAAAGATGAAAAATGGTGATGCCACATCACCTCTTCAAGTCTCAGCTTTATATATATATATATAGATAGATGGGGACACAACTAATGAACCAGTTGGTATAAACAATTCTATGGCACCTATCTTATAATAAAATTTCCCCATCTTTTAATTTTCTATTTTCTTTCTTTCTTTCTTTCTTTCTTATCATCCATGGGTTGACAAGCAATGATACATTTAAAATATCAACAACAAAAAAATGCAAGGAAATCATGGAATAGGTCAACCAATCAAAGTTGAGTTTAAGTACATATGTTGTTGATGCGAGATTCTGGTTACGCTCTTCCTACGATCAGGATATCTGCTCGATCAACCTCACCTCGATCAAGATCTCTCCTCGTATGCTTTCTTCTCCCAGTATTCCTGCGTCCACAGAAACAAGTCAGAGCACTCCGGTTGTTTTCCCGGCGTAAACCCTCCGACGCTCAAGTCAGATATGAAGGCTCTGGGAACGCTTGCCACAGATCTTATGACTTTTTGGTAGTTTTCTCTTCTTTAGAATTTCCTTAATCTCTGTTATAATCTCAAAATTACTAACCCTTTTACCTTCGTTGGCTACCTTTTTATAGGCTTCTGAGCTCGGGTCTCCCCTCCATTCGTGCTCGTTATCCTCCTACCTCTCGAACGTGGACTCCCCATTTCCGTAGTTGTGGGTGGCTGCGTGGCCATCGTGCCTAGATTCTCGGATTGGAGAGCATGCCTCGCCAACCGTCATTGACCGGGTCTCCTCGAATCAACACTTAGCAGGAATACAGCAGAAATGGCTTTATGCTTCTTACAGGAAATTGGCCTCGCGGATGACGTGCTCGTGGATGAGCAGGATATTCCTGCTCCCGCTCCCCCGGATACCAGGCTCTTACGGGACACACCGGTTCGCAGAACTCTGCCATCAGATATCTGCTCATTATGCCTGGTCTCGTCGACGTATTTCTCCCAAACAGATGTATCAAAGACTTTCTCATTAACAGTTGTACATAATAATAACAATTAAATTCTTCAACCTTATTCTCATCAATTAAGTGCATTCTTGTCTCCAAACAAAAGCAAATTAAACCATTCCTCTTTGTCGTGATCAGAATGGGAAACGTTTGCTCACCCTCATTCTCATGTGATGGCACTATTTCTCAATGCCTGGATTGCTCTGTTAGACAAGCAGGGTATATATGTTATCTCAGGGATAATCTTAAAGACCTGCGAAGAGAATCACAAAAGTTAATAGAAGAAAGGAATGACGTGCGGATAAGGGTTATCGTTGCTGAACAACAACAAATGAAACGGCTTGAACGGGTGCAAGGGTGGTTTTCAAGGGTGCAAGACGTGTTATATGAAGTTGATCGACTGACGTTAGAAAGCAATCGCGAAGATGCGAAATTATGTCTTGGAGGCTTGTGTACCAAGATCTGCAAGTCAAACTACAAGTTCGGGAGAAAGGTGTTCAGGACATTGCGAGAAGTGCAGAGTTTAAGCCTTGAAGGAGATTTCAAAGAGGTGGCTCAACCAGCGCCAGTCAATCCAGTTGATGAAAGACCTCTTCCGACATCAGTTGTGGGGTTGCAATCAACATTTGAAAGAGTTTGGAGTTGCGTCATGGAAGATACGATTGGAATTGTTGGCCTGTATGGCATGGGAGGGGTGGGTAAAACTACCCTGTTGACTCAAATCAATAACAAATTCCTTGTCAGTCCAAATCATTTTGATTTTGTTATTTGGGTAGTGGTGTCTAAGGACTTGCAGCTTGAAAAGATTCAAGAATGTGTTGCCGAAAAGATTGGTTTATTTAACGAGTCATGGAGTAGTAAAAATGTTCAGGAGAAAGCTCAAGAAATATTCAAGATCTTGAGCGATAAGAAGTTTATGTTATTATTGGATGACATATGGGAGCCGGTTGATTTAGCTCAAGTGGGTTTACCTATTCCAAGCCCCAGAAGTACTTCTAGCAAAGTAGTTTTCACATCTCGTGATTTTGAGGTTTGTGGTCAAATGGAAGCTCACAGATCCTTCAAAGTGGAGTGCTTGGCATATGAGGATGCCTGGGAATTGTTTGAGGAAAAAGTAGGAAGAGAAATTCTTGTTAGTCATCCTGACACTCCTGAGCTAGCTGAAATTGTAGCCAAAGAATGTGGCGGTTTGCCACTTGCTTTAATTACTGTCGGTCGAGCCATGGCATCCAAGAAGACACCCCAAGAGTGGGAACATGCAATTGAGGTGTTAAGGAGTTCAAGCTCTAAATTTTTGGGATTGGAGAGATGGGTATATTCCCGTTTAAAGTTCAGTTATGACTTCTTACCTACTGACACCATTAGATTCTGTGTTTTCTATTGTTGTTTATTTCCTGAGGATTCTAAAATTTCCATAGAAGACTTGATAGATTGTTGGATATGCGAGGGACTTTTAGATGAATATGATGGATTTGGTGCACGAAATCAAGGTTAGTCCATCGTTGGTACGCTTCTTTATGCATGTCTATTGGAAGAAAGAAGACAATTTTGTACAGAGGCATTATGTGATCCGTGACATGACATTGTGGATTGCATCAACAATTGACAAGGAGAAAGAAAAATTTCTGGTTCTTGCAGGGGGCAGGATTAACAGGAGCACCAAGAATTGGAATGTGGAAAGAGATTACTAGGATGTCATTAATGCAAAATGCAATTCAAAATCTAACAGAGACTCCAACATGTCCTCATCTCCGAGCTTTGTTTCTTCATTCAAATCACTTAGGTACGGTCAGCAATAATTTCTTTCATTCCATGGCTTCCCTTAGAGTTTTAATATTCTTATATAATGGATCTCCAGAAAATTTACCATTAGGGATTTTGAACTTGGTTTCACTGCAACATCTTGATCTATCATGGACTGGTATAACAAGATTGCCAATAGAGTTGAAGTACCTGGTTAATCTTAAATGTTTGAACTTAGAATATACATTTCGTCTGTCTAGAATTCCGCAACTAGTGATATCTGATCTAAAGATGTTACGAGCATTAAGAATGTTTGAATGTGGTTTCAAAGTTGAACAAGAAGCAGATAGCATTTTGTTTGGAGATAGTGAAGTTTTGGTAGAGGAATTGCTTGCTTTGAAACATTTAAATCTGCTGACCATCACTTTGCAAATTTTCGGTGCCCTTCAAAGATTGCTGAACTATTGTAATAGCTCACGAAGCATTAATACTCAATCTCTATGTCTTAGACACTTGAACAATTCAAACTTGCTCAGTGCTTTTTCTTTTGCAAGTCTAAGGCATCTCTGGACACTTCATTTGTACTTCAATGACTTCGAAGAGTTAAATATTGATGCAGGGGAAGTGAAAAGAATCCGAGAAACCCGTGGTTTTCATAGTCTCCAAAAAGTTTATATAAACTACTCAAAATTCAGGCACGCAACATGGCTTGTACTTGCTCCGAGAGCAAAGGTCATTCGCATTTCTAACTGCCAGCGTTTGCAAGAAATCATCAGTATGGAAAAATTGGGTGAAATTTCAGCTGAGGTGATGGACAATCTAATCCTATTTGGAAGACTTGAATATCTTATCCTGGAGGGATTACAAAATTTGAAGAGCATCCACTCAAGCTACTTGCCCTTCCCTCGTCTTAAAGAAATCTGTGTATGGAAATGTGCAGAGCTTAAAAAGCTTCCTCTTGATTGTAACCAGGGATTGGAGCAGAAGATTATTATGAAGGGACAAGATCGTTGGTGGAATGAGCTCCAATGGGATGATCAAGCCACTCAAACGCTTCTCTTGCCTGTTTCCAATCCTTGTATTAGTGTGTGCCAAGTGAGTTCGAATTAGGTTCCTGGTGGATGAGTCTATACAAATCAATTAAAACTCGTTATTTATATGTATTGTCACTTGTTAAATTCATTTCAAACTTGTCGTGTAGTGCCACTTGCTATTTTCATTTTCTTGTAGTGTTGCCATTTTCCAATTAACAAATTGTTTCTGGTGTGTATATTGGTTAATTTTCTGCGGCATATCTGCACATCATTATATATTGTTGACGCAAGATCTGATCGTCAGTTAGTAGTTTGATATCAAACTCCTGCGCCAACATTAAATTTGTTTGATGGAGAAGTGGCTTGCAAATCAATAAGGATACCTACGACCACTAACAAATAACCAACGGATACCTGAAATCACAAGGAACAGTATGAGGTGGTTGAAGCAGAAATCTAGTCATGTTCGATAAAACGATTAAGTTGTCACATCAACACTTAAATTTGTTTTAATGAGCAACGATGTTGCTTGCAATCACTTGTACGAGCAGATTCTAAAGATTACCTTCACTCCTGGACTGCTTACACCCAGCAATTACAAAGAAGAGTTAGGGTGTGCCGGATGTTTTTCCGGCGAAAATCATCCGATGCTTAAGTTGAAGACTTGCCTGTGTTAGTTATTGCTGGTGCTGAAGATGCTCTGGTGTCCCTCAAATCTTCTCAGGTTATGGCTTCAAAACTTGTAAATTCTGTGAGTGTCTCTCATCTTATCTCTTCTTATTACATCATAAAAATTCTTGTCTTGTTTCTGATGAAACTGTCTTACATAGTTGTCCTATTGAAACAATTAAGCTCACCTAAATGGTGAACACTTGTGGTTGCCGGAGAATAAAAATGGTCGAAAAGCTTTGATTTACGCAAACTTTAAGCAACAGGCTGTTTGTTTCATGATAAATTGACACTGGCCATCTAATCCTATGTTGCTTTTATTATTGCCATGCAGAGGCTGGTTGCTATATCAGGATGTGGCCATCTTCCACACGAGGAGTGCCCGAAGGCATTAGTTGCTGCTATCACACCCTTCATAAGCAGACTCTTATTTACGGTGGACTTGCAAAACCAGTGGGTTACTGATATAACTTATTAATAGGAATTTGTATCTGTTGCAGGGGCTCCTTTTTTTCTTTTTTTTTTTTCCATTCTTTTCTCTCTTCTCTTTCTTTCTTTATTTATTTATTTCTTTCTTTAAATATTCAAGCAATTTAACCCAATAGAGAGAAATATCGTCTCTCGTACTGAGTATTTTTTATGGGTTAGTTTGGAGCCGTTACCTAACCCTAATTCTCTAGGGGTTATAGAGCTCTTTTACTTGTATTTTTATCCTTTTTTTTTTTTTTTGGCAGAGTTGTGTTTGTCGAGCATGTTATTTCCACTTAAAGTGAGTGGGAATTGGGAAATAGCATGCATTTGAGCATTTCTTGTAATGATGTGCAGCTATATATACCATTGGAAACCAATATACACCAAGCTGAAGTCATACCAAATTCTTCAAATTGTTAACTGATCTTTTATATCACATCTTGCTCTTCTTTCACTGAACCAAAATTTCTCATATTTACTAAATAGGGGCATAAAAAATGTTAATTCTCTTTCAAAATTATATTTAAAGTCATTAATATAGCACTTCAATAACATTTAATAAGTACTTTCGAAATTTCCATGAAGCATTAAAGTCTCATATGCCTATATTGGCTCAAGAAAATTCTACATGTGGACTATTTTTGCAGCAAAACTGGATATATAACATGTGGAGAAAAAGAAAAAGAAAAAAAAAGTTATGCCATCTAAATCGAAATTGCAAACAAGCAAAGAATCACAGACTGAAAAAAGAAAATGGCAAGAACAATTCGACTAACACACCAGCAGAGGAGATGCATCCACTGGACAACTTAAAAGGGTTTGAAACAGGGAAGAAAAGCGTTTTGAGTGGCTTCATCATCCCATTGCAGCTCATTCCACCAGCGTCTTTGTCCCTTGATTACAATTTTACGTTCCAATCCTCTGTTGCAGTCAAGTGGCAGCTTCTTAAGCAACGGGCATCTGTCTACACTCATTTCTTTCAGATAAGGGAAAGGCAAGGCCTTCGAGTGGACGGTCTTCAAATTTTTTAATTCCTCCAGGATAAGACGTTCAAGTCTTGCAAATGGGATTAGATTTTCCATCACCTCAGCTGGAACTTCGCCCAATTTTTCACTGTTGATTATTTCTTTCATATCCTGGCAATTATCTATCTCAACACGTTTGAGATTGGGAGCAAGAAAGAGCCACGTCGCGTGCCTAAATTTGGAGCGGCTTATATAAACATTTTTGAGACTATGAAAACCAGAAATTTCTAGGACTCTTTTCACTTCCCCTCCGTTGTCAATCTTTATTTCATCCAAATCATTGTAAGTCAACTGAAGTGTTTGGAGATGCCTTAAACTTGCTAGAGAAAAAACACCGAGCGACTTTGAGTTGTTGAAGTGGCTAAGGCATAGAGATGGAGTACTAACGTATTGTGGCATACAGGAACCCAACAATCTTTGAAAAGCATGAAAATTATTCAAGGTGATGGTGAACACACTTAAATGTTCCAAACCCAGCAATTCCTCAACCAAAACTCTGCAATCTCCAAACAGAATGCTGTCTCTTGCTTGTGGAAGAGCTGCACATTCATACATTCTCAATGTTTCTAATATTTTTAGATTTGATATCACTTTTGGTGGAATTCTAGAGATTCCATATGTGTACTCCAAGTTCAAACATTTAAGATTAACTAGGCACTTAAACTCTATCGGCAAGCTTTCTATTCTAGAATGTGATAGATCGAGATGTTGCAGGGAAACAACTTTTGAAATCTCAAATAGTAAAGGATTACTATATGACCACTTTAAAACTCTAAGAGAAGCCATAGATTGAAAGAAATCACTATTGACCCTATGAAAAATATTAGAACTAAGAAATAAAGTCCGGAGACGAGGACATACTGGAGACTCTACTAGATTCTCAATATGATTTGTCATGAGTGACATCCTTGTGACCCCTTTCCACATTCTAATTCTCGGTGCTTCAATTAATCCGACACCTGCAAGAACCAAAAACTTTTCCCTCTCCTCAGTCGTGGATGCAATCCATAAAGCCATGTCGCGGATCACATCATGCATTTTTACGAAATTATCTTCTTCCTCTTCCAGCAAACATGCATGAAGAAGAGTGCGGACAAGAGAGTATCCTTGATTTCGCACTCCAATTCCATTAGATTCATCCAAGAACTCCTCACATATCCAACAATCTATCAAGTCCTCTATGGAAATTCTATAATCTTCTGGAAATAAACTACAGTATAGGAGACAAAATCTAGCCGCATCGCTGGGCAAAAAATCATAACTGAATTTTAAAC
>NW_006262075.1:10587472-10592228 GCF_000493195.1 Citrus x clementina
CGGAAGAGTTCTTTCATCAACTGGATTTTCTGGTACCGGTTGAGCCACGTCTTTGAAGTCTCCTTCTTTCCTTAGACTCCTCACTTCTTGCAATGTCCTAGACACCTTCTTCCCCAGCTTGTAGGCCGACTTACTGCACCTGGATTCTGGGTACTCTTCTTCCTTCAATTTTTCGACTTTAGTTTCCACTTCTTGCACCCTCGAAAGCCAACCATGCACTTGTTCCAGCGGCTTCATCTGTTGTTGTTCAGCAACGATGATTCTAATCTTGACATCATTTCTTACTTCAGTCAACCTTCGCAATTCTTCCTGCAGGGAATGAATATTGTCTTGTAGATTGCACACGTACCCTGCTTTTCTGACAGTGCAATCGAGGCAGCGTGAAATAGTATCATCACATGAGAATGAGGGTGAGCAAACATTTCCCATGTTGATTAATTGCAGCAAAGGTTAAAAAAAAAAAAAAGGAGCGATTATTATGATGGAGAAAAAGTTTTATTTGCGTCTGGCCTGAAGATGAAAATTAGATGAAGAAATATTGTTCTGACGCTGCAATTCTGCAACGCTATTTTATTAAGTAGGCGAGGAATTTAAAATTTTGTACAATTTGATTGGTAGTCATAAAGTCCAGGGGCCGGCGATTTCAACTGCCAAGAAGTCTTCGGAGAAATGTTAACTTTTGGCTGATAGAAAAGAAAAGGAATTGTTTGTTCGTGGCGTCCCCATTTCATTTTATTTTCCCTTATATTACATTTGTTTGAATAAAAATTAGATTTGGTCATTAAGTCCATGTTGTCAAATTGAAATACGAACTGTTAATCGGTGGAACTAGCAGATGTTTCGTTGAATGGCGGCCGGCCAGAATGAAAAAGTTACAAGCATAAGGGGCTAAAATGAATAATATGTTAATTAAGATGGCCAAATCAAAAAATTTTGAAATAGGTAGGCTAAATTTTAATGAGAACCCTTATTTTTCCTGATTTTTTTTCTTTTTTCCAACCTTCCCCGGTCCTCTCCGACGGCTACAAGAAGTAACGACGAAAACTAGATTTTCGGGAAATGATTATTTATTTTCTGGTACAAATTTATTAATGAAAGCAAGACTCTTAAGTAAGATGCAATTAGTTTACTTCTAAGATAATATCAGGAAGTTACAAGAAACGTCACTTTCTTTTTTCTATTTTATCGTGGGATTAATAGATCTAATGTTTATTTATACAAACATAATTTAATATAATATATGAAATTTAAACAAAGTCTCAGTAGATAATATATGAGATAGTAGAAAAGATTTTGCGTTTTTGAATATCGCTGTCCACCAGTTGCTTACTTTCGGACTCAAAGCTTGATTCAATTAATTTCCTTTCTTACATGAGTCAACAAACCACAGCGTCCATAATTTTTGCTCAGAGTGATCATATCTGAATTTTGAAAAATCTTTTGACAATTTATGCTTTTATTTACGTATAGTCAAAATTTATTTATTTATTATATTTTAAATAAATAGAAAGATAGAAAATTTCGAGGAAACTTCTCTTGTTAATAGAAAGCTTTGCGTCAACTTTATAATTCAGTGATTGACTAAAATAAGTGCATACATTAGTCATTCTTTAGGGCCCAAATTAATAATACTTTCTCAATTATTTAAGAGGAAATATCAAGGAACCTTCGGTCCGTAGCTAGAAAACTTTATGTAAACTTTTTCATTAATTATAGGTGTCACACGCGATTAATTTCACGTTAAATCGAAACAATTTCGAAGTCGAAATTAAAGGATTAGTTTATTAATTCTGGCTCTTGATTCTTAAATCCCCATTTGCAAGATGTATTTGTTTTACAAGATGTCTTTACGACTGACTGACCACTCTCAATACAGTTAATTTAGATGAAGGGTTGGATGATAAAGGAAAAGCTTTACTTTTGGTCAATTCTCTTCCACAATCATACTCCAACTTTATAGATGCTCTCATGTATAGTAGACAAACCTTATCTTTAGATGAAGTCAAGGCATCTTTAAATACAAGGGCGTTGCAACAAAAGTCAAGGAGTGTGGAAAGTGGTGAAAGGTTGACAGTAAAGGGAAAATTTAACAAGAATGATGGAAAGAAGAAGTAAAAAAAAAAGACTAAACCTCAAAACTTAAGATGTTTTCAATGTCATAAGGAGGGACATTTTAAGAAAGAATGTCCTAAAAAGAAGTATAAGAAGAAGAGACAAAATGGTGATGGAGCAATGATTAAAGAAGATGGATATGAGTCAGCAAGTGTTTGTGTGTGTGTAGCTACTGAGAATATGCCAAAAAGTAAATGAATCCTACACTCTAAATGTACATTCCATATATGCCATTTTAGAGATTACTTTTCAAATCACTATGAGATTGATGAAGAGTAATGATGGGGATTAATGATATTTGTAAAGTCATTAGCATGGGAAGTGTTAATCTTAAGGTGCATGACAAGACCATTAGGGAACTCAAGGAAGTCAGGTATGTTCCTAACTTGAAGAGGAACCTAATCTCTTTAGGGATGCTTGATCAAATTGGGCTTAGTATTAAAGTTGAATCTAGTGAACTTAAGATTCTAAATAGGAGTACAACGATTATGAAAGGCGCAAAGAAGAATGGGGTCTATGTTCTAGATTGAGAGCCTAAAACAAGCATGTTTAGTGTCTCTGTCAGCTCAAGTAAAGATAACACCAGGCTATGGCATCTGAGATTTGGACATATGAGTATAAAGAGGTTTAAAGAGTTATAGGAACAAGGAGTCTTGGGAATTAAAAGGATTGAAAAATTAGATTTTTGTGAAGATCATGCCTTGAGAAAATCTACTAGAAACAGTTTTAAGAAATCCTCTTATACTACTAAGGGAATCCTAGATTACATACACTCTAACCTTTGGGGTTCTGCTAAGAAAATCTCACTTAGTGTTAATAGTTATTTTCTATCAATAGCTATTGATCTCTCAAGGAGAGTATGGGTGTATGTGTTAAAACACAAGGATCATGTGTTAACTGGAAAGAAAGTGAAGAAAATAAGGACTGATAATGATCTTGAATTCTACAATCAACAATTTGATAGTTATTGTGCAAATGAAAACACAACAAGGCACAAAATAGTGAGGTTAACTCCTTAACAAAATGGATTAACTGAGAGGATGAATAGAACCTCAATGGATAAGGTTAGATGCATGCTGGGTCAGTCACAACTTCTTAAGACTTTGTGGGTAGAAACTTTATTGACAGCATGTTACTGAGCAAATCTCAGTCCATCTGTTACTTTAGATTTCCAAAGTCCATTTCAAAAGTGGCCTGGTAAACCAGCTAGCTATGACAATCTTAAGGTGTTTGGACACCTTATATATGCATATGTAAACCAAGGTCAAATGGCACTAAAAGCTCTTATGTGTCAGTTCATTAGTTATCCTGAAGAAGTTAAAGGGTTGAAACTGTGGTGCACTGATCTTAATCCTCTAAGATGCATAATTAGTAGGGATGTAGTGTTCAATGAAATGGCTGCATTGGACTACAAGAAACCTATCAAGAATGTTGTACAAGGAAAAAAAGATCAAAGCAAAGTTTAGTTTGAGGTAGAGCAAACTAATCAGAAGACATCAAATCGAAATGGAAATTCAGGTCAAAGTAATAATGATCAAGAAGAAACTAAGGAAGCTCAACCTCAGTTGCAGGAGAAGACTCAACTTCAGGATTATCAATTAACCAAAAACAGAAAAAGAGATAGATAAATTCACCAAAGAGATATGAATATGTTGATCTCATAGCATATGCATTAGCTTCATCACTTGAGGTTGAAGTAGATAAACCAAAAAGCTATAAAAAAAAGCAATACAAAGTCCTTATAAGTCATAATGGCAAAAGGCTTCACTTCACAAAAATAACACTTTGGTATTAGTGAAGAAACTTGATAACAGAAGAATAGTGGGATGAAAATGAATTTTCAGACTAAAGGATAGTCTTACAGCTATTGAACTTAGGAGATTTAATGTAAGGCTGGTAGTTAAGGGTTATACTTAAAGGGAAGGAGTTGATTTTAAATAAGTATTCCCATATGTGGTCAAACATGTTTCTATAAGGGTGTTATTAGCCTTAACAGTTGTAAACGATGTGGAGCTTGATCGCCTTGATGTCAATATTTCATTTCTACATGAAAGACTACAAGAGGAGATTTTAATGACTCAGCCTGAGGGGCATATTGATTGTGGAAACTCTAATTATGTGTACTTGTTGAAAAAGTCACTTTATGGTTTGAAACAATCTCCAAGGCAGTGGTATCTTAGATTTGATGAATTTATGTTCTCACGTGGTCACTTGAGATGTAGTTTTGACTATTGTACAAGCTGTTAAAGACAGATCTCTACATATATATGTTATTATATGTAGATGATACGTTGGTTGTTTGTAAGTCTAGAAATGAAATTGAAGCTTTGAAGCAGTTGCTGAATTCTGAGTTTGATATGAAGGATTTAGGTCAAGCCAAAAAGATCTTAAGCACGGACATAAGAAAAGACAAAGGAAAAGGGACTATGTTTTTTTCATGGAGGAAGTACTTGGAAAATGTGCTTGAAACCTTTAGGATGACATATTGTAAACCTGTAATGACTCCACTTGTCGCAAAATTTAAGCTTTCAAATTTACAATATCCTAAGTTAGATGAAGACAAGGCTGAAATGTCAAAAATTCCTTATGCTAACGTTGTAGGATGTATGAGTATTCAATGGTCTGACTAGACTAGATATATCAC
>NW_006262075.1:10593192-10596712 GCF_000493195.1 Citrus x clementina
GTACCTGATATTATATCATGCTGAATAGGTGAAGATCAAATAGCAAAATTGTTTGACAATTGTTGCATGTAATTAAATTACATAATGTGAAAATTGAATGGGCACAACTATGGCCTTTTAAATAAGATGTAAGTTACTTCCAAGAAAATCTTTCGGAGTTAGATGTGACTTAAATTCTATTTTGTTGTGAACTTACTTTCAAAGATTGATTTAAATTCCTCCCTGTAATAGAAAAAGAATTATTTAATACGTTTAGTAGCAACTAAACTTGGTGAAGAGCATGCCCTTCCTGTCCAAACTTTAAATCCTTTGTTTGAATTGATTAATTTCCTTAATTAAATGAAAGTTTATGCTCATTGAGGTTTTCTAAATTTTATAACTCTTTTTTTTTTTGTCAAAGTAATAATGTTGTTTTGAGTTTTAGTCAATTCGTGGAAGACAGGCTTTCACACACCAAAAGAAAAAATAAAATGGTATCTGATCATTTATTATAATAGATTCTTAGTAAATTATTCTTTATGTTTGGTGGGAAAAAAAAAAGAAAGAAACCTAAGGAATTTTCTCCAGCTAAAAACTTTGGTCTTGTTTAGTAATTATGAAATAAAAATTGATAGTGTGTAGTAAATATGATATTTAAAAAATAATTTTAATACAAATAGTAATAATATTATATGTCCTTTTATCATATAAGTATGTAATGAAATTAATTTAGTTTTCAAGTCATAACAATTAATATTCTACTAAACATTTTAGTATTGTAACTTGGCCCAACCTTAATATCAAATAAGACTTTAATTTATGTGAACTTATTAATTAGATGTGCCACAATTTGACGTAAAAATGCCAATAATGAAATTGTGCTGCTAAGCTAAACCTCGTATATATATATATATATATGCATTGATTATATCAATAATTTTTTTTTGTTTCAGTGTAAAGGTTAAGAAATACAAAAAATGTAGACTTTGATTATATCAAAATTCATTTTGTTTTTTATGGAAGTGGATTTCTAATGAAGTGGAACATTTTTATGTTGTCTAATCTCAAAAATAAAATATTTTATGTCGTTCAATATCAAAATAATAGACTACATATAATAATTAGGTCAACCTTCTGGCAATTAAATTAGACCTTAAAATCATTTTGGCCTTTTTTTTTTTTGTAGGGGTTGGACAAAGTTCAAATTAATTTTAGCCCCCTACATCCTTTATGATCTGAACTCAGATAGTCAATTAAAGAAAACTTTTTTAAAATTACTCAAATCAAGGTTTGGGTGCATCCAAATGGCTTGATAGTACTAGACCAAGATAGAAAAAATATTTCTAGCTAGTATTTGAAACTAATTTCTAATAAATGATTCCTGTAAAAAAATCTATATGGATATCTAAACACACACACAATTATATATGTCAGAAAATTAACTACCAATAAATAATACATACAAGTGAGACCAGAAAAGAGCATAAATCTGAATCTCAATTGCAAACGATCAAGCAAAGAAGAAGCAAACACCTACTAGAAAACACTTCATTAATTGGAAATTAAGTGGCAACATTACAAATTAACAAATGAAAATAACAAGTGACACTGCATAACAAGTATGATGAATTGAATTAATTGACATAACAAGTGACAGTACTACACAAGAGAAAGAAGACTCATGCATCCACCATAAATTCTTTCTTATTCGAAATCAATTGACACCACATGCACACTAATTAATCCAGCTGGGATTTGAAATAAGGATGAAAAGCATTTTGAGTGGCTTGATCATCCCATTGCAGCTGCTTCCACCAGCGTTCCTCTGCCTCAATGATAATCTTACGTTCCAATCCGCAGTTGCAATCAAGAGCAAGCTGCCTAAGCTTTGAGCATTCATGTACACTCATTCTTCAGCAATTATATATGTCAGAAAATTAACTACCAATAAATAATACATACAAGTGAGACCAGAAAAGAGCATAAATCTGAATCTCAATTGCAAACGATCAAGCAAAGAAGAAGCAAACACCTACTAGAAAACACTTCATTAATTGGAAATTAAGTGGCAACATTACAAATTAACAAATGAAAATAACAAGTGACACTGCATAACAAGTATGATGAATTGAATTAATTGACATAACAAGTGACAGTACTACACAAGAGAAAGAAGACTCATGCATCCACCATAAATTCTTTCTTATTCGAAATCAATTGACACCACATGCACACTAATTAATCCAGCTGGGATTTGAAATAAGGATGAAAAGCATTTTGAGTGGCTTGATCATCCCATTGCAGCTGCTTCCACCAGCGTTCCTCTGCCTCAATGATAATCTTACGTTCCAATCCGCAGTTGCAATCAAGAGCAAGCTGCCTAAGCTTTGAGCATTCATGTACACTCATTTCTTTCAGACGAGGGAAGGGCAAGGCATTTGAGCAGATGTTCTTCAAATTGTTTAATCCCTTTAGAATAAGATATTCAAGTCTTGCAAATGGGGTAAGATTTTCCATCACCTCAGCTGGAACTTCACCCAATTTCCCAATGTTGATTATTTCTTCCATATACGGGCAGTTTTGCACCTCAAGATGCTTGAGATTAGGAGCAAGAATCAGCCATGTCACCTGCCTCAATTTGGAGTGGCTTATATAAACGTTTTGGAGACTATGAAAACCATGAATTTCTCGGATCTTTTTCATTTCCCCTGCGCAGGCAATCATAAAATCTTCCAAATCATTGCATTCCACCAAATGAAGTGTTTGGAGATGCCTTAAACTTGCTAAAGAAAAAATCGTGAACGGCTCTAAACGGCAACCTCTGAGACATAGAGATGGAATACTGATGCTCTGAAACCTGGAAGAGCTCAACAATCTTTGAAGAGCATGGTTACTATGCAAGGTGATGGTCAACACATTTAAATGTTCCAATCCGAGCAATTCCTCCACCAGACTGTCGAGAAATGAACCACATTCAAACATTCTCAATACTCGTAACATCTTTAGATTTGAGATCACTTGTGGTGAAATTCTAGAGAGTCGAAATGTATACTCCAAGTTCAGACATTTAAGATTTACCAGGTACTTCAACCCCAATGGCAATCTATCTGGTATACTATTTGATAGGTCAAGATACTGCAGTGAAACTAAGTTTGAAATCTCACATGGTAAATCGCTATGTGACAGCTTTAAAACTCTAAGAGAGGCCATGGATTTGAAGAAATGATAATTGACCTTGTCATTTTTAAAATAGTTTGAATTGAGAAACAGAGTAAGGAGACGAGGAGAAGTTGGAGACACTGTAAGCCTCTTAATTTTATTATCCATCAGCGACATCCTTGTAACATCCTTCCACATTCCGACACTGGGTGCTTCAGTTAATCCTGCACCTGTAAGAACCAAGAACTTTTCCTTCTTGTTGTCCATTGTAGATGCAATCCACAGAGCCATGTCACGGACCACATAATGCATTTTTACACTATTATCTTTTTCTTTCCTCCAACAAACACGCATGAAGAAGATTAAGAATAAGAGAGTATCC
>NW_006262075.1:10596812-10646328 GCF_000493195.1 Citrus x clementina
GGAAGGTTCACTTCTTGCCCCTCGAAAGCACCCATGCACCTGTTCCAGCGGCTTCATCTGTTGTTGTTCAGCAACGATGATTCTAATCTTGACATCATTTCTTACTTCAGTCAACCTTCTCAATTCTTCCTGCAGGGAATGGATATTATCTTGTAGATTGCATACGTACCGTGCTTTTCTGACGGTGCAATGGAGGCAGCGTGAAATAGTGTCATCACATGAGAATGAGGGTGAGCAAACATTTCCCATTGCAGCAAAGGTAAAAAAAAAAAAAAAAGGAGCGATTGTTATGATGGAGAAAAAGTTTTGTTTTCGTCTGGCCTGAAGATGAAAATTAGATGAAGAAATATTGTTCTGACGCTGCAAGTATGCCACGCTATTTAGTAAGTCAGTGAGGAATTTAAAATTTTGCACAATTTGATTGGTAGTCATAAAGTCTAGGGGCCGGCGATTTCAACTACCAAGAAGTCTTCGGAGAAATGTTACCTTTTGGCTGATAGAAAAGAAAAGGAAGGGATAAAAAAACAAAAAGTTACATCTCATATGTCCTGGAATTGTTTGTTCGTGGCGTCCGCATTTCATTTTATTTTCTCATATATTACATTTGTTTGAATAAAAATTAGATTTGGTCATTAATTCTATGTTGTGAAATTGAAATACAAACTGTTAATCGGTGGAACTAGCAGATGTTTCGTTGAATGGCGGCCAATGAAAAAGTTACAAGTATAATGGGCTAAAATGAATAATATGTTATTTTGTTTTTATTACATGAGACTATTGCTTATATTACAATTCATATTACATGAGAATATAACTGATATTTACAAATCAGATTATTATTGGGACCAACTTACATCTATGCTAATAGAGTTCTGTCCAGATTTTAGCCCTCACAAATATTCAAGGGATGTCTACTCCTCACTCTTAGGTAAGGTAGAAAACTACTTTCACTCAATTTTCAATTAAGGAAGTAAATACCCCCACAATACTTTTGTGGGGGTTCGAACTGCTGCCCTCCAACTTGGAGGGCAGCAGCCCTAACCACTCTTTGTGGGGGTTCGAACTGCTGCCCTCCAACTTGGAGGGCAGCAGCTCTAACCACTCGATCTTTGGCGGAGTGGCTTAAATAATATGTTAATTAAGATGGCCAAATCAAAAAATTTTGAAATAGATAAGCTAAAGTTTAATTAGAGCCCTTATGTTTCCTGAATTTTTTTTTCTTTTTTCCAACCTTCCCCAGTTCCTCTCCGACAGCGACAAGAAGTAACGACGAAAAGTAGATTTTTGGGAAATGATTATTTTTTTTTCTCGTACATATTTATTAATGAAAGCAAGACTCTTAAGTAAGATGCAATTAGTCTACTTCTAAGATAATATCAGGAAGTTACAAGAAATGTCACTTTATTTTTTCTATTTTATCGTGGGATTAATAGATCTAATTTTTATTTATACAAACATAATTTAATATAATATATGAAATTTAAACAAAGTCTTAGCAGATAATATATGAGAGAGTAGAAAAGATTTTGCGTTTTTGAATATCGCTGTCCACCAGTTGCTTATTGTTTGGGAGAAATACGTCGACGAGACCAGGCATGGTGAGCAGATATGTGATGGCAGAGTTCTGCGAACCGGTGTGTTCCGTAAAAGCCTGGTGCGCGGGGGAACAGGAGCAGAAATATCCTGCTCGTCCACGAGCACGTCATCCGCGAGGCAAATTTCCTGTAAGAGGCATAAGGCCATTCCGGCTAGAGGTCGAGAGGCGAGGAGACCCGGTCGACGGTAGTTGGCAAGACATGCTCTCCAGCCCGAGAATCTAGGCACGACAGCCACGCTTTCCCCAGAACCGTGGCGTAACACGCAAGATCCCACGTTTGCCCATAACGCAGCAGTCGGAGTCCCATACCTTCCCCCAAAAAAGCGGAAACAAGATCTCACAAAACCACGACAGCCACGCTTTCCCCAGAACCGTGGCGTAACACGCAAGATCCCACGCTTGCCCATAACGCAGCAGTCAGAGTCCTATACCGTCTCGAAAAAAGCGGAAAACTGGGAGTAAGAGGAAGCCTATAAAAAGGTAGCCAACGAAGGTAAAGGGGTTAGCATTTTTGAGATTAGAAAAGAAATTCTAAAGAAGAGAAAACCACGAAAAAGCCATAAGATCTGTGGCAAGCGTTCCCCGAACCTTCATATCTGACTTGAGCATCGGAGGGTTTGCGTCGGGAAAATAACCGGCGTACTCTGACTTGTCTGTGTGCGTAGGAACCTTTGGAGAAGAAGCCTTGCGAGGAGACCCCCTGGTCGTGATGACGTTGATCGAGCAGAGATCCTGGTCGTAGAACGAGGAGAACTGGAATCTCGCATCAACACTTACTTTCGGACTCAAAGCTTGATTTCATTAATTTCATTTCTTACATGAGTCAACAAACCACAGCGTCCATAATTTTTGCTCAGAGTGATCATATCTGAATTTTAAAAATCTGTTGACAATTTATGCTTTTATTTATGTATAGTCAAAATTTATTTATTTATTATATTTTAAATAAATAGAAAGATAGAAAATTTCGAGGAAACTTCTCTTGTTAATAGAAAACTTTGCGTCAACTTTGTAATTCAGTGATTGACTAAAATAAGTGCATACATTAGTCATACTTTAGGGCCCAAATTAATAATACTTTCTCAATTATTCAAGAGGAAATATCAAGGAACCTTCGGTCCGTAGCTAGAAAACTTTATGTAAACTTTTTCATTAATTATAGGTGTCACACGCGATTAATTTCACGTTAAATCGAAACAATTTCGAAGTCGAAATTAAAGGATTAGTTTATTAATTCTGGCTCTTGATTCTTAAATCCCCATTTGGAAGATGTATTTGTTTTCCAAGATGTCTTTACGGCTGACTGACGACTCTCATTACAGTTAATTTAGTTTGTAATAGTAGTTAGAAGCATAAACATATGACATAAACTAACACTATCAGTATATACGCACACATAAGAACCAAAGCAACTATCTATATACTTGCACAATTGACAAGAGATCTTATACTCCACACATATAGTAAAAATCATTATCATTAATAACGCCTCTTGTGCATGTAAATATTAAAAGTGAGTTCTAAGTTATGGTAGTTTATATTTTATTTTAATCTTATTTGTTATTTTGTTAACTCACCCGATTTTACGTAAATATTCTATTTTTAATTTTGCCCCCAAAAAATTAAAAAAGAAAATTTACCTTCACTAAGCATATGTGTTGACTCAAACTCTCAACTAACTCAATAATGAAATACGGAGGAGGTGCTCAGTATTTGACTAATTAATTAGTGGTTTGCAACTCCGTGGAAGGTTAATTAATAACTAGTGCCATGATTAAAAGCAAGTAGGCACTTGTTATTAATCCTTTCCTCTTAAGAGATAACGATTCCTGAATCTTTCCCTTTGTGAAACCACAAAAGGAGTCGTGTTTAATTTAATCTTATATGAAATGGGGACACAACTAATGAACAAGTTGATATAAACTTTGGATGCCATGGCTCGACCGACAGCAATTAAAGCAAGTGGCAAACCACCACAATCTTTGGCTACAATTTCAGCTAGCTCAGGAATGTCAGGATGACTATCAAGAATTTCTCTTCCTACTTTTTCCTCAAATAATTCGCAGGCATCCTCATATGCCAAGCACTCCACTTTGAAGGATCTGTGAGTTTCCATTTGACCACAAACCTCAAAATCACGAGATGTGAAAACTACTTTGCTAGAAGTACTTCTGGGGCTTGGAATAGGTAAACCCACTTGAGCTAAATCAACCGGCTCCCATATGTCATCCAATAATAACATAAACTTCTTATTGCTCAAGATCTTGAATATTTCTTGAGCTTTCTCTTGAACATTTTTACTACTCTATGACTCGTTAAATAAACCAATCTTTTTGGCAACACATTCTTGAATCTTTTCAAGCTGCAAGTCCTTAGACACCACTACCCAAATAACAAAATCAAAATGATTTGGACTAACAAGGAATTTGTTATTGATTTGAGTCAACAGGGTAGTTTTACCCACCCCTCCCATGCCATACAGGCCAACAATTCCAATCGTATCTTCCATGACGCAACTCCAAACTCTTTCAAATGTTGATTGCAACCCCACAACTGATGTCGGAAGAGGTCTTTCATCAACTGGATTGACTGCTGCTGGTTGAGCCACCTCTTTGAAATCTCCTTCAAGGCTTAAACTCTGCACTTCTCGCAATGTCCTGAACACCTTTCTCCCGAACTTGTAGTTTGACTTGCAGCTCCTGGTACACAAGCCTCCAAGACATAATTTCACATCTTCGCGATTGCTTTCTAACGTCAGTCGATCAACTTCATATAAGACATCTTGCACCCTTGAAAACCACCCTTGCACCCGTTCAAGCCGTTTCATTTGTTGTTGTTCAGCAATGATAACCCTTATCCGCACGTCATTCCTTTCTTCTATTAACTTTTGTGATTCTCTTCGCAGGTCTTTAAGATTATCCTGGAGATAACATATATGTAAGAGAGATTGTAACATCTTTCAAGTTTGTTTGGTTTGATATTCTGGACGAAAACGGGTTGCCGTTTATTGATTAAACGGCTAACCGTTTAAGTCCAGAGAGCATGTTTTTTGTTCTGGAATAAACGGCTCACCGTTTATGGTGAAAACGGCTTACCGTTTAAGTCCAGAGAGCATGTTTTATGTCCTAGAATAAACGGCTCACCGTTTATTGAGAAAACGGCTCACCGTTTATTGAGAAAACGGCTAACCGTTTATTTCCATAAAGTTGTCAATTGGAAAACGGTTAGCAAGATTGAAAAGATTTCAATTGTAAATCGATGCATTTTCAAACCAAAAGAGTTTTTTCGAAGAAGTACCATTTCTAATGGTTGTATTCTTTCAAATAAACATCTTATTCATAAAAAGAAAGACATACAATAAGATTAGAAATCAGATTTTGAAGATTTCATGCTTGTTCTGGAAATACAATCTTATTTACTAAAGATTGTATTCAGGATTTGATATATCTTGGGGGTAATTTGCCATTAAAACTCTATAGCAAACCAAGATTGGTGAGGGCAAATAAAACCTTAAAGGAAAGTGTGTAAACACGTCTCAAATCCTAAGAAATTTCATTGTTCTTTGCCTCCATATTCTCATAATTCACCAACAATATATACCCTGCTTTTCTAATAGAGCAATCCAGGCATTGAGAAATAGTGCCATCACATGAGAATGAGGGTGACACCCCAAGAGTGGGAACGTGCAATTGAGGTGTTAAGGAGTTCAAGCTCTAAATTTTTGGAAATGAAGAGATGGGTATATTCCTGTTTAAAGTTCAGTTATAACTTTTTACCTATTGACACCATTAGATTTTGTCTTTTGTATTGTTTTTTTATTTCTTAAAGATTCTAAAATTTCCATGGAAGACTTGATAGATTGTTGGATATGCGAGGGCCTTTTGGATGAATATGATGGATTTGGTGCACGAAATCAAGGTTACTCTATTCTTGGTACGCTTTTTCATGCATGTCTTTTGGAAGAAGAAAAAGACAATTTTGTAAAAATGCATGATGTGATCCGTGTTGAAAAGTCAAAGGTTTTTTGTGAGTTTTTTCAAATTGGTTAAAAAAGAAAAGTGAGCCACATACATTGCTTTTGTTTTTCAAAGTCGGCACCAAATTGTAGAATTTTTGCCAACTACTTTAAGACTTTTTGCAGTGAAGCTTAACTATAAATAGAGCTTCATTCAGAGAGGTTTTTGCATCCCAAAATTTATTAAGCTTATAAGTTTCTAAGCTTTTGAGAGAAGTAAGAGAAGTGTGTTTGAGAAATTTATCTTTCCTGCAGAGTGTGAGAGTACTGGGTATATTTGGGTTTCTGGGAAGTGAGATTCGTTATTCAAATATTTGTACTCTATTAATTGTTAAATAAATAATTATTTTTCTCTTGCTCCTGTGGATGTAGGTTTAATTACCGAACCACGTTAAATAATTGTCCTTTATTTTTCTATAATTATTTGGTGCGCTTGATTCCGCATTTCGCGCGCAACAAGTGGTATCAGAGCTGATGGTTCGTACTTGGGGGGATACGGTACTGTTCACGAATACGGTGGAGACGGCCATTTGTACTTGGGAGACAGTCTATTGTAAGTAGTGTGTATTTTTGCATGTCTAGAAAAGTTCTGTCAACAAAGGCGATAAGAGTCTAAGGATTCTGATTTTTAATTGGGATCGAGTTCCCGTCCAGTCTCCTGCGAAATTAACATCATAGAGGCTGTTTTTCAAGTGAAAATAGTCCGTTGAGAAAATGGTAGAAGGTGAAACTTCCAGAATTGGGGAGAGATCTACCGAGACTATTTTAGGAGACATTTTAGGTGGGAGACGAGATTTGTCAAATCGTTATTCAGCACTCGTTATAGGAGGCCAAAAGATCGATGTTGAAAAGTTTATGGGAAAATCAACTTCGGCATGTGGAGGCACGAAGTTATGGATGCCCTTATTCGAATCGATCTTGATGTTGTTCTGAAAAATAAAAGACACTTGTATGATGAAGAAATTTTGGATCGTATGAATGAAAAAGCATGTGGTCAGATTAGATCTTGTTTGACCAAGGAGGTAAATACTTGGGAAAAGATGAGGAGTGTGCGATGACTTTGTGGTGTACATTGGGGTAGAGGTACTTGCTGAAAAGTTCTGAAAATTGCCTTTATGCAATGAGCCAAGTATATGGCTTTCGAATGAAGCCTGGGGTGTCAATGCACGATCATGTCTCAAGATTTGAAAAGTTACTTGCTGATTTGAAGAATCTTGATGAAGATATTAAGGATGAAGTCAAGGCTATGATTCTGTTACACTCACTACCAGAGGAATATAGCCATTTTGTGACCACTTTGATGTACGGGAAGAGTGTGATCATTTTCAAAGATGTTTGCACAGCATTGACTAGCTTGGAGATTCGGAATAATGATAAAAATTCTGAACGAGCATCGTCTGAAGCTTTGGTTAGCAGAGATTGGGTGATGGAGAAAAAGAAGAAGCGTGGTGGAAAGAATTATCGATCCAAATCGAGAAGTAGAAATATAGTTTGAGACGAGTGTGCCTTTTGTCATGAAAAGGGCCATTGGAGGAAAGATTGTCCAAAGGCTAAAAAGAGATATGAGAAGAAACCAGCAGCAGGAAACATGGCACGTAAAGATGAGGACTCTGACTATTCACTAAGTATTACTCTTGTAGCATACGTGTCTAGTTCGAGCGAGTGGATACTTGATACTTGAGCAACCTACCATTTGTGTCCTATTAAGGAATGATTTACGGATTTTCGTAATCTGGAATACAGTACAGTTATGATGGGGAATGATCTACTTTGTCGCACAAAGGGGATAGGAACAATTCAGCTCAAAATGTTTGATGGAATGGTCAGAGAACTCAAAGAGGTTAAATTTGTTCCAGCTTTAAAGAAAAATCTAATTTCTGTTGGTGCTTTGAAAGCTAAAGGCTACAAGGTTACCATTGAAGATGGCACAATGAAGTTTACATATAGGGCTATGGTGATTCTACAAGGGGTTCGACGTCACAATCTGTACTATTTGAAAGGAGGTACAATTGATGAAGCAAATGTTGTTAAAGCGCACAGTGACACTACCAAGCTATGACATGTACGACTGGGACATGCTGGAGAGAAGTCTTTGCAAACTCTGATGAGTCACGAACTCTTAAAAGGTACCAAAACTTGTAAATTAAATTTCTGTGAGCATTGTGTAATAGGTAAGAAAACAAGGGTCAAGTTTAGTACGGCTAATCACGATACTCGTAAAATCCTTGAATATATTCACAATGATGTATGAGGACCAATCAAGACTGCATCAATTGGTGGAAGCTAATATTTTGTTACATTTATTGATGATTTCTCTAGACGTGTGTGGGTGTACACCATGTGAGCAAAGGATGAGGTTCTAGAGATTTTTGTGAAATGGAAGAAATTAGTGGAGACTCAAACTGGTAGAAAGATCAAAGTATTACGATATGATAATGAGGGTGAATATACTTCTGATCCATTCTTGCAAGTATGCCAGAACGAGGGTATTAAAAGACATTTCACAGTGAGACATACTCTGCAAGAGAACGGTATGGCTGAGCGTATGAATCATACTTTGCTGGAGAAAGTACGGTGTATGTTATCTAATGCTGGTTTAGATAAAAAGTTTTAGGCTGAAACTGTGAGCTACGCAAGTCACTTAATACACCAGTTGCCTTCTGCTGCAATTGGAGGTAAAACTCCTATGAAAATATGGTCTGGAAAGCATGCACAAAACTATGATTCCCTTCGTATATTCGGGTGTCCAACTTATTATCATATCAAAGATGGTAAATTGGATCCTCGTGCTAAAAAAGCTATATTTGTAGGATTCAAAGATGGAGTAAAGGGCTTCAAGCTTTGGAATCTCGAAGACAAAAAGTTTGTGTGTAGCAGAGATGTCACATTTGATGAAGCTTCAATGATGAAAGCTTCAAGTTCTCAACATGTGGAGAACAAGACCAAAGAGGTATTGCAATAGGTGGAGTTTGATGCAACTCCATATGTACCAATTAGTTCTACATCAGAGAATAGTTTAACTATGGAGGTGACACCTATAGTTGAAGAAGATGTTGTTTCTTCTGATGTCCCACAAAATGATGAAACAATTGATGATGTAGATAATGATGATTTTATAGCAACAAAGAGGCAAAAAAAAGAGATAAAGAAACCCGGATGACTTACTAAAGATATAATGGTAGCCTATGCACTTCCAGTTATTGATGATGACATCCCCAACACTTTCTGTGAAGCATTACGCAATAGTGAAAGTGATCAATGGAAGTTAGCCATAGAAGAAGAGATGAAATCTCTTCATCAAAACTAGACTTGGGAACTTGTGGAGTTACCAAAGAGGAAAAGGGTTATTGGCAATAAATGGGTCTACACCAAGAAGCAATGATCTCCAAATCAATCAACTCCTCGATACAAGGCATGGCTTGTTGCAAAAGGTTTTGCTCAGAAAGAAGGTATTGACTACAATGAAGTTTTCTCTCCAGTTATAAAACATACTTCCATTCGTATCCTACTTGCCTTAGTTGCAGAATATGAGTTAGAGTTGGCTCAACTAGATGTTAAGACGGAGTTCTTACATGTAGATTTGGAGGAGGAAATCTATATGACTCAGCCTTGTGATTTCAGAGTTGCTGGAAAGGAGAATCACGTGTGTAGGTTGATTAAATCTTTGTACGGACTGAAGCAATCGCCAAGACAGTAGTAGAAAAGATTTGACCAATTTATACAAGGGCAGAAATTCACCAGAAGTGAACACGACTATTGTGTTTACTTTAGAAGACTACTAGATGGAGCTTTCATCTATTTGTTACTCTATGTCGACGATATGCTTATAGCTTCGGAGAATAGAGATGATATTGAAAGATTAAAGAAGCAGCTAGCTTCTGAGTTCAAGATGAAAGATTTGGGTGATGCACATAGAATACTTGGGATGGAGATTCGTAAAGACAAGCACTACAAGAAAAAAGGGATTTAACAACGTGTAATTTACGTTGTTGAAGGCATTCAACAACGCTCGCGTGCATGCTGTTAATGTTGATGTTGTCTTAAGTTGAATATTTTCAACAACATTCTCTGCGCGTTGTTAAAAGTTTTTTGCTTCTTGTTAAAATTTATTTAGCTACATTTAATAAATGTGGCTAAAACCTTATTTTGCTTGTATATTTTCAACAACATGCAGACAAAAGTTGCAAATAACATTTCGCTTTAAGAATACACACACACATTTTCATTAAAAGCTCTACACGTTTATTAATATACAAATTAATAAAACTAATAATATATTGATATAAAAGATTTCATTAACATCCTCTTGTGATTGTCAATACAATATTCTTAACAATTGTGAAATGTACAAGAATTTAATATCGCAAAATAGTAATTCTTATAGTAGTCTCTTTTTCTCAGTGGTAATTGATCAAAATATTACCAAAAACTCTCAACCAAATCCAGTTCTTCAATCTCTCCATGATAGCATTAGCAATAAACCTCAAAATCTCCCAAAGTGATCAATTCCTGCACAAGCAAGACCAAATTCACTAAACATTGAAAATAATTTAACACAAGCAACTAATAAAAAAACAAAATCAGCAATGGATATTACAGAGATGAATTTAGTTTTGGTACAAAAATTTAATTGAATTGTGACATGTTTCGTGATAGGTTTTTTCTATCATAAATTTGTATTTACAAAAAATTATCAAAAATTTTAATTTTCTGTAATTCTCTACATTGTAAAATTTAAATTCTACAATTGATATAAAACGAACAAAAAATAAAATACTATCAATCCAAAAAATTTATAATATTAATAATATATTAATCCTCGTACAAAATCTCAAACGCATTAGAACAAATGTATAGTAAAAAAGAACTACATCAACAAAATTACATTTAGTAATCACCATTCAAATTCAACTTGCAATTTAAGTTTCCCATTAATCATTAACCTCAAGAATACAAGGGCGGTTGGTCGTGCCACAAGTGTCATAACTCCAACTGCTATTCCTGTTAAGATAAAATAGGTAAAAATGAAAATTCAAATTAAAGGAACAATACCATTTAACTATCATTGATGAATGATGCATTAAATAGGCTTAAACTTCTGACAGTGGCTTACATTTTTCAAGAAACTACATGATATGTAATGACATTCTGATATGGTTTGAAATACAACTATCAAACTTCAGTTATTTGAAACAATGATTAATTTATTTTGGAAAAAAGATAAATCAAACTTCAGTTATTTGAACCAAGATTGCAATTAAAAAACTATAGCATTTGTTGCGTGCCATGACTTTTAATTCGATAGAATAGTTGAATTAAAAAACCATTAAAAGTAATTAAAAAAGAATTAAACTTCCACTGATTTCACACCACTTCCACCTGCAACCAGTCTGCCAACTTCTCTGCAAGTGTAACAAATAGAGCAAGTTCTAATAAAATCAACAATAATAAGAAAAATAATAAAAGTATGAAGTTATAATTACACATGAATAGAGCAATGGCTCATGTAGTCATAGAATACAATGAAGAGTCCAAAATCCACCAATTAATTAATTCTAGCCTCAATTTCATCACTGGAAGCATGGGGACAACTGAACTGAGGTTTCCACGAAGGTCTTAAGCCATGCAGGAATTAGAAGCTATTAATTATATTTTATATGTCTACTTGTCACATGTTGATATAAACAAGAATAGAGAGAATAGAGATGTAGATTAAATGATACCTCAACAGGAACCATGGGTGCATTTACAGCAGTAGCAGCTAGCTCCCATTTCAGGGCCCCAACAATAGCTTCTGATATTTCAATGGGCAAACCTTCCTGATATGTATTTATTGATAAAGCATATATAACTGTGCCTCCATAGTGCTAGCACCAAGATGTGGAATCCCAGCGAGGTTTCTTTTCTTCTTAGGTGGCTACTGCAGCTGTGGTGAGCTAACAATTAAACAAAAGGTTTTCAATGCTTTACAAATTCTATATATGTGTAATAGTATGCATCTTAACAGAATTAATAACATAAGCAACAATGGAAAGAGTGAAAATTCAGAAAAAAAAGCGTAAAATCAGAAAATAATAATACCATCAAATTTGAATTAACAAATTAACTAGATATATTAGAAATTAAATACCTCAAAAACCGAATCTAGATCAAGTGACGAATCGGCTGGTGGTTGCGAATCGGGAAATGTTGAGGTTTTAATTGGGGGAATTCGAGATAAAGTGAAAGAAATAGAGAACTGGGAGGCAAAACGAAACTGACCAAACTAGGAGAGAGTGAGAACTGCGACAGAGTGATGAGCCAAAGGCAAGTAAATCCCAACTATTCATTGCAAGAACCTTGACGCGGCAGCAACGGACTATGTTTCCTCAACAATACATCGAACGCGGCAGCAATAGGCTAGGGTGTTCAAACAATATTACCGGCATGGCAGCAACATACTTGAACGGTGATAAAACGACACGGTTTTCTCGACTGATTGAGTGCAGGATTGATTTTTTAGGGTTTGGCCTTGAGAGAGTGATGGGTGTTTGGGTAAGAGTATTAAGGTAGCGTTTACTTTTTGGATTGGATTGAGAATCCTGGGGAGTGAGAATCCTAGAATTGAGAGTGTGGAGTGGGAGTGAGAGTAGGTTGTTTACTTACACTGGAATGGAAGCATGGAATGGAGATCAGAATCCAATTTATGTGTTTACTTTGTCTTGGATTGGGAGTAAATAGTTTCAAATTACAATTTTATCCTTATTTAAAGAATTATAATTTTTAATTACAAAACTAATAAAAAATATATTTAATGAATAATATTTATTTTATTATATTTGTAAATTTATTATAATTATTAATATTCTTAATTATGAACAATAAATTATTAATTGTAATTTTAATATAAAATGAAATGTTATTTTATTTTATTTTATTTAATATAATTATATTAAATTTATTATTATATAAAATAATAATATAATATTATTTAGTACAAAATTAATATTTTCTTAGAATAAAGTATTTATTATTATTATTAAATAAATATAGTACTATTATTTTTTAAAAAAATATAATAATATTATATTTATTAATTCTCTATTAATATAATAATATTATTTTAACTTAGAATCAATGTAAATTATTATTTAGTTAAATATAATATTATTATTTAAATAAATATAATATTATTTATTTTATTTTATTAATTATGAAACATAAAATAAAAAAAAGGTAGAAATGGGAGAGGTGGGAGTGGATTTCCACTCCCACTTCCCACTCCCACTTCCCACTCCAAAAATGGGTGGGGCCCACGGAGTGAGACTCCCAATCCCTCCCAATTTTAAGTAAGTAAACGCTGGAGTGGGAGGAATCCACACTCTTCACTCCCACTCCAGCAAGTAAACACAACATAAATGGAGAGAGTGCTCACGAACTGGGGGTATAAACATTAGGGAGGAGGCGAGGAGCATTGGTCATGAACGTTAAACGCACCGTTTTTGTTTCACATGTATGTATGTTAAAAAGAATTCCATTTTAAAACACATTCCGTTCTCTGTCTCGTATTTTTATTTTTATTTTTATTTTACAATAATTAATTAAATTTTATATTATTTTTTTACTAATTTATTAACAATCAAATAAGTAATATTTAGTAATAACAAAAAGGCAAATAGATAATGTGATTATTGATTCGCCATTTCAAATTAATATTTGATAATTTAGTTGAATTAATATATAGATAATTAATTACTAAACAAACTCTATTAGCGGCATAACATTTATCTATTATTTAATTGGATTTTACTTAATACAAAATAGTATTACAAAATAAGTATTTATCATTTAATTAATATATTCAAATTTTGAATACCAAATCCTAAACTTTTAAATTGAATTGTTATATAAAAAATCACTTATTATATGAAATTAGCGCTTTGTTATTATTATTTTTTAGTCTTTGTTACTATTATAGACGTAAAAATGGTAATAAAAATAATCAAGTGATTAACAAAATATTTCACAACATACTAAGAAGCATGCTGTTGAACATAAATAACAACGAGCAAAAGAAAGTTGTGATATATTTTTATTAACAACGTAACCTATTTGAATGTTGCTGAAGATAAAACTTTTAACAACGTACTTAGTTAGCGCGTTGTCATTTGGTTTATGGAATCCACCACAAACATAAAATTGTTGTGATAATGTGTTTAACAACGTGCCATTACGCACGTTGTTAATGGTAAACTTTTAGTAACTTTTAGCAACATACGATTCTAAAACGTTGTTGAATACCATATTTTACAACAAACATAGCATGCATGTTGTTGAATTCCTGTTGTCTTATCTCATTTTTCTTATAGTGAAGAAGAATGAGAGCGTATGGTTGACTCAAAAATCTTATTTGAAGAAAGTGCTAGAAAGATTCGGTATGGATGACAAAACTAAATTGGTATATACACCTCGAGCTCCTCATTTCAAATTAAGTTCTTCTTTATGTCCTACATCTCAAGAAGAGCGTGATTATATGGCTCATGTTCCATATGCTAGTGCTGTGGGTAGTCTTATGTATGCTATGGTATGCACAAGGCCCGATATATCTCAAGCAGTGAGCATGGTTAGTAGATACATGCACAATCTGGGTAAAAATTACTGGCTTGCGGTAAAGTGGATTCTCCGATATCTGTATGGGACAGTTGATGTTGGGTTATTGTTCAAGAAGGATTGTGGTCGACAATGTATTGGGTATTGTGATTCTGATTTCGCTGGAGACCTTGACAAGTGAAGATCAACAACGGGCTATGTATTCACATTAGGTGGAGGTCGATTCTACAATTGACAATTGCTCTATCCACTACGGAAGCAGAGTATATGACAGCAACTGAAGCTGTAAAAGAAGCTATCGGGTTGAAAGGCTTCATAGGTGATTTGGGAGTAATCTAGGAGAACATTGCGGTCTTCTGTGATAATCAAAGTGCGATATTCCTTGCGAAGAATCAAACATATCACGCTCAGACGAAGCACATAGATGTGAAATATCATTATGTGAGGGAGATTATCGAGAGCGGTGTTGTGTTGTTGAGAAAGATTGATACTAAAGATAATCCATCAGATATGTTGACGAAGGTAGTTTCTGGAGTTAAGTTTCAACATTGCTTGAAACTAATTCAAATCCTTCGATTGTGTTAAGATATGTCCTTCTGGAATTTTGAACTACGGTTGGCTTGATCCCAAATTTTGGGTACGTAAGCAGTCATAGAGATGCAGCCACTTTGGGAATGATGACTCGTTGGTAGTCAGCTCAGATTTGGATAAATCTTCGCCGAGGTGGAGAATTGTTGAAAAGTCAAAGATTTTTTGTGAGTTTTTTCAAATTGGTTGAAAAAGAAAAGTGAGCCACATGCATTGCTTTTGTTTTTCAAAGTCGGCACCAAATTGCAGAACTTTTGCCAACTACTTTAAGACTTTTTGCAGTGAAGTTTAACTATAAATAGAGTTTCATTCAAAGAGGTTTTTGCATCCCAAAATTTATTGAGCTTATAAGTTTATAAGCTTTTGAGAGAAGTGAGAGAAGTGTGTCTGGAGAATTTATCTTTTCTGCAGAGTGTGAGAGTACTGGGTATATTTGGATTTCTGAGAAGTGAGATTCGTTACTCAAATATTTGTACTCTATTAATTGTTAAATAAATAATTATTTTTCTCTTGCTCCCGTGGATATAGGTTTAATTACCAAACCACATTAAATAATTGTGTCCTTTATTTTTCTGTAATTATTTAGTGTGCTTGATTCCGCATTCCACGCACAACAATCCGTGACATGACTTTGCGGATTGCATCAACAATTAACAAGGAAAAAGAAAATTTTCTAGTTCTTGCAGGGGTAGGATTAACAGAAGCACCAAGTATTGGAATGTGGAAAGAGACTACAAGGATGTCATTAATGCAAAATGCAATTCAGAATCTAACAGAGATTCCAACATGTCCTCGCCTCCGAACTTTGTTTCTTCCTTCAAATCACTTAGGTACGGTCAGTAATAATTTCTTTCATTCCATGGCTTCCCTTAGAGTTTTAATATTGTCATATAATAGATCTTTAGAAAATTTACCATTGGGGATTTTTAACTTGGTTTCACTGCAACACCTTGATATATCATGGACTGGTATAACAACATTGCCAATAGAGTTGAAGTACCTGGTTAATCTTAAATGTTTGAACTTGGAATATACATTTCGTCTGTCTAGAATTCCGCAACAGGTGATATCTGATTTAAAGATGTTACGAGCATTAAGAATGTTTGAATGTGGTTTCAATGTTGAACTAGAAGCAGATAGCATTTTGTTTGGAGATAGTGAAGTTTTGGTGGAGGAATTGCTTGTTTTGAAACATTTGAATCTGCTGACTATCACTTTGCAAAGTTTCGGTGCCCTTCAAAGATTATTGAGCTATTGTAGGTTAGGAAGCATTAGTACTCAATGTCTATGCCTTAGACACTTGAACAATTCAAATTCGCTTAGTGTTTTTGCATTTGCAAGTTTAAGGCATCTCCGAACACTTCAGCTGTACTTCAATGATTTGGAAGAGTTAAAGATTGATGCAGGGGAACTTAAAAGAATCCGAGAAATCTGTGGTTTTCATAGTCTCCAAAAAGTTTTTTATAAAATTCTCAAAATTGAGGCACGCGACATGGCTTGTACTTGCTCCCAATATCAAGGTCATTTGCATTTCTAACTGCCAGGATTTGCAAGAAATAATCAGTCTGGAAAAATTGGGTGAAATTTCAGCCGGGGTGATGGATAATCTAATCCCATTTGCAAGACTTGAATAGCTTGTCCTAGAGGGCTTACAAAATTTGAAGAGCATCCACTCAAGCGCCTTGAATGTGCGGAGCTTAAGGAGCTTCCTCTTGATTGTAACCATGGATTGGAGCAGAAAATAATTATTAAGGGACAAGAACATTGGTGGAACGAGCTCCAATGGGATGATCTATCCACTCAAAACGCTTTTCTTCCCTGTTTCGAATCCTTGTATTAGTGTGCACCAAGTGAGTTCGAAATAGGTTCCTGGTGGATGAGTCTGTGCAATTCAATTCAAACTCGTTATTTGTATGTACTCTCATGTTAAATTCATTTCAAACTTGTCATGCAGTGTCACTTGTTATGTTCATTTTCTTGTAGTGTTGCCACTTAAAAACTTGTTTCTGGTGTGTATATTGGCTAATTTTCTGGGGCATAACTGCACATCATTATATATTTTGGACAATATTTTGGCTTTAAGGACATATATCAAAACATTTCTTAATTTCAACCTGTTTAAGTAATTTTAATGATTGGCCCTTTCGATGAATGTTCGAAAGATTTAGAATTCAAATTCAAATAATGACTATAATGCACATCGTGAAGTGAAAGAACTTACTTTCTATTAAAAATGAAACTCTAGAATATTTTGAAAATAAAAAATTATCAATCTGTCCTCAAGTATAGTATAACGAATTTTTGAGGGAAATTTTAGAAGAATATTATGATAAATCAAAGACGAATTAGGAAATTTTAATGATAATAAATGAGCGAAGAAAAGACAGAAAAAACTAACTCTTTGCTCAAAAGAATAGACAGAAGAAAATATTTTAAGAGAATAAATATATCAGTTGAAAAAACAAATTGAAATAATTTACAAGATATGGTCTAGTATCTGCCAATTTCTAACTATCAATTCCGAATATTGAAAAGAGAATGAAAATTCTGATGTCGATCTGTTTTGATATGTGAGATGACTTCATTTTTTTCGATTTCTTACCACTTTTGTTACTGTATTGAGTTGATAAACCAGGCTGGAGTGAAACCAAATCCAGCAAAAAATATTATAAGATCTTCAAATAGCATCATGATTTGTAGTCATAAAACATCAATAACACTGACTGAAAATTTTCTCTCCAAAAAAAAAATGGAAGTCTCCAACTGCTTAACTAAGAAATTCTACATGCACGCGCAATCCATAAAAATTTAACGTAACCGTCCAATTGAAAAATAATACTAATTTTTTCCTATAACACTATAACATTATGTATAGTTTTACACAGTTATCTTATCGCCATTATCTCAGATGTTCAAATATTAGCACTAGGAAAAATAAAAGATATATATATATATATATGAAAGGAACAAAGCGGCACCCACAAAAAAACATACAGTTCGTTAATTGGGAGGTGGCGAACAATACAAACAATTTAATTACACACAAAAAGGAGACTCAATCGACATCATCGATCACTTGGCATGCACTCAGCATTCACACTAAGCCAGGGACTTGAAATAGGGAAGAAATTCTGTTGATGCCGAAATTCGGATAAGTTGGTTAAATCTCAGATCCCTGCATCAGCATTAAATTTATTTGGTGGCAAGTCGCTGATTAGTTAGCACCATGAGCAGACAACTCATGAGCAGACAATCTATGAGCAGACGATCCATGAGCAGACCATCCATGAGCAAACAACCCATGAACAGACAATCCATGAGCAGACAACCCATGAGCAGACAATCCATGAGTAGATGATCCATGAGCAGATAACCTGTGAGCCTGTGAGCACAACCAATAGTCAGGAGGCGCCAGAAATTTTTCCGGCGAGAACCCTCCGACGCTCAAGTCAGCGATTTGGGTTTTACTTGGACAAACCTATACCACAATTCATGTGGCTTAATTATGATTGCTTTAAACAAAAAAAGCTTTTAAGTAAATTTAAAGGAAAATAATTGAGAATAATTAATCTTAAAGAAATCATAAGCGAAAGAGAAATTTTCCGGTAGTAGAGAGAGAAAAAGGTCTAATGGGTTCAGTTGCCCAGAGAGGGAGAGATAGAGAGCTCGAAGCCCCTTTTTTTCTTTTCCTTTCCTAGGGTTTTTATAGAAAACTATAGCGGTTTTTATCATCTCTCCTAGAATTCTCAAGAAAACTACTAATTTTTCAGTCCACTAAGAATATGGTCCCTAATATTTCGGAGAAAATGTTTTGACTGAATCGTGCTTCCTGGTAACTTCCTGATCGAGGTGACCAATAACATCCTGGTTGAGGTGATGTGCTCGAGGTTACCACATATTATTCTAGTCGAAATGATCTACTCAACCATTTGCTCACTTTTACTTTGAGGAGAGCACGATAATGTATGAGCAAACACCTTTATCTTGGTCACCTTATTTTATTCCCTAAACAAATTCATTTTTGGTGGCTTGATCATCCCATTGAAGCTTATTCCACCAGTGCTTTCCACCCTTAATAATCATTTTACGTTCCAATCCACTGTTCCAATCAAGTGGAAGCCTCTGAAGCTCAACGCATCCCCGTACTGACATTTCTTTCAGATGGGGGAAGGGTAAGGTGCCTGAGCGAATACTCCTCAAGCTTTTCATCCCCCTATGATAAGATATTCAAGTTTTGCAAATGGGATTATATTCCACATCACCGCTGGAAATTCACGCAATCCTCAAACACTGATTATTTCTTCCAAATCCTCGCAGTTGTGTATCCGAAAACGCTTGAGAATTGGAGTAAGAATAAGCCACGTCACGTGCAAAAGAAATCTGCAATTGCTTATATCAACATTTAGAAGACTATAAAAACCGCGAGTTCCTTAGATGGTTTTCACCGTCTGTAACAAACTGCTACCATAACACTCCACAAAGTGAAGGGTTCGGGATGTCTCAAAGGAAAAACACGAAGCGTCTTCTCGCACCGTCTAAAGCATAAGGCTGGAGTTCTAGTGCTCTTTAACCCGGGGGAGCTCAACAATATTTCAAGAGCATCGAAACATTTTAAGGTAACGGTCAACACTTCTAAATGCGACAAACCAAGTAATTCCTTCACGAAAACATGGCCGTCTCTAAACAAAATGCTACCGGAATCCTGTTGAACAGAACTACACTCAAACATTCTCAATGACCGTAACATCTTTAGATTTGATATCACTTGTGGTGGAATTTTATAGAGCCGGGATGTATACTCTTAAGTTCAAACATCTGAGATTTATCAGGTACTTGAACTCTATTGGCACACTTTCTGTTCTACTATTTGATAGATTAAGATGTTGTAGTGAAACCAAGTTTGAAATCTCAAATAGTAAATGTTCTGGTGGATTACTATCTGACAGCTGTAAGACTCTGAGAGAAGCCATAGATTGAAAGAAATTACTACTGACCGTGTGTAGGTCATTGGAACTAAGAAACAAAGCTAGAGCTGAGGAGATGGTGGAGACTCTAAAAGTCTCGTAATTTTATTTTGCATTAGTGACATCCTTGTGACTGCATTCCACAATCCAGTCCTTGGTGGTTCAGTCAATCCCACAGCTGCAAGAACCAAAAACTTTTTGTTGAAATGATCTCAAACTCATTTGAGCAACTTGTCGTTTTAAAGTTGCAAAGATGAGTGACATGTCATTTCAGTTGATCAAGATTCCAGAGCCAACAACTTGGGAATGTCGTCCAAAATCATTAAACTCTCACGTGATTAATACACACATGTTCTAAGCTTAAACAACATAGCTTGTTGTCGTTTAACGAAGGTTTTAAGTTGCGCGTGAGGAGCTCGTGATCAGTTAGTTAAGGCTGTTGATTTTGGAGGGACTTTTCTAGATCTGTAAAGCCAGCAACAACTGATATATATGTACTGGTTTTGGTGTAGTCTTGGGATATTAATGAAAAAGTGATAAGGTAGCTATAATGAGAGTAAAGTTTTTCAGAGTGTTCTCTGTATTGCTAGTTGTCATCTCTGTAACCTTGAAGCTTAATAAAGTTGCTCCTTGAGTTGTTTTCTCCAGTGGATGTAGGCACCCTCAAAGGTGTTGAACCACTTAAGTTCTTGTGTGTTCTTAATTCTTTGGGCTGTGTTCTTTGATCGGCTGGTTGTTTCAATTAGCTTAGGTTTGATTCTTAAATCTTGGAGTCTAAGTTAGATCTTGGGGTGTGATTAATCCTGTGATTAAAGGGTCAATTTCACAACAATTGGTATCAAAGCTTTAACTCTGATTTCAAGGTTCAAGAATGGGTTTAAAAGTAGATCTTGAGAAGTTTATAGGGCAGAATGATTTTAACATGTGGAAAATAAAAATGGAGGCTTTGTTGATCACTCAAGGCCTGGGAGATGCCATAGATCCAGTCTCGAAACTTGAAGGTAGTGAGGCTTCATCATCCAAGACCCCAGAACAAGTGGCAGAAATAGACACGAAAGCCAGAAGCACAATTATTCTGAGTCTCGGTGACTCTGTAATTAGAGAAGTGGCTAAAGAAAAGACTGTTGTTGGTTTGTGGGCCAAGTTAGGGAATGTGTATATGACAAAGTCTTTGGCAAATAGACTTTACATAAAAAAGAAAATGTTCTCACTGAGGATGATTAAAGGAACATCGCTAAATAAGCATATAGATGAGTTCAATAAGGTTTGTGATGAACTGGAGACTATTGATGAAGGACTAAGTGATGAGATCAAAGCTTTGTTGTTAATTAGTTCTTTGCCAAAGTCATACGAGCACTTTGTGGATGCATTGTTGTATGGGAGGCAAACACTCTCCCTGGAAGAAGTTAAATATGCTCTTGGCACCAAGAAGCTGAAAGATAAGCAAGATAATCCAGAAAGTGAATCAAGTGAAGGACTGATGGCTAGAGGCAAGTCTGAGAAAAGAGAAAGTAAGGGAAAGAAACAAGGCAAATTAAAGTCTAAACAGAAGAATTTGAAGTGTTTTCATTGCCATAAAGAATGGCATTTCAAAAGAGATTGCCCTGAAAGGAAGAACAAGAATAAAGAGAACAAGGAAATGACAGGAAATGCAGCCATAGCCACAGATGAAGAAGGTAGCTTTGAAACGGCTGGAGTGCTTATTGCTACAAATCAAAAACCTCAAGGTCAGTGGGTCCTTGACTCAAGTTGTACCTTCCATATGTGTCCAAATAGGAGTTATTTTACCTTATATCAGCCATGTGACGGGGGTATAATTTTAATGGGTAATAACTCAATATGTAAAGTGGTTGGTATTGGGATTGTTAGCCTTAGAATGTTTGATAGTGTGGTAAGGGAATTAACACAAGTTAGGTTTGTTCCTGAATTAAAAAGGAATTTAATTTCAATTGGCATGCTAGATCAAACAGATTGTGTGATTAAGGCTGGAAAAAGGGGTACTGAGGGTAATTAAAGGCTCAATGGTGATCGTGAAAGATATAAAACAAAATGGCTTGTATGTGTTGGATGGACATACTGTTGTTGGAGAGGCAAGTGTAACTGCCAGTGGAGGGAACAAATAAATGTTGTGGCATTTGAGGATGGGGCATATGAGTGAAAGAGGTTTGAGAGAGCTACAAAAACAAGGAGTGTTTGGGAAAGATCAGATAGGAGCTTTCGAGTTCTGTGAAGATTGTATTCTAGGAAAGTCTTCTAGGCTAAGGTTTGAGACTGCAGCTCATACCACCAAAGAGAAACTTGGATACATACACTCTGATTTATGGGGGCCTGCACAAGTGAATTCACTAGGTGGGTGTAAATACTTTCTGACTTTTATAGATGATTTTTCAAGGATGGTTTGGGTCTTTGCACTCAAAAGTAAAGATGAGGTTCTGGAAAAATTCAAAAGGTGGAAGATTTTTGTTGAAAACCAAACTGGTTTGAAGGTGAAACTCTGAGGATAGATAATGGTTTGGAGTACTGCAATAAGTTGTTTGAAGAATTCTGTGAGAAGAATGGTATTCAGAAGCACAAAATCATCACCTATACTCCTCAACAAAATGGTCTTGCTGAGAGGATTAACAGAACTTTGGTAGAGAAGGTAAGGTGCATGCTGATCTATTCTAAGCTTCCAAAAACCCTTTGGGCAGAAGCTTTACACACGGCATAGTATCTAGTCAACAGGAGCCCATCAACTGCTATTGGTTGTAAAACACCAATGGAACTGTGGTCAGAGAGAATGGCTGATTAAAAACTCAAAATCTTTGGTTGCACAACATATGCTCATGTAAGGCAGGGTAAGCTGGAACCAAGAGCATTAAAATGCAGGTTTCTGAGGTATCCAGAGGGTGTCAAAGGCTATAGATTGTGGTGTGTTGACTCAAAGCCACCCCAATGCATTATAAGTAGAGATGTAACCTTCCATGAAGATGAGATTTTGAATAGACCAAAGAGTCATGTTAACAACTCTGAATCAGGTGATGAGACTGATAAAGTGAAATTTCAAATGGAGCCTCACAACTTGAAAGAACTTGAGCCTGAAATTGAGGGTGCTGAAATAGAACCTAAAGCTGGTGTTGAACATGAATCAGCAGAAAGTGAAGAGGACACATATCAATTGGCAAGAGACAGAAAGAGAAGGACTATAAGACCACCTAGAAGAAATGTAATGGCTGATCTAATTGAATATGCTTTGACTGCTGCTCAAGAGCTTAATGATGATAAACCAAAGACTTATCAGGAAGCTATCACAGGCAAAAACAAGCTGGAATGGAAGAGGGCAATGAATGAAGAGATGGCATCCCTGATGAAAAACAAAACCTAGGAATTGATTGAAAAACCAGCTAAGAGGAAGACAGTAAGCTGTAAATGGATCTTCAAGATTAAAGATGGGATACCTAGAGCTGAGCTTAGAAGATTTAAGGCTAGACTGGTAGCAAGGGGCTTCACACAAAATGAGGGAATTGACTTCACTGAAGTATTTTTCTTCTGTAGTGAGACATGCTTCCATCAGAATTATTCTTGCACTTGTGGTTGTTCAGGATATGCATCTTGAGCAGATGGATGTAAAAACATCCTTCTTGCATAGTGAATTACAAGAAGAAATTGTAATGTAGCAGCCAGAAGGGTATGTGGCATCTGGTAAAGAAGATTGTGTCTGTTTACTTAAAAAGTCTTTATATGGGTTAAAGTAATCACCTAGGCAATGGTATCTGAAGTTTGATAACTTCATGATAACACATGCCTTTAACAGGTGCAGCTATGATTGCTGTGTGTACTTCAAAGAGACAAGTGGAGGGGGAATGATATATCTTCTACTGTATGTAGATGACATGCTAATTGCATGCCATGATAGGGAAGAGATCAATCATCTAAAGAAACTTTTGAGAAGAGAATTTGAAATGAAGGAACTTAGAGAAGCCAAGAGAATTCTGGGGATGGATATTAACAGGAACAGGAGCAAAAAGATTTTGTTCCTAACTCAACAGAGCTACATAAAGAAGGTTCTGATGAGATTTGAAATGAATGATCCTAAGCAAGTGCAAACACCATTGGCAAACCACTTCAAATTGTCTGCTGCTCAGTGCCCTTAAACTGAAGCAGAACAACAGAAAATGGCTTATATACCCTACTCAAGTGCAGTAGGTAGCCTCATGTACGCCATGGTACTCACCAGACCTGATATCTCATATGCTGTGAGTTTGGTGGGCAGGTTTATGGCCAATCCAGGTTATGAACACTAGAGAGTTGTTCAATGGATTATGAGGTACCTGAAGGGGACTTTAGAGGTTGGTTTGGTTTATGGTGGAGAAGATAAAAATGGACACACACTAATTGGTTATGTGGATGCTAACTTTGTTGGTGATCTTGATAAAAGGAGATCGCAAACAAGGTATTTATTTACTCTGGCAGGCTGCACAGTTAGCTGGAAACCAACATTACAGAATGTAGTGGCTTTGTCTACCATAGAGGCAGAGTATACTGCGGCAGCTAAAGCTTTCAAAGAAGCAATTTGGCTGAAAGGCATGACAACTGAGTTGGGAGCTAAGCAAGAGATTGTAACAGTCTACAGTGACAGCCAGAGTGCTATACATTTGAGCAAGAATCAATCTCATCACGAGAAGACAAAACATATAAATGTTAAGTTGCACTTTGTGAGGCTTGAGGTATCAAGGGGGGCTGTGAAGTTGTTGAAAATTCATACTGAAGAAAATCCAGCTGACATGTTAACCAAGGTTGTGCCCACTGCCAAGTTCACCTTTTGCATGAACTTAGCAGGAATCTGCAGGTTTTAAGAAGTTGCAGATGGGGAGAAGACAATAAGAAAATAGGGAGCTATGAGTGTTGAATTCAAGATGGAGATTGTTGAAATGATCTCAAACTCATTCGAGCAACTTGTCATTTTAAAGTTGCAAAGATGAGTGACATGTCATTTCAATTAATCAAGATTCCAGAGTCGACAACTTGGTAATGTCGTCCAAAATCATTAAACTCTCATGTGATTAATGCACACCTATTCTAAGCTTAAATGGCACAGCTTGCTGTCGTTTAAGAAGGGTTTTAAGTTGCGCGTGAGGAGCTCGTGATCAGTTAGTTAAGGTTGTTGATTTTTGAGGGAATTTTCTGGATCTATAATGCCAGCAACAACTGATATATATGTGTTGGTTCTGGTGTAGTCTTGGGATATCGAGGAAAGAGTGATAAGGTAGTTATGGTGAGAGTAAAGCTTTTCTAAGTGTTCTCTGTATTGCTAGTTGTCATCTTTGTAACCTTGAAGTTTAATAGAGTTGCTCCGTGAGTTGTTTTCTCCAGTGGATGTAGGCACCCTCAAAGGTGCTGAACTACTTAAGTTCTTGCGTGTTCTTGATTCTTTGGGTTGTGTTCTTTAATCTGTTAGTTGTTTCGATTAGTTTAGGTTTGATTCTTAAATTTGGAAGTCTGAGTTAGATCTTGGGGTGTGATTAATCCTATAATTAAAGGGTCAATTTCACAAAACTTTTCCTTGTCTTTGTCAATCGTTGATGCAATCCACAAAGCCATGTCTCGGATCACATCGTGCATTTTTACATGATTATCTTCCTCTTCTACCAACAGACATGCATGAAGAAGGACACGAATAACAGAGTATCCTTGATTTCGTGCTCAAATCCATCATATTCGTCTAAAAATCCCTCACATATCCAACAGTCTATCAAGTCTTCTACGAAAATTTTATAATCTTCCGGATAAGAACTACAATACAGGAGATAAAACCTAGTTTCATCGCCGGGCAAAAAATCATAACTTATCTTTAGACGAGAAAATACCCTGCTCTCCATACCTGAAAATTTATAGGCTGAACTTCTCAACACCTCAATTGCATGTTCCCACTCGCGAGGTGTCTTCTTGGATGCCATAGCTCGACCGACAGTGATTAGAGCAAGTGGCAAACCACCGCATTCTTTGGCCACAGTTTCAGCTAGCTCAGGAATATCAGGATGACTATCAAGAATCTCTTTTCCGACTTTCTCCTCAAATAATTTCCATGCGTCCTCGTATCCCAAGCGCTCCACTTTGAATGATTTATGAGCTTCCATTTGGCCGCAAACCTCAAGCTCCCGAGCTGTGAAAACTGTCTTATTAGATGCACTTGTACGGCATGGAACAGGTAAACCCACTTGAGATAGATCAACCAGCTCCCATATGTGATCCAATAATAACACAAACTTTTTGTTGCTCATGTTCTTGACTATATCCTGAGATTTCTCTTGAAGACTTCTGCTATTCCATGACTCGTTAAAAAGATCTTTTTGTTGCTCATGTTCTTGAATATTTCCTGAGATTTCTCTTGAAGACTTCTGCTATTCCATGACTAATCTTTTTTGCAATACTTCCTTGAATCTGTTCGAGTTGCAAGTCTTTAGACGCCACTACCCAGATAACGAAATCAAAATCATTAGGCGTGTGGAGGAACTTCTTGTTGATTTGCGTCAACAGGGTGGTTTTACCCACCTCTCCCATGCCGTAGAGGCCAACAATTCCCATCTGTTCTTCCATCAGGCATCGCCAAACTCTGTCAAATGTTGATTGCAAGCCCACTACGGTTGGTGGAAGAGGTCTTTCATCTACTAGATTTTCTGGCACCGGCTGAGGCACTTCTTTGAAATCTCCTTCGTTCGTTAAGCCCTGCACCTGTTGCAATGTCTTGAAAACTTTTCTCCCAACCTTGTAGCCGGAACTGCAGTTCTTGGACTATAAGCCTCCAAGACAGAGCTTCTCAACTTCTTGATATCCTTGTCGTCTTAGTTCGGTTACTTGAGTTTCCACACCTTGCACTCTTAAAAGCCACCCTTGCACTTGCTCCAGCCGTCTCATTTGTTGCTGAATATCCTCTCATCATTTCTTACTGCAATTAACGTTTGCAATTCTCTCCACAAGGCATCAAGATTCTCTTGGAGATGACAAACGTACCCTGTGTTTCTAACAAAGCTATCCAGGCAGTGAGAAACAGTGTCATCACAGGAGAATGAGGGTGAGCAGACGTTTCCCGTGGTGATCACAACGAAGGGTAAAGGAGTAATTGGTGGGGCAAAGTTTAATTTGCTTTTCGGCTGAAGATGAAATGTGTTGTTTCAAGACTGCAATGTTATTTATATTACTAAGCTGGTTGATGAATTTAAAATTGTGTAACAAAGTGTTTAGCTATGAACCTTTGATTGGAAAAAGTGTCATTTCGTGGAAGACCCGCCGGTGATCAAAATTTTAGCGCCCAAGAAATGATTCCCTGGAATTTTAATAAATTGTTAAAAAATAAATATTATAATAAATATTAAAAACTTTTTGTCGCTTGTTGATTCCTCGATGATTTTTTTTTTTTTTGAAATTGTTGCTAAGAAATTAAAGAAAAGTAACGAGAAAAGGGAATTTAGTACTAAGTACATGTACTAGAATTTTTTATAAGATAAGAGATTAATTGATCAAGGTGCAAGTGCTTTAGCTGAAGAAGAGAAATTTATGCAGTGTAATTAATGGTTAAACTTTTATTGCTTGCTCTGAGACTGCATTGTTGTCTAAAAGTATACGATTTTTGAATTGGAAGAAGAGAAAAAATACCATTTACTATTCCAAAGAAACTTAGAAAATGTTAAAATCCAACAACTTTTAAATGGATCATCATTTGAACTTCTCGTGAGTTGTGAGTAAAAATTCACATGGACGATTATTGATTAATAAATAATAATAAATCCAAAAAATTAAATTATACCTTTACACAATTACTAAATTAAAAACTTATGGGTTTAATTTTCATTGGCAGTCAATTCATGGATGACCATGACAAACGTTAGCATGGTTTTTCGTTGATATTTGAAAGTAAGGAAAGGTACAAACTAAGGAAATATAACTGTCACATTTGTCATAGGATTACGAAAAACACGTCCAAATCCTAAGGCTTACCCAAATGGAGATATGGCTAGAACCCACCCTTTAGAATTAGATGTATAGCTTACAAAACGCAAAGTTGACCCAGAAAAATGACATTGATCTACTACAATACCACCAATATCGATGTGAAAGTAATGTCTGCCTAGATCTACATGCTACAAAAAACAATGTCTATCAAGATTTACATACCAAAATGTTCGCAAAGATATACTATATATAATGTTTATATCTCCATTTAAATAATTAAAAAAAATCCCTAATAACCCCCAAGAAAACAAAGAGATAAATCCTATCACAAAAGCTGTTTAGGAAATCATTATAACCCTGGAGCTCAGGGAGTTGTATTTGTTATGTCGTGACGTACTAAAGTTATAACATTTAAATTTCTCTTACATTGCACGTTCTGAAAATAGATCCTATCAAATATTTCATATTTTCTATGGTTATCTCTATTTTAGGTATTCGGGGAATCTGTTGAAAAGTCAAAAGAGTTTGGTTGGAAAAGAAAAGTGAGCCACATGCATTGGTTTTATTTTTCAAAGTCGGCACGAAATTGCAAGCTGTATTTGGCATTTGACAATCCTGCACCAAATGAAGAAAAATGCAAAAGTTAGCAAAATTTGTCAAATTGACAGAGATGGAGATTGACAAATTGCAGAGGGATTGGGTGGAATAGTGCATGCTTGAAGCCTATAAATTGAAGTCATTTCTTCATTCTAAATCATCCCAAAATTGTTAAGCTTATAAGTTTCTAAGCTTTTGAGAGAAGTGAGAGAAGTGTGTCTGGGGAATTTATCTTTCCTGCAGAGTGTAAGAGTACTTGGTATATTTGGGTTTCTGGGAAGTGAGATTCGTTACTCAAATATTGTACTCTATTAATTGTTAAATCAATAATTATTCTTTTTGCCTCCGTGGATGTAGGTTTAATTACCGAACCACGTAAATTCTTGTGTCCTTTATTTTTCAGTAATTATTTGGTGCGCTTGATTCCGCATTCCGCGCACAACAAGTGGTATCAGAGCCAAAGGTTTGTACTTGGGGGGATACGGTACTGTTCACGTATACGACACTGTTCACGAATACGGTACTGTTTACGAATACGGTGAAGACGGCCATTTGTACTTGGGAGACAGTCTATTGTAAGTAGTGTGTATTTTTGCATGTCTAGGAAAGTTCTGTCAACAAAGGCGATAAGAGTCTAAGGATTTTGGTTTTTAATTGGGACTGAGTTCCCGTCCAGTTTCCTGGGAACTTTCCTGGTACATTTATTCACCCGAAATTAACATCAGAGAGATTGTTTTTCAAGTGGAAATAGTTCGTTGAGAAAATGGTAGAAGGTGAAACTTCCAGAATTGGGGAGAGATCTACCGAGGCTATTTCAGGAGACACTTTAGGTGGGAGGCGAGATTTGTCAAATTGCTATTCAGCACCTGTTATAAGAGGCCAGAAGATCGATGTTGAAAAGTTTGATGGGAAAATCAACTTCGGCATGTGGAGGCACGAAGTTATGGATGCCCTTATTCAAATCGATCTCGATGTTGTTCTGAAAAATAAAAGACACTTGTATGATGAAGAAATTTGGGATCGTATGAATGAAAAAGCCTGTGGTTAGATCAAATATTGTTTGACCAAGGAGGTGAAATACTTGGTGAAAGATGAGGAGTGTGCGGTGACTTTGTGGCGTACATTGGAGGAGAAGTACCTGGTGAAAAGTCCTGAAAATCGCCTTCATGCAATGAGCCAAGTATATGGTCTTCGAATGAAGCCTGGGGTGTCAATGCACGATCATTTTTCAAGATTTGAAAAGTTACTTGCTGATTTGAAGAATCTTGATGAAGATATTAAGGATGAAGTCAAGGCTATGATTCTATTACACTCACTACCAGATGAATATAGTCATTTTGTGACTACTTTGATATATGGAAAGAGTGTGATCGTCTTTAAAGATGTTTGCACAACATTAACTAGCTTAGAGATTCGAAATAATGATAAAAATTCTGAACGAGCATCGTCTGAAGCTTTGGTGAGCAGAGATTGGGCGATGGACAAACATAATAAGCATGGTGGAAAGAATTCTCGATCCAAATCGAGAAGCAGAAATATAGCTTGAGATGAGTGTGCTTTTTGTCATGAAAAGGGTCATTGGAGGAAAGATTGTCCAAAGGCTCAAAAGAGAGATGGGAAAAAACCAGCAGCAGCAAACATGGCACGAAAAGATGAGGGCTCTGATTATTCACTAAGTATTACTCCTGCAGCATACGTGGCTAGTTCGAGCGAGTGGATACTTGATACTGGAGCAACCTATCATTTGTGTCCTATTAAGGAATGGTTTACGGATTTTCGTAATCTGGAATCCGGTGCAGTTGTGATGGGGAATGATCAACCTTGTCGCACAATGGGGATAGGAACAATTCGGCTCAAAATGTTTTATGGAATGGTTAGAGAACTCAAAGAGGTTAGATTTATTCCAGCTTTAAAGAAAAATCTAATTTCTGTGGGTGCTTTGGAAACTAAAGGCTACAAGGTTACCATTGAATATGGTATAATGAAGTTTACACATAGGGCTATGGTGATTCTGCAAGGGGTTCGGCGTCATAATCTGTACTATTTGAAGGGAGGTACAACTGATGAAGCAAATGTTGTTGAGGCGCACTGTTAGAGTGCAATTTATGCACTAGTTTTGCATTATTTACTTCCCTTAATATCAATGTTTTGCACTTAATAATAGTGATTTACTTGTGTTTTACTTTTGTAGGTGCAATTCTATTGATTGATGATAAAATTGAGCTATAGGATGATGTTTAAGGATGATTGTTCTCTTGGAGAAATTATGAGCGTCAGAAGAACTTTGTTGATAAGGCGTGGGCGCGTGCTGTCAACTGCGGACCTGCAGTTTTTAGTTTAACGTGTTTTGTATTTTTGGTTATTTTTGTAATTACGAATTTAATATTTCAGATATTAGGATTTTATTTTAAATAGAATTCTAAAAGAGAAGAGAGAGAGAGAGTATTTAAGGGAGGAATCTATTGTGAAACCGGGGGGATTTTTTGGATTGGAGAAAAAGAAAGAAACCCTAGATTTAATTTTTCTCTCCTCTCTATGAAGAACTAAACCTATTTTTCTGGTTGAAGGATAATGAAGCTTTGATTCATCACTACTGTGAGATCTTTCTTGTGCTTTAATTGTTTTATTGCTTTTTGGGTATTTGTTTATTCTCTGAATTAGTTTCATGATTATGTTTGTTAATTAGGTAATTGGCCACTATTTAATTATCAACTTAATCTATTGTCAATTAAAGGATTCATCGTATGAAGAATTTAATGCTTGTGACAAATAACATAGCAGAGAGTTGTGTTGTGAGAATAAACAATCTAATTTAAATGAATCATCATATGTGTTGATTAGGATTTGGGTCTCTCTGGTTTTTCAGGCTGTCAATTGATTAAATTCTATGATCGTATCTAGGGTTGTCTATTGATTAGGGAAATAACCAACGGTCGTACCTTGGTTATCGACTAGTTAAGGAGAGATTGGCTATTAGAGGGTCTCAGTAGCTATAACCGGTCTATTCATGAGTAATAATAATCTATATTTGAATCAATGATCAGTAGTCGAATCAAGCTGAGTTAATTCCTTCAACCAGAGCTTTCTCTAATTTGAATTACAACTTTAATTTGCATTCTTGTTATTTTAATTTGATTTTTATTATTGTCAACAATTCCCCCATTTTATGTTTTACGTTTCGAAAGGATTTAATTAATTACCGATCTCTGTGGACACGACCCTGCTCAATCACTATACACAATTTATTTAGAGTAGGAATTTATTTTTGTTGGCTTCGACACCCATCAAATTTTGGCGCCGTTGCCGGGGATTGGTGTCATTTATTTAATCCTTTTTACGTTTTACTTGGTGTATGGTTCGTTCTTCTCGTACAGGTACACTTTCGTTTGATCCTGAAATTGAGAAGACAGCTCGCCAGCTGAGACAGCAGACTAAGCGAGCTAAGCAACGATCCTCGTCGCCTTTGCTTTTTGAAACAGATACGGTGCCTAATTTAGTTGAATCATCTAGCAATTCGGAAGAACAAGTGATGGATAGACCTGCACCTATAGAAAGAACTCTTAGAGAGTTAGCTGAACTAGACTTGAATCAGCAACCACTCTGCATTCAATATGTAGATTTGGAGGTAAATTTTGAATTAAAGTCAGGTCTTATTCATTTATTACCCAAGTTTCATGGTTTTGCAGGTGAAGATCCTCATAAACATCTCAAGGAGTTTCATGTTGTGTGCTCAAGTATGAGGCCACAAGGCGTGACTGAAGAGCAGATTAAGCTGCGTGCTTTTCCGTTCTCTGTAGATGGGCTAGCTAAAGATTGGTTGTACTACTTGCCTCCTGGATCGATTACAACGTGGAATGGTTTGAAGAAGCAGTTCCTCGAGAAGTACTTTCCTGCTTCAAGAGCTGCCAACATCAGAAAAGATATTTGTGGGATCAGACAACTTCCTGGGGAGACTTTGTATGAGTATTGGGAGCGATTCAAACAATTGTGTGCCAGTTGTCCTCAGCATCAGATTTCTGATCAACTTCTTATTCAATATTTTTACGAAGGACTATCATTGATGGATAGGAGTATGATAGATGCTGCTAGTGGAGGTGTGTTGGTGAACAAGACTCCTACTCAAGCAAGGGAGTTGATATCAAATATGGCTGCCAATGCACAACAATTTGGCAGCAGACAAGATGCCACCTTAAGGAATGTGAATGAGGTAAATATTTCTTCTGTTGAACAACGTTTAGATAAACTCACTTCTCTTGTGGAAAAGTTTGTTGTAGGTAATGTGCAACAGGTGAAGACTTGTGGTATTTGTTACAATATGGGTCATTCAACCGATATGTGTCCTACACTTCAAGAAGAACCCGTTGAACAAGCCAATGCAGTTGGAGGATTTCTAAGCATGCCTCAAAGGAGATATGATCCTTATGCACAAACATACAATCCAGGATGGAAGGATCATCCCAACTTTAGCTATGGAGTTAGGACATCAGGATTCCCACAACAGTATCCACCAAGACAACCAACACCTCCACAGTCAACCTCCAAGTCAGGTATATCTCTTGAAGAAATTGTTAAATCACTTGGGACTAACACTCAACAATTTCAGCAGGCAACTACAGCAAGTATTCAGAACTTGGAGAACCAAATGAGTCAATTGGCGACTACAGTGAGCCGTCTAGAGTCTCAAGTATTAGGGAGATTGCCTTCACAATCTGAGGTGAATCCAAAGCAAAACGTTAGTGCTGTCATCGTTAGAAGTGGGACGGAGTTGCAAGAGCCTAGTAAGAAAGTGACAAAGCATGTAGAGGATGAGCTTGAGAAGAATGAATTGATGCCTAAATCTCAAGATGCACAACCCACCAGAGCGAAACCCCTACCTATTGTGATACCTCCTCCTTTTCCAAGCCGGTTTACTAAATCCAAGAAGGAGGAACAAGAGAAAGACATCCTTGAGACATTTCGCAAGGTTGAGGTAAATATTCCTTTATTAGATGCTATAAAACAAATACCTCGATATGCTAAAGTCCTTAAGGAACTGTGCACCTCCAAAAGAAAATTAAGAGGAGATGAAAAAGTTCACATGGGGGAGAATGTTTCAGCAGTTCTCCAAAAGAAACTACCTCCTAAGTGCAAGGATCCAGGTATGTTTACTATCCCTTGTAAAATTGGTAGTGTTAGAGTTGAAAAGGCTTTGTTAGATCTAGGAGCTTCTATTAATGTCATGCCTCGTTCCATTTATTCATCTTTGAATATTGGTCCATTAAAAGAAACTGGTGTGATAATTCAACTAGCTGATAGGTCTAATGCATATCCTGATGGGGTATTAGAAGATGTCTTAGTACAAGTTAATGAGTTGGTTTTTCCTGCTGATTTTTATGTACTTGATATGGAAGATGATAACTCCTCTAATTCTATCCCAATTTTGCTAGGAAGACCTTTTCTTAAGACTGCTAGGACTAAAATGGATATACATAAAGGGACTCTCACTATGGAGTTTGATGGAGAGGTTATAGAATTCAATATGAATGATGCCATGAAATATCCTAGTGAGGAACATTCGGTATTTTCTGTGGATGTTATTAACCCTATAGCGCAGGAAATTTTTTACAAGGAAAAGACAAAGACATTTCATGATAGAATGATTTTGAGAAAGGAGTTCTCTGTTGGTCAAAAAGTTCTTCTTTTTCATTCTAAGCTTAAACTTTTTCCGGGTAAATTACGTTCTTGTTGGGTTGGACCTTTTATTGTTACTAATGTTTTTCCTCATGGTGCAGTTGAGATTTGGAGCCCGACCTCTGACAAAGTTTTTAAGGTTAATGGTCATCGCTTAAAACCTTTTTATGAAGGTTTTTCGGTGAATATTGTGGAGGATGTGGCTCTCGAGAGTCCCAATTATGGAGATTGATGCATAAATGTGTCTAGCCAAAGACATAAAACAAAGGCGCTTTTTTGGGAGGCAACCCAAATGATTTGTTTGTTTTGGTTTTTGTTATATCTTCTTTTAATTTTGATTCAAAAAAAAAATTTTTGCTTATTTTGGTCAGAAGAAAATTTTTGATAAGGCGTGCCCACGTCTTAGCTAATAAGTACTTCTGTAATTTTTAAAGTAACATAGTTTTAAGGCGTGCCCACGTACTTAATAGAAAAGTACTTCTGAAATTTAATGTGTTTGCTTATTTTGGTCAGAAGAAAATTTTTTATAAGGCGTGCCCACGTACTTATTAGAAAAGTACTTCTGAAATTTTTAGTGTCTCAAAGTGATTCATCACTAAAAAAAAAAAAAAAAAAAAAAAAAAAAAAAAAAAAAACGAAAATCACTGTTCACTATTCACTGTTCACAAAATCCCTAATTTTCCAGAACTTGTTTTCTTCTCCAGCCGCTTGCAGCACACTAGCAGCAAACCAGCCCGCCGGAAAACGCACCATCCCGTGAGCGCAGCACCAGCATCCCGTGTCTCGCAGCCCAGCAGCGCGCAACGAAGTCCCACCAGCGAAAGCAGCCGCGCGCAACACAGCAAGCCCCAGCCATCACCATCATGCGAAATCAGCAGCAACCGTGCGCGCAACACATCCCGCGAAGCAGTAGCAGTAACGCCCCGCAACACAGATCCTCAGCTCCAGCCCGCGCGCACAGCGCAAATCAATCCAGCAATCACCCTCATGAAGCAGCAGCAGCAACGCCTCGCAACAAGCGGCACCAGCGCGCGCACCAGCAATCCCCCAGCACGCAGATCCAGCGTCACCAGTTCGCAGCATCAGTCCCATCCGCGCGCAACTGAACCAGCAGCCGTGTACCCGTAAGCTCCAGTCGAGCAGCAATAGTCCACAACCAGCCTACGACCTGCATTCCAGCCGCGTGAATCGAAATCTGTGACAAGATGGAGCAGAATTTGGCCGCATACTTCAAGAGTGTGGGATTTATCCCACCATTCCCGCCAAGCCCATAGACGTTATGAGGATCAAAGCTCACAATTCAGGGAAGTTTTTGCCTTTAATTTTTTTATCCTTACGCTTTAATTTTTATGTGAGCTTTGATTATCTTACATTGGGGACAATGTAAGTTCTTGGTGTGGGGGAGGGATTTTTACATTATTGATGCCTGGAATTATTATTTTCACTCTACTCATCCTTAAATGATTTTTTTTAGTTAGTATGCTTCATATATTATTAATTTCTTTTCCTTTCTCTTTCACTACTCGTTTCCCATCTATCTCAAATTATTTACTTCTATTTTCTTTTCTCTATCATACTCTTTCATCACTCACATTTTATCTTTCATTTTTTTTACTACATACATCTTTCTCGCTTATTATCCTTTTTACCTTTCCTTTTATATCTCATTCATACCTTCATCTCATTCTACACCACTATTGATGATTGATTCATTTGAAGAGTGTACATGATTTGATGGCAAATTTACCAACTTTGTGAGGATTTGAGCCTATGAGCAACCACTTTGCTCTAATTATTTTTGTTATGTGAATATCAATCCTAGTTTGTTTATTCTAGAACTTGCTTTATTATGCATGTTGAAGCCACATTACGGGATTTTATGCATTAAAATGATAAGGGCAAACCATTTACCATTTTTCTATTCTCGCATTTTCCTTTTTCTTTACCCGAAGACCTTTATTTGCTACCTTTGTTTGAGCCTTAACCATTACCCATCTAATTCTCTCCGTCTACTTAACCATTTTTCTTCTTTTTGAGCCTCAATTTAAGGAGATTTTTGGACTCATTGTATGGATATATTTTGTTGCTTTTTTCTACCTTGTATTAAAGTTTCTCAATTAGATCAACAAGCATTATGCTTGAATTCAATTGTGCAAGGTTCGTTTCTTTTGTTTGATTCGAAAAAAAAAACAAACAAAAAAAAAGAAAAAGAAAAAAAAAGAGAAAAAAAAGAAAAGGAAAAAGAAAAAAAAAAGAAAAAAGAAAAGGAAAAAGAAAAAAAAATCGAAAAAAAAAATGTTTACATTCTTGGTGACTTGAGTAGAAATAAGCATTTTGATATCATAAGTTCATTCAATGAGTTCATTCTTCTCGTTTTGATCTCTTTTTCTTTCGTAAACCTTTCTTTTTCATTTAACCCCATTACAACCCTTTTAAGACCCTTAGATTTTTGCATTTTATTCATGTTTTGTGGATTGAGATGTGATATATAAGCAAGCTTATGGTAATAGCATTCTTTGATTTGATTTGAGTGCATAAATGACACCCTAAACACTTTGAGTGCATGGAGTGAAGTCAATGAGAGGGTTATTAAATCTTGTTGCACTTGAATTTTGAATGGATCTTCTTGGTGGTTGAATGTTCTTATTCTATCTTATGAGATTCTATGCTTTAAAAATCCTTGTCTCTCGAATGTTGATCGACTTAATTTCTTGAGGTATGCTTGCTTAAAATTGTTTTTGGATGAGTTGAGATGAGAATTTAGTGGAGATTTGAGATTAGTCTTGAGTTATATGCTTGAGGACAAGCATCATCTTGGTGTGGGGGAATTTGTTAGAGTGCAATTTATGCACTAGTTTTGCATTATTTACTTCCCTTAATATCAATGTTTTGCACTTAATAATAGTGATTTACTTGTGTTTTACTTTTGTAGGTGCAATTCTATTGATTGATGATAAAATTGAGCTATAGGATGATGTTTAAGGATGATTGTTCTCTTGGAGAAATTATGAGCGTCAGAAGAACTTTGTTGATAAGGCGTGGGCGCGTGCTGTCAACTGCGGACCTGCAGTTTTTAGTTTAACGTGTTTTGTATTTTTGGTTATTTTTGTAATTACGAATTTAATATTTCAGATATTAGGATTTTATTTTAAATAGAATTCTAAAAGAGAAGAGAGAGAGAGTATTTAAGGGAGGAATCTATTGTGAAACCGGGGGGATTTTTTGGATTGGAGAAAAAGAAAGAAACCCTAGATTTAATTTTTCTCTCCTCTCTATGAAGAACTAAACCTATTTTTCTGGTTGAAGGATAATGAAGCTTTGATTCATCACTACTGTGAGATCTTTCTTGTGCTTTAATTGTTTTATTGCTTTTTGGGTATTTGTTTATTCTCTGAATTAGTTTCATGATTATGTTTGTTAATTAGGTAATTGGCCACTATTTAATTATCAACTTAATCTATTGTCAATTAAAGGATTCATCGTATGAAGAATTTAATGCTTGTGACAAATAACATAGCAGAGAGTTGTGTTGTGAGAATAAACAATCTAATTTAAATGAATCATCATATGTGTTGATTAGGATTTGGGTCTCTCTGGTTTTTCAGGCTGTCAATTGATTAAATTCTATGATCGTATCTAGGGTTGTCTATTGATTAGGGAAATAACCAACGGTCGTACCTTGGTTATCGACTAGTTAAGGAGAGATTGGCTATTAGAGGGTCTCAGTAGCTATAACCGGTCTATTCATGAGTAATAATAATCTATATTTGAATCAATGATCAGTAGTCGAATCAAGCTGAGTTAATTCCTTCAACCAGAGCTTTCTCTAATTTGAATTACAACTTTAATTTGCATTCTTGTTATTTTAATTTGATTTTTATTATTGTCAACAATTCCCCCATTTTATGTTTTACGTTTCGAAAGGATTTAATTAATTACCGATCTCTGTGGACACGACCCTGCTCAATCACTATACACAATTTATTTAGAGTAGGAATTTATTTTTGTTGGCTTCGACACCCATCACGCACAGTGACACCACTAAGCTATGGCATGTACGACTGGGACATGCTGGAGAGAAGTCTTTGCAAACTCTGATGAGGCATGGACTCTTAAAAGGTACCAAAACCTATAAATTAAGTTTCTGTGAGCATTGTGTAGTAGGCAAGAAAACAAGGGTCAAGTTTGGTACAGCTAATCACGATACTCGTGAGATCCTTGAATATGTTCATAGTGATGTATGGGGACCAACCAAGACTGCATCAATTAGTGGAAGCCATTATTTTGTTATATTTGTTGATGATTTCTCTAGACGTGTGTGGGTGTACACCATGCGAGCAAAGGATGAGGTTCTAGAGATTTTCGTGAAATGGAAGAAATTGGTGGAGACTCAAACTGGCAGAAAGATCAAAGTATTACGATCTGATAATGGGGGTGAATATACTTCTGATCCATTCTTGCAAGTATGCCAGAACGAAGGTATTAAAAGACATTTCACGGTGAGACATACTCCGCAACAGAACGATGTGGCTGAGCGTATGAATCGTACTTTACTGGAGAAGGTACGGTGTATGTTATCTAATGCTGGTTTAGATAAAAAGTTTTGGGCTGAAGCTGTGAGCTACGCAAGTCACTTGGTAAACCGGTTGCCTTCTGCTGCAATTGGAGGTAAAACCCCTATGGAAATGTGGTCTGGAAAGTATGCACAAGACTATGATTCCCTTCGTATATTCGGGTGTCCAGCTTATTATCATGTCAAAGATGATAAACTGGATCCTCGTGCTAGAAAAGCTATTTTTGTGGGATTCAAAGATGGAGTAAAGGGCTTCAAGCTTTGGGATCTCGAAGACAAAAAGTTTGTGTGTAGCAGAGATGTTACATTTGATGAAGTTTCAATGATGAAAGCTTCAAGTTCTCAGCAGGTGGAGAACAAGACCAAAGAGGTATTGCAGCGGGTGGAGTTTGATGCAACTTCATATGTACCAGTTAGTTCTACATCAATGAATAGTTCAACTATGGAGGTGACATCTAGAGTTGAAGAAGATCTTGTTTTTTCTGATGTCCCACAAAATGAAGAAACAATTGATGATGTAGATAATGATGATTTTATAGCAACAAGGAGGCCAAGAAGAGAGATAAAGAAACCCGGATGCTTACTAAAGATATGGTGGTAGCCTATGCACTTCCAGTTATTAATGATGACATCCCCAACACTTTCGGTGAAGCATTACGCAGCAGTAAAAGTGATCAGCGGAAGTTAGCCATGGAGGAAGAGATGAAATCTCTCCATCAAAACCAGACTTGGGAACTTGTAAAGTTATCACAGGGGAAAAGGGCTATTGGCAATAAATGGGTCTACACCAAAAAGCAAGGATCTCCGAATCAAACAACTCCTCGATACAAGGCAAGACTCGTGGCAAAAGGTTTTGCTCAAAAGAAAGGTATTGACTACAATGAAGTTTTCTCTCTAGTTGTAAAACATACTTCCATTCATATCCTACTTGCCTTAGTTGCAGAATATGAGTTAGAGTTGGCTCAATTGGATGTTAAGACGACGTTCTTACATGGAGATTTGGAGGAGGAAATCTATATGATTCAGCCTTGTGGTTTCAGAGTTGCTGGAAAGGAGAATCATGTGTGTAGGTTGATTAAAACTTTGTACGGACTGAAGCAATCACCAAGGCAGTGGTACAAAAGATTTGATCAATTTATACAAGGGCAGAAATTCACCAGAAGTGAACACGATCATTGTGTTTACTTTAGAAGACTATCAGATGGAGCTTTCATCTATTTGTTACTTTATGTCGATGATATGCTTATAGCTTCGAAGAATAGAGATGAGATCGAAAGATTAAAGAAGCAGCTGGCTTCTGAGTTTGAGATAAAAGACTTGGGTGATGCACAGAGAATACTTGGGATGGAGATTCGTAGAGACAAGAAGAATGGGAGCGTATGGTTGACTCAAAAGTCTTATTTGAAGAAAGTGCTAGAAAGATTCGGTATGGATGACAAAACTAAACCGGTATGTACACCTCTAGCTCCTCATTTCAAATTAAGCTCTTCTTCATGTCCTAGATCTCAAGAAGAGCGCGATTACATGGCTCGTGTTCCATATGCTAGTGATGTGGGTAGTCTTATGTATGCTATGGTATGCACAAGGCCCGATATATCTCAAGCAGTGAGCATGGTTAGTAGATACATGCACAATCCTGGTAAAAATCAATGGCTTGCGGTAAAGTGGATTCTCCGATATCTGTATGGGACAGTTGATGTTAGGTTATTGTTCAAGAAGGATTGTGGTCAACAATGTGTTGGGTATTGTGATTCTAATTTCGCTGGAGACCTTGACAAGCGAAGATCAACAACGGGCTACGTATTCACATTGGGTGGAGGTCCAGTTAGCTGGAGGTCGATTTTACAATCGACAATTGCTCTGTCCACTATGGAAGCAGAGTATATGGCAGCAACTGAAGCTGGAAAAGAAGCTATCTGGTTGAAAGGCTTGTTAGGTGATTTGGGAGTAATCCAGGAGAACATTGCGGTCTTCTGTGATAATCAAAGTGCGATATTCCTTGCGAAGAATCAAACATATCACGCTCGGACGAAGCACATAAATGTGAAATATCATTATGTGAGAGATATTATCGAGAGCGGTGTTGTGTTGTTGAGAAAGATCGATACCAAAGATAATCCATTAGATATGTTGACGAATGTAGTTTCTAGAGTGTAGTTTCAACATTGCTTGAAATTAATTCAAATCCTTCGATTGTGTTAAGATATGTTCTTCGGAAATTTTAAACTACGGTTGGCTTGATCCCAAATTTTGGGTACGTAGGCAGTCATAGAGATGCAGCCACTTTGGGGATGTTGATTGGTTGGTAGTCGGCTCAGATTGGACAAATCTTCGCCGAGGTGGAGAATTGTTGAAAAGTCAAAAGAGTTTGGTTGGAAAAGAAAAGTGAGCCACATGCATTGGTTTTATTTTTCAAAGTCGGCACGAAATTGCAAGCTGTATTTGGCATTTGACAATCCTGCACCAAATGAAGAAAAATACAAAAGTTAGCAAAATTTGTCAAATTGACAGAGATGGAGATTGACAAATTGCGGAGGGATTAGGTGGAATAGTGCATGCTTGAAGCCTATAAATTGAAGTCATTTCTTCATTCTAAATCATCCCAAAATTGTTAAACTTATAAGTTTCTAAACTTTTGAGAGAAGTGAGAGAAGTGTGTCTGGGGAATTTATCTTTCCTGCAGAGTGTGAGAGTACTGGGTATATTTGGGTTTTTGGGAAGTGAGATTCATTACTCAAATATTGTACTCTATTAATTATTAAATCAACAATTATTCTTCTTGCCTCCGTGGATGTAGGTTTAATTACCGAACCACGTAAATTCTTGTGTCCTTTATTTTTCAGTAATTATTTGGTGCGCTTGATTCCGCATTCCGCGCACAACAGAATCCTCCTTAATAGACGAAATATTCTTATTATGCCAATGTTAATTGAATCAATGTTATTAGCTGTGAATTCGAAATTTTTGGTATTTTCTATTTCTTTGGTTGATATGATGGGTTAGTCATTTGTTTCATTGGCTCCAACGGTGGCAGATTCTGAGAAGAGATCTTGATAATCATTTCTGAACTAGTGAAAATTTAAGTTGTCTATTTATAAAATGATGGGTCTAACTGTCCATTTTGAAAAAAAATTAGTGGTTTCAAGTGTTATTTTTTCAAAAATTTTATAATATGTTTAGTTCGGGACAATTTTAAATTAAAATAGTGATTCCCGTGTGCTCTCACACGTATGGAAAGAACAAAACGTACGTCTTTAATCTAGTAACAGTCCTGATCATCAGCAGTCTCTTAGCAAGAGGATTGTGTACAGGAGTAGAGATTACGTAAAAATAAATATAATCACTCAGCATAATTTAGAGATTTCTCATATTTTTGTTTTACTAGATTCTTGTTATATATGCATAATATAATGATCTTTAATTTGACTTATTATAATTTTGATTGATGAAAATTTGGGGGAGTTCTACCAAGTAAATTAAGAGTGTCACAGGTAATCTCTCTCTCTCTCTCTCTCTCTCTATATATATATATATATTCTTTCGTCAGCCTTGGGGATACAAGGGAAAATTGTTGGACAAAAGAAATTAGAAAAGTACGTAGTGGAGTACGTAATAAACCTTATCCTTCAAGCAGAGGGGTCCTCGGACATTATATCTGAAAACGGGGGCATTGTTTATTTCAGACCAAAACCTTAGGGCACGCGTGAAGAATTAAATATTATAATTTGAATTTGAGAATAAAAAATCATCTAGAATTCTAGATGTTAAAATCTGGGCTCGTATGGAAGCCACGCATATGACTCCAAATTTTGAGTTGCATTGAATCGTTCATATGGGAATCTGGAGTGCACTAATGAATACTAAATTTGTCGATTTTGCCGAATTGCTTTGTAAATGGATGCAATTTAGAACAGAAAACAGAGATCAATTAAAAAGCTACCCTCCCCCCTTTGCTAACATTTGTTCCGCTATTTTCAAGTTTTGGAGGATGACTCTTTGGTTTGTTTTGGGAATTGTTTTCCTTACTTGGTTCTCCGATAAGTTTATAATATCTTATTTCATTTTTTATGTCAATACAATAATAGAACAAATATATTGCGTTAAATGGCAAATCTGATCTTTTAAATAAACAAATCGAAACCAATCTAAATTCAATTCCATTTGTTCATTAATTTTATAAAACAAATTAAATGGATCAAAATTTTAATTCATTTGTTAAATGAATCAAATTTAAGTAAGTCAAATTTTGACCCAATTAGTATGACTAGTCTCGAATTCGCTTTTTCACTCCTATATCCATACCGATAGTCCTATCGAGATTTTTAAAATGCCAGGTCCCATATCCTGCCCACTGGTGGGGCCCAGTTATTAACCTTAATTCTTAAAAGCCAGGGCAACTAGCTCAATATCCTTTAAATAAGGCAATATCCTCCATGGTGAGAGTGCTGATACATAAGTACTGATGCGTAGAGGTAAAAGTCTTTGCGCTCATTTGGAATTAAAGTTGGACATCTATATTTTAAAAATTATAGCACTAAAGTATTTAGTAGATTTAATTATAGTAGTTTGAAAATTAAGTTAATTTAATTTTATACTTATATAATAAAAATTATACTATATTTTTACTAATTTTATCAAAATTATTATTTAAAAATTGTATTTATTATATACTATTAACTTTTATTTTAAAATTATAGTTTTTTTTTCCTCAACAACTGTATTTTAAGAGTTATAGTATCTCAACACTAAAAAAGGACTTAGAAAAATTGCTTGGAGAAGGAAAAGGAATATTTGTAAGTTGGGTGAAGTTTCCGAGATAATGGAAAATCTAATCCCGATTGAAAAACACAAATTTCTTAGCTTATTACTTTCAGATGCATTCAAGCTTTTTTATCATCATGTCCCATATCGAAGAAACCAATATCGATTTATTAGTTGGAAAAGAAACATCTATTTGACAACAGTGAAAGCAAATGACAACGCAAGTAACACGACTAGGCAAGTTCAAGCTTTTGATGACATCAAAAACGTCGGAAGCATGGAAGAAAAACATCTTGAGTTGCTTGATTCTCCCATTGCAGCTCTCCCCACCAACTTTCCTCTCCTCTAATAACAATTTTATGCCCCTTTGCGCTGTTGAAATCGAGTGGAAGTTTCTTAAGCTCCGGGCAGTTACTTACCTTGATTTCCTTGAGATGTAGGAAGGGCAAGGCATTCGGATATATGCTTTTCAATTTTGGCAGAGTTTTCAATATCAGAAGCTCCAGTCTTGCAAATGGATTTAGATTTCTCATCATCTCTGGAACTTCTCCGGAATATTGTCCGCTTATTTCTTCAATTTCGGGGCAACGTAGGATGTCAATCGTCAAGAGGTTTGGAGCAAGACCAAGCCATGACAAGTTCCTCAGCTTATTGCAATCTGATACGACAACGTAGTAAAGGCTGTGGAATTGGAAACCATGAACTTGACTAACACACACATTTTGTTGTATATTCCCTATTTCAATTTTCAACTCTTCCAATTTTTCACAATTTCTGAAACCGAGTGACTCGAGATTCTTGATATTTGCTAAAGGTAAAACATTCAGCGACCTTGAATCTTCCAACAGTTCTAGCCGTAAATGTAGAATGTAGCTCTGTATTCTGTGGGAGCTTAAAAATTTTGAGAGTGCGTGGGAACTTGTCAAGTTGATGCCCAAAACATTTAAGTTCTCCATAAGAAGCACTTCCTCCATCAGAACTTCACAATTTTCAACTTCTTCGAAATAATGGCAGTCGACGATTCTCAAAATATACAACATTGAGAAATTAGATATTAGATGCCGGGGAATTCTGCAGAGGCTTTTTGTGTAGTCCAAATTCAGACATTTAAGATTTACCAACGCCTTTAACTCTTCCGGCAACTCTTTAATGTTCGTCAACGATAGATTAAGATGTTGCAGTGAAACCAATCTTGAAATTCCTGACGGTAATTGCTTTAAACTCTGATTGTTAGACAAATTTAAAACCTTGAGAGAAGGCATAAACTGGAAGAAACCATCCGTGATCACCTTTAAATTATTGTTATTAAGAAACAGAGTTATCAAGGAAGGACATGAAGGAATCTTTGACAGACTCTGAACTTGATTTTCCATCAATGACATTCTCCTGATCACTTGCCATTTTCCAGTTTCTGGTGCTTCGGTTAATCTAGCACCTGCTTGAACAAAAAAACTCTCTTTCTCCTTTTCAACTTCAGAAGCTATCCACAAAGCCATATCACGGATCACATCATGTAATTTTACATTATCATCATTGACTTCTTCTAACAAACATGCTCGAAGAAGATCACCTATTATAGTGTATCCTCTATCGTATTCATCGAAAAATCCTTCGCCAATCCAACAATCTATCAAATCTATTTTACTGATGTCACAGTCTTCGGGAAATAAACAGCAGTACAAGAAGCATGATTTAATCTTTCCATTTGGTAAATTATCGTAACTGAACTTTAAAAGAGGATAAACTTCGTCCATACCTGGAAATTCAGAGGCAGATCTTCTTAACACCTGAATTGCGTCCTTCCATTCTTGAGGTGTTTTCTTGAAAGCCATGGCTCGCCCAATGGTAATGAGAGCAAGTGGAAGGCCATCGCATTCTTTGGCCACGATTTCAGCTAGCTCGGGAATTTGCAAGTGACTCTCAAGTGTTTCCCTCCCAACCTTCATTTGGAACAATTCCCAAGCTTCCTTGTGTTCTAAGCACTTCACTTTAAAAATCCTATGAGCTTCCATAAGCCCACAACCCCCAGCAGAACGAGTCGTAAACACTATTTTGGATGAACCATTTGTATTCATAGGAGGGATACCTAGTTTCTCCAGGTCAACGCGATTCCAAATATCATCCAACAATAATACAAACTTCTTCCGACTCAAAATTTTGAAAATGTCAGCAGCTTTTATTTCAAGCCTTTTATTCTTCCATGACTGGTCATACAGACCTATTTTCCTTGCAATATTTTCCTGAAGCCTGTCAATTTGTAGGTCTCTAGATAGAACAACCCAGATAACAAAATCAAAGCCGTTCGGGGTGTTGGAAAACTTGTTATTGATCCTGGTCAGCAGGGTAGTTTTTCCAACTTCCCCCATGCCATACAGACCAATAATTCCGACATGCTCTTCTCCAAGGCATCTCCAAACTTCATCAAATGTCGATTCCAGGCCTAGTGTTTGCGGAATAGGCCTTTCTTCAACTGTGGGTTCTGGTATCCTCTCAGCCACCACTTCAAAAAAAATTTCACCCTTCAAAGTAGCCACAACTTGCAAATATTTGGCCACTTTTTTTCCGAACTTGTAGTTTGATTGGCAGTTCTTGGAACAGAAGCCTCCAATGTTAAGCAAGCTGACCAAGATTACCAAAAGGAAAGTCATCAACGGTCAAGTCAACAAAGGGTTTATCACTCCACACAGCTTGCTCACGTCAAAGCTATTTGTCAAGGAATATCTCCAGCACGATTTTTACACTTGAATGCCAATATCATGTAGGAATATTTCATTCCTATTTTATAAAGATATTGTGCAATAGTTTAGGAAGTTACTTATTTTTCCTTTAATATTATTAAGCCTTTCAACGGCTACTTTGTCTTTATTTTGTATAAATAACTCTGTAAATTTCATTAAAATTACAGAACAAGAATTATACTCTTCATAGAATTTCTTTCATGGTATCAGAGCCAGCCATGAGTACTAGCAATATAACCTCTTCATCCTTTATCAAAGAGCCAAGTCTAAATATTCAGTCTTTTCATCAATGCTCAAGTCTTGTGTCCATTAAACTAGACAACACGAACTTCTTGTTGTGGCGCTCACAGGTTCTCCCTTTGGTCAGAAGCCTCGGCATTCTGCACCATATTACAGATGCTGAGAGACCCGCAAAAGAAATATTATTGTCTGATGGGGAAAAGGCTGGCAACGAAGATTTCACCATGTGGACCAACAATGATGGGCTGTTAACATCTTGGTTGTTAAGCCTGATGACAGAAGAAGTGATGAGTGGAATCGTTGGAGTAGAAAATGCTCAACAAATTTGGTCATCTTTGGAGGATCAATTACTTCCGATGACTAAGGAAAAAGAGGTACATCTCATGGACAGATTGGCAACATTAAAAAAGGGATCTCTATCAGTTGAAGAGTATGTGCGCAAATACAAGCATATTTGTGATTGTTTGGCTACAATAAATAAACCAGTGAATGACTTAGATAAAGTCTTTGGTCTTGCAAGAGGTCTTGGCTACAGGTATCAAGACTTCAAACTTGCTCAACTTTCAAAACCACCTTATCCCTCATTTAAGCAGTTTGTCATGGCCCTCGAAAATCATGAACAAACTCTTATTAATTTTGAAGAAGAAAAGAAGAATACAATTAATCTGGCTCAAGCCTTTTTTAGCCAACGAGGCAAGGGAAAAGGTCGTGGAAATGGAGGTTTCTTTAACTCAAAAGGTCGTGGTTTTACAGCAGCAGGAGGACAAAATTTGGCTGATTCAAGTGGTCAAAAAATCAACTACAATGGTGGAAAAAGTTGGAATAATAATGCAAGTCAGTCATGGCAAAAATCAAACAATAATCCAAGTCAACAAGGGCAACAATCATGGCAAGGAAATTCGGGACAACAGTGGCAGCAACCTCAGCAAAATAATTCTGGACAGCCTTGGCAGAAAATTCAGAATCAATCCAAACAACAAGCTGAGGAAGTCAATGAAGAAACTGTCATATGTCAAATTTGTCATTTACCGAAACATACAGCCATTGAATGTCGACGTAGGTATGACTACTCACATCTTACTGAGGAAATTCCACAAGCCTTAGCTGCAATGAACCTGGATGCAAATGATGCCAAATTATATGATGACTCAGGAGCAACTACCCATATGGTCAATGATCCAGGTAAAATTTCTGAACTTAAACCTTATGAAGGGAATGATGCCATTGTTGTTGGAAATGGCGATTGTCTTAATATTTCACATATAGGAAACACCTCCATAGACAATGGCATTAGTAAACTATATTTAAAAAAATGTGCTTGTGGTTCCAGGCTTGAAAAAGAATTTACTTTCGGTAGGGCAGCTCACACATGATAATTCATGCATTATTGAGTTTTCATCAAACAAGTTTGTTGTTAAGGATTATCAGGGAAACATCTTGGCAAAGGGAACTAAGACAAAAGGGCTTTATGCTTTAGATGAAGGACATCATGCAGCCCTATACTTATCTGAAGGCAGGAAAGCACCTTACAACATATGGCATCAAAGAATGGGACACCCCCAAATCAAGTCCATTAAGTTTTTGAATAAAAACAAACTTATTGATGTTTCAAATTGGATTACGAAAGATTATGTATGTTCCAGTTGTCAAATGGGAAAGAACTGCAAACTTCCTTTTAATTTTTCCAATAAAATTTCCAGCGTTCCTTTGCATAAAATTCATTGCGACTTGTGGGGTCTTGCTCCTATTTCTTCTGTTCAAAATTTTAGATATTATGCTGTCTTTGTTGATGACTGCACACGTTATACATGGCTATACCCTTTGAAAAATAAATCAGATTTATTTGATGTTTTTATCAAGTTTCAGAAACAGGTTGAAAATCGATTCGACAAGAGGATAAAAATATTTCAAAGTGATGGAGGAGGTGAATTCATATCAAATGAATTTCAAAGTCATCTCAGTCAATGTGGAATACAGCATCAATTGTCATGTCCTGCAACTCCTGAACAAAACGGTGTTGCCGAAAGGAAACACCGACATATTGTAGAAACATGTTTGACAATGCTCTTTCATGCAAATATGCCATTACAATATTGGGTTGATGCTTTTTCTACTGCTGTTTATGTTATTAATAAGCTACCTTCGTCCACTTTAAATATGAAGACTCCCTTTTACAAACTTTTTGGTATAAATTTTGATTACAGAGGGCTTAGAAGTTTTGGGTGTCGATGTTTTCCATATCTACGTATTTATAGGAAAAACAAATTCTCACCAAAAACATACCCTTGTGTGTTTATTGGATACAGCCCTTCACATAAGGGGTATCGATGTTTGTATCCACCAACAAACAAGGTGTATATCTCACGTCATGTAATTTTTTATGAGAATTTGTTTCCCTTTAAAACTAATAGTCTGCCAAGTTTACCTATACAGGTCAGCCAAGAAATTGTTACATTTCCTGATGTTGAGAGGTGGACTAAAAAGGAGAAAGCAACAAACAAGCCATATCATACACATCGTTGCCATGATATACTTAGTTTAGATGAAAATAGCTCCCCATTTCAGCAAGCCCAGCATGAGTTTCACGTAAACCAACAACAAGTTGCTCATGCAAATCCAAACTCTATAGGTCTTCAAAACACAATGAACTCAAACATGCATGACTTGGACACAAGCCAACAAGTCCCACGTGAAATTCATGATATAGTCATCCACACAGATTCAGCCTCTACAGATAATCAAGCCAGCTTAAGCCCTAGCTCAGCATCATTTGAAGAATTTGATATCACTTCAACTGAGCAAGATTCAGAGAACAATATAGGAACTGGCAGCACTCATTTGGAGTTAGAAACTAATACTCCTCAGTCAACTAAAGGCATTGATATATTTGTAGATCTTCGTATTCCAAAAGAGCCGGAAACAAGCAACACTCATCAAATGATAACTAGACACAAGTTGCGTCATCACCCTGAGTTGGTTGATAAAATGGCTCTTACTACAACAATAGAGCCAAAACACTTCAAAACCGCCATTCGACAACCTCATTGGCGCACAGCTATGTTAGAAGAGCTTGATGCTCTCCATCAGAATAATACATGGAGTTTGGTACCAAGGCCAGTGAATACAAACATAGTGGGATCAAAATGGGTGTATCGAACTAAGTTTAAGGAAGATGGGTCCATAGACAAATACAAGGCGCGTCTTGTAGCACAAGGATACACACAAATTCCAGGTTTGGATTTCGAAGAAACCTTT
>NW_006262075.1:10646428-10647663 GCF_000493195.1 Citrus x clementina
ATTGGACCATGAGACAACTTGATGTTAAAAATGCTTTTTTACATGGTTTTTTAAAAGAACCTATTTTTATGGAACAACTCCCTGGTTTCTCTAATCCTTTATATCCTGATTATGTGTGTAAGCTTAACAAGTCCTTGTATGGTCTTAAACAAGCACCCCGTGCTTGGTTTGATAGGCTTTCTCATTATTTACTTCAATTGGGTTTCATATGCAGTAAAGCCGACTCTTCCTTATTTATATTTCATAATAATGACTCATTAATCCTAATGCTAATTTATGTTGATGATATAGTGGTGACAGGCAACAATACTTTTCTAATTGACCAACTTATTCATCAACTAAGCATTGAGTTTGCTTTAAAGGATTTGGGACAGCTCCATTTCTTCTTAGGACTTGAGATTCGGTATTTCTCTGGAGGTATTTATGTTTCTCAAACCAAATACACCAAAGACTTACTGACCAAAGCAAAGATGCTAGAAAGCACTAGTTTGTCAACTCCTATGGCCATCAAAGAACAAGCCAACCCCATTGATCACAAGCCCGTCAATGCAACCGAATATAGACGATTAGTTGGAGGGCTCCAATATCTCACTCTAACAAGGCCGGACATCGTTCACGCAGTCAATAAGGTATGTCAACATTTTCAAACACCCACTGAGGCTAATTTACGTGCTGTTAAACGTATTCTCAGGTACTTAAAAGGGAGCTTGGATTATGGGATCAGATTTCTCTAACAAAGCTCTCTTAATATTACTGCCTTTTGTGATGCTGATTGGGGAGGCTGTCCAGACACTCGGAGAAGTACCACGGGATATTGTGTCTATATGGGTGCAAATTGCATCTCATGGTCTTCAAAACGACAGCCAACTGTCTCTAGATCCAGTGCTGAAGCTGAGTACCGAGCCCTTGCATCTACAGCAGCAGAACTCACGTGGATCACATACCTGTACCGAGAAATTGGCATTCCTCTTGCTCAACCTCCATAACTTTTAAGTGATCATTTAAGTGCCTTGCATATGACTATTAACCCAGTCTTTCATGCTCGCTCGAAGCATATTGAATTAAATTATCACTTTATTAAGGCTTTGTCAAAAACCATGTTCCCCGAATTTAGATACAAGCTTTGGCGTTCATCCAATGTCACTTGCCAGCTTGAAGGGTGAATGTTAACCAAGCTTGACCAAAATTACCAAAAGTAAATTCATCAACGGCCAAGTCAACAAAGCCAGCTTGAG
>NW_006262075.1:10648823-10684644 GCF_000493195.1 Citrus x clementina
TCCTGGTACCGAGAATTGGCATTCCTCTTGCTCAACCTCCACAACTTTTAAGTGATCATTTAAGTGCCTTGCATATGACTATTAACCCAGTCTTTCATGCTCGCTCGAAGCATATTGAATTAGATTATCACTTTACTAAGGCTTTGTCAAAAGCCATGTTCCGCGATTTTAGATACAAGCTTGGCGTTCATCAAATGTCACTTGCCAGCTTGAGGGGGGATGTTAAGCAAGCTGACCAAGATTACCAAAAGGAAAGTCATCAACGGTCAAGTCAACAAAGGGTTTATCACTCCACACAGCTTGCTCACGTCAAAGCTATTTGTCAAGGAATATCTCCAGCACGATTTTTACACTTGAATGCCAATATCATGTAGGAATATTTCATTCCTATTTTATAAAGATATTGTGCAATAGTTTAGGAAGTTACTTATTTTTCCTTTAATATTATTAAGCCTTTCAACGGCTACTTTGTCTTTATTTTGTATAAATAACTCTGTAAATTTCATTAAAATTACAGAACAAGAATTATACTCTTCATAGAATTTCTTTCATCCAAGACATAATTTCTCAATTTCCTGAGCGTTGTCTGATATCAATTCAGCTACTTCAAGCTCTACGGTTTGCACCCTCGAAAGCCATCCCTGCACTTGGTTCGTCCGTCTCATGTGTCTTTGTTCAGCAATGATAACCCTCCTTAATACATCGTTCCTTGTTTCAAGCAACTTTTGCAATTCAGTCTGCAAGGTGAGAATATTATCTTTAAGATCATTTATGTGTGCTGCTTTTCTAGCAGTGAAATCTGCGCAATGAGAGAAAAGGGCATCACAGGAGATTGAGAAAGAGCAAATGTTGCCCATATTTTGTAAAAGATTTCAATGAAGATATATGTAAAGAGTGAATGGAAGGAACTACATGCTAGCTTATGAAGTGGTTGATTAAACAGCTCTAGCTCTAGCCAAGGAAGAAAAAGTTTCTGAGGCTACAATTTTATGCATAAATTGGCAACAATGTAGCAAAGGAGTACTTTTTTCTATTATAGTTTTTGGGTTAATTATATTAGCTTTTTTTAAATTAGTTTATTTTTGTTTTTTTTAATTTGTCTGAAGCCTTAATTTTACCCTTTTTTTAGACATTTTCAAAATTGGATTTAGATTCAATGCTTACTTGAGTTTTGTATTAACTTTTTAAGAATATGCATAAGCAATTAGTAGCTATTGGATAAAAATATATATGTAGTTAGATTGTAACCCTACATTGCTATAAAAATATGGATAGCTGAAGATTATGAAAAGATCAACGCATCTTAACTTAGTACTAAATTTAAATTTTTTAGGAGTTTAAGTTATTGAGGAGTTGTATTTTTTTTTCCCAATATAGAAGCCAAAATTGCATAAACATCAAATATATTATATTTCATTTTTTTAATAAAATAAACAACTCAATAATTTTGTTTTTTTTTCCTAATATACAAGCCAAAATTGCATAAACATCAAATATATTATATTTCGTTTTTTTAATAAAATAAACAACTCAATAATTATAATTAGATGTTAAAATGAACAAGCATATCAATGGGTATGCAGGTGGCAAAAGAAGCAGCCTTGTCTTCTCTCTGATCATAGAGTCAGATTACTTAGAGGTGGTGGAGTTGGTAAACAACACTAAGGGCAGCAAAACAGAAATCTTTTGGATAATTTCATAAATTCAAAAATAAGGAAGAAATTTTCAGAATGTTATAGTTAACATGTCTCTAGACAATGTAATGCTTATGCTCATTCTTTGGCTAAATTGGCTCTAGGAGGAAATACACCTGCTGTCTAGTTAGAAACAATACCAGCAAAGGTTTCAAATGTGTTGGTGCTGTAATTAATCGAAAAGTTTACTTTTTTATATAAAAAAAATTAAATTTATTAAAACTTCAGTCAATTTGTACATCTCAAATTTGTTCATACTTACATAGGATCAGGCTACGGTGCAACAGTGGCACCGTGCCACAGTTGCACCTAAGGGGAATCCACTTACATATATAAAAATAACTTTTACTAACTTCTGGGCCGTGTAAAATTTTTGACTTCGGCCTAGAGTTAGCCCATAGGCTTTATCCCACTAAACAATAACAAATGGAAATTCAATCACTTAAGTCACTTTTGTAAAGTATCCCCCACTGATCGAAGATTCCTTTGAATTTCATATTTAAATGGACTTAAGTGCACTGAACCTACATAGACTCTGTTTAGTAGTTAATTCATGGGTGTTTGTAAACAATACTTCTAAATCTTGTTAACACGTACAAAACTATTTCTCAAGGGACATGAATTGTGGTAGTAGGTACGAGAAATACTTTTGATTTTTCATGTTGGAACTACTACATTATCATGATTGATTTCTGTACGATTTCAAATGAAAACAGTGCGATTCTCACACACATATTAAATAATGAAGTGAACAACTTCAAAGTGAACACATGGAAAAATTGGTTCTTCAATACCCACTTTAATTGTTCTTTAATTCTATACAAATGTTCGCAGGTGATCACTTTCCTTTCATGTAATCAATTAACTCCGTTCCTTTCCATTCCTGTAGTTAGAATTTGCAGTACAGTTTGCTTGTATAAATTAGGAGGCGGCATTAATTGGTTGGAATCGGGTTTGCTTAAAAAATGAACCGAACTGTACCTGATCAGTTTCAAGAACTTATGAACCGAATCACACCGAAATAATTTGGTTCGGTTCCAAAGTTTAGTTCGATTCAGTTTGTATAATTTGGTTCAAGAAATTTAATATTTTTTCTTTTAGACTTTTCACCTAAATTTGAATTGAATTAAAAAACCGATCGGTTCACAGTTTTTGAAACACTAGTTCGAAGCTGAATCAAATTGAATATCTACCCCTATAAATCAAAACAACTAACATCGACACTCCTTTTCTGATTCTTCTTTTGCTTATCAAATAACGCATCACTAATCAATAATTGTCATGTATTTAGTAATAGTTGACTTTTTACATCATCATTAATTAAATGATTTCGTAGTATCAATGAATGAATGATATATCATGCGCCACATCATTTGTACAAGAAAATTAGTATCTCAACTTTGTAAGCATATCATTACTCCATGTAAAAATACACCCTTACCCTCTCCACCTATTCATATATTTCGTAATTAGACCCTAAAAATTAAAAATTTCACCACAAAAAAAAGTCCTCAATGTTTTCTTTAAAATTATCGGCGGCGACATCATCCCTCGTCGGCGGCGGCTCCATCTCTCACCGGCATCCGATCTACAACCTTCAACAAAACCTAGGTTAGTCATTTTTCTTATTTTCATTAATTTAAAATGAGATTTTAGAATAATAATAGTTATAGCTTGAGATTAATAGTGGTGGTGATGATGTTTGTGGTGGTTGGGAGTATTGTTTTCGATTTTGGAGTGATTGTGCTTAATTTTTGCAGGTGGGGAGGGAGGGGGGCAGGGCGCGCGCGCGCGCCCATGCGCGGCACGCTGTTGCACCAGATGCTGTCGCACCAATTTTTTGGCCTGTCACACCAATTTTTTGGTGCGACAGGCAAAAATTAGATTTTTTTTTTGTAATGAGTTAATTTTTTTTTTTTGTAAATGTAATGTAATAATTTTATAAATATTACAAATACATAGCGAAATCAGAATCACCGGATATTGAAGTAAGCAAGATGTATTTTCGTTATGCCGATCACTTTCCTGGTCGAATTTCGAGCATGTGTATGTTATCTTCGGTCGTTAAAGCCATCGAGGAAAAATTAACAAACCGGCAGTTGCGTATGTTCAAAAAGGATATATTTGGGCATTTTTTGGAGTGTCGAAGTTTTCCATTTAGTGGGGTAATTTTGCACAATCTTCTACTGCGGCAAGTGGCCCATGAAGAAGATAGCCGTGAGGATCAGTTATGGTTTCAAATTGGTAAGCATTTGATTCGCTTGTCAATTGTCGAATGGTGCTTGGTTACTGGACTTTCATTTGGTGTTGATACCAATCAAAAAAATGATGAAATGGAGCAGAGGCTACGGAATACGTATTTTGGTGGTGTGCATCGTAAGATTAATGTGAAGCAATTCGATGCAGTATTTAAGGAGTTGAAATTCGAGGAAATTGACGATATGGACGCATTAAAGATTGCGCTGTTTTATTTTACGGACAGAGTACTAAATGCAAGAAAAAATCACTGTCAAATTAATTTCGATTGGCTTGACCAAGTTGATGATAAACAGTACTTCCGAAAGCGTCCATGGGGTCTATTGTCGTAGGAAATGATTTACGAGAGTCTTGACAATGCACTGTTCGAGAAAGACGAGAAATTTAAGAAGACTCGGTTGAAAAATCCAGATCATAATATTGAAAAATACAATCTTTACGGCTTTACGTCTGGGGTTCAGGTGCTATTTTTTTTTTGTTTATTACTAAGTTTTATAGTATTAAATATTTGATAGTTGTTTTATTTGATTTTTCACTTTGGTTGTTGTAGGCTTGGATTTACGAAGCAATCGGAGGGTTGCCATCAACATGGGTCGTCAAAACGAAGAATAAGATTCCCCGCATTCTGCAATGGAAGCCCATGGCGTCTTCGAGAATCAACTTTGCGGAGGTTTATTCGTTCTTCAACGACGAATCTCGTCTTGTAAGTAATATGTATTACTTATTTTTTTAACTTTACTAAATTTAAGTTATGTATACTTACTTAAAATTTTCAATTGAATTTATGGAAGGGGGACGTTTTACAAACTCTTGATCCAAATTTAAAGGAGAGTAGCAGAAATTATTGGCTCTCTGTGAAGGATTACTTGCCAAGCATTCCAGACTGGGTTCATAAGGTCGGTATACTCTAAGCACTAAAAATTTATTAATCGAAATTTTTGACTTTTCATTTACTAATTTTAAATGATACTTTATACAGCACCAACCCTCAATCAACGCGATGCCGTTGGTTACAAGGCAATCAGACGAGCATGACGATCATGACGACATACCAAACCCAATACCAGAGCAGCGTCATGACACTTTTGAGGATGAGGTGGGGCATGACACTTTTGAGGATGAGGTGGCTGTTGATGACCACCAGCAGCAAACAGACAACTCTGATGACGCACGGGATTCAGAGGTTAGAAATAATATACGATATTTTTTTTATAAATTATTATTTTTTTATTGTTATTCTAAAGTTTTATTTTTTTCTTTTGTAATAGTCGAGGACAAAGCAGTTTAATGATTACGTACGACGACGGCTGTATAAGATTGATCGTAACGTGTATGAAATAAAGTCAGAATTAAAAGATTTTAAAGAAACCGTTGTTGGCTTCATCGACACATTTTCTAAATGTCCAAATAAGGATTCTCCCACTGCACGCTCGTATGCGGTAAGCTAATTTAAATTTAATAATAATGTTCGTTTAACTTTTAATTTGATAGTTATTTAATATGTTCTTTTTGGCGAATGTATAGGCCCCGGATGACGTTGGAGTGTATACTGACGTGGGCAATGAAAATTTGTCTACGCCCACGTCATTGTATAGTTTCTACGGGGATGTAAGTGGGGAGAGCGTGCAGGTGTTCACAGAGGTGCCTCCGGGCGTTAGTAAGTTCAGCCGCGCGTACATACCGTCGTATGTTTATAACAGTCCTTACATGATTCCTCCGGTCAGGCGAGGACAGAACGTCCGGCCTTTACCTCAACCCCAAATCATGGAGCATGCGATTGACATGAGTACAAGTGTGGATGTAAATCCACTGAGAGGATTGGAGGACTCTAGTCTGTTTGCTGAGTTTGATCGATGGTTCACTGGTGATAGCAGAGTCTGCCGGAGAGTCCAGCACCCGCGGTCATTCTTTCAAATAATTTTGGGGACAACTTCGATGGGATGGCTAGGCGATGAGGTATTTATAATTTCCTCGTGGTGTATACTGTTGTGGATTTGTGTATAAATTTTTTTTAAAACTCGTAATATTTCTGTTTCTCTACAGCATATTCACGAGTATCTCCGCTTGATTAGCGAGAAACAACGGCAGTATCCAAATGCCTTACTCCAACGTGTCACACATACTGACACATTTTTTTGGGTAACGTGCCGACAAAACTTATAAATTTTATTAAATTATAAAAATTTAAGTTTTATTAATTTATGCATTTCTTGGTTATCTATGTATTAGGTGTTCTTGAATCAATTATGGAATAACGGGAATTGTGCAGTCGATTCAATGGTATTCGACGACCGCTTGAATAGTTATCTTTGTGGGCGACAACACACAATGTCTAAATCAATGATGGATGTCGATATGGTATATATTTTATTACATTTCACATGCTATATAATGAAAATATTCAAGTTGTTGCTATTTCTTTGTTGTATTTTAATTTCATACATAACGAACATGTTTTTCAATTGTTATATGCAGTTACTCATCCCTGTTAACTTGGACGGCGGGCATTGGGTACTAGCACGAGTTGACTTTCGGAAAAATAAAGTCTAAATTTATGACTCATTACTCTCAAATCGTGACGACAAAAGGTACAAGTTGAAATTCAAGCCACTTGAAGTTATATTCCCTCGATGGTTGGAATATGTTGGCTTCTACAATATCCGACCGAAGTTGCGGAGTGAAGACCCGTGGAAAGTTATCGCAGTTAAGAGCGCGCCACAACAAGAGCCCGGAACTGGCGATTACGGTGTTTTTGTATTGATGGTTACGATGTATTTAATGTTCGGGCTTAGATTGGAGTTTAACGCCAGTCATGTCGAGTACTTTAGAAAGAAGATTGCGGTTGATATATTTAATGACGATATTATATTGTAAACCTATGTAGTAATTTAAATGTTGAAATTTGTATTTTTTTTTTACTTCGCGCACTTAAGTTTATATAATTTTAATGCCTCACATTTTAAACTTTAAATAAAGTTTTATGAAATATAAGTGTACAATACACAAAAAACAGTAACATTTTTAACCAACGAAACACAAAAACAATAATAGTTTTTACAAACTCATAACACACAAAATACAACTAACTTCGAGTCGACGCAATGGGATTCTTACATCTCTTACGATTATGGCCTAGTTCATGACACCGACCGCATCTTACAGTCCGCCGGTCAACGTCCTCGCCAGCCGAGGGTATTCTGAGCTCTTTACGACGGCCAGGTGGTGGTGCCTCAACTGGTGGGTATACTTGCATCTCCTGAATTTCATCTGGAACTTCCCAATCAGCCACATCACCAACTGGCTATACTGGTTGTGCATAAGCCATCGCCAACGATTCTGTAGTGTAAAAGTCCGAGCAAAGATTAATAAAATCTACCCGGTGTGTTAAACACGCCGCAATTGCATGAGCACACACAAGCTGATCAAGCTGGAACACTCTGCAGGAGCAAGTTCTCTTTTGCAAGTCAACCAAACCTTCCTTAAGCCCACCGCCTACCACTTGAAATCGATGCGGAGACACCGGCCGAACTATCATTCTTTCAGCTATAGTTCTCCTCTCAGTGACTATTTCATCCGCCCATGTTGTTAGCCGAGTAGTCATTGATTCAGCCACAATTTTTCTATCATAAAACCATTGCTGCATTGTTTTTCTAAAGTGATCAATAAGATAAGTAACAGGAAATTTTCGAGGTTCCCGCATGAAAGAATTAACACTCTCCGCGATGTTGGTGGTAAGTATGCTGTACCTCCTACCTTCAAACTGAAACATTGCCCAATTACACGTACCGACATTATTTTCTAGGTAATCAGCCGCTCCCAAGTGGATTATCCACAACCCTTCAAGTTGTCTCTTAAATTCCTCATGGCCATATGCTTTTGCTGCATTAATAAAGGCAGGCTCAAATTGATCCCAAAGAGCTTTGGACATTCTAAACTGAGACTTAATGTTACCTTTGACGTGGTAAAAACAAACGCCATGACTTGCATTGTGAAATACTTTAAGAACGGCTCTCCTTATGGCAGTGCATCGATCAGAGATAATTACCAACTCAGGTCTATCGCCAATCACTCCGTGTAACTTCATCATAAACCATTCCCAAGCATCATTGTTTTCTGAATCCATGATCCCAATGGCTAACGGATACAATTGATTGTTACCATCAAGACATGTTGCCACGAACATGCTTCCACGATATAGTCCCTTCAAATGAGTACCATCTACAGCAATGACAGGCCGAATGTACTGCATAAAACCCTTGATGGAAGATCCGAGTGCTACAAAATAGTACAAGAAATTACCATCTCCATCCTGCTCGAGGTGAGTGACTGTACCCTCATTAGTTGTAGTTAGTACGTGAGAGTATTTAGAGAGCAAGTTGTATGACTCTGCAGGGTTTCCTCGAACTATTTCAAGACCAACTTCTCTTGCCCGATATGCCTGCTGGTATGTTAACTGAACACCGTATTCCTGTTGCATATCTGCTCTTATGTCATTCGGAGTATAAATCCTCTTGTCTTGAATATATTTTTCTGCGATAATATGACCGAAAACCTGGCTCCTTACTTGATGACGTCCATCAACCAATACCTCATTATGACAAGTATGTACATTGTCAATTCTCTTCACCACCCAAGGAACATTTTGCTCGTTCGAACATCTAGTTGCTTGAATACGCCATTTACATGATTCTGAACAACAGTGAGCCTCAAAACGTGTCGTAGTAGACCGTGCAATCTTGAAATCAAACTTATCTCTAAAGGCAACCTTGCGTAGTTGTAATATAAACTCATTCTTCTCAGCAAATAGCTTACCCACACTGATATCATCTGAATCACAACTGCTAACAAAGCTTGGAGCAACCATGTTCGAAGGCAAAGTTGGAGCAAGACTTGTAAGAGGGTCAATTCGCCTTCTCGATCGAACCATAGAAGGACTAGGTCTATTGCCTCTGTTATTCACAGGAGTATTGTCTTCACACTCATCGTCGTGCTGAAACGACGGAACATTCGAAGGACCAGCTCCTCCATCATCACCATCATTATTGAAATGAGTGCCCCTCGTATTATTAGAAGGTTCTGCACAAACATTATCCCCCTCTGTCTCATGATGAAAATCATCATTGTCCCGAAAATCATTGTTGTGATACGGAGAATACCGTTGCTCCAACGACGTCGTTATTGGAAATACCGTTGCTCCAACATCCTCTAACGTAACGCCGTTATCATCAATGTTGTCATGATTGTCATGGATTGGAGAGTAATATTGCTGCAGCGATATTGTCCTTGGCAACAGCTCTTCATCATTATCGGGGCCAGACATATTTGCTTTAAACGAAGTTTCTGTATCGACATGTGGCTCAATACCTTCGCTCGGAACTCGAGGTGATGTGGTCACGAATATAGGAATGCATCCAAAATTGGCTACGTCGGATGCCATATACAACACAACCCTCACCATTTCATCATCAAATATATCCATGGACAGTGCACATATACGATATAATGTGTTACTAGACCTCAAAGTTGTCTTCATTGTAATACTATATTCATTAGGGTTTATTTGTAACACCTCGTATACTCTTGCCAATAACTGATCAAACAGACAATTTTTCCCAACCAAAAAAGCTCGATTTTTACCATTCACATACTCCATACGGCCATCCTCTAATGTCTCCCACCAACCATCGTAACACAATTCAAGTACAACTGAATCCATTAAGCCTGAAATTATCAAAAAAAAATTAATTGGATCCGGATTAAATTAATACAGTTTTAATGAATCTCTAAGGCTTGGTGCGACAGGCAGAAATTTTTGGTGCGACAGGCAGCCTGTCGCCGGATTCACCCACAATTCAATTAAGCAAGTTCAGAAAATAACTCATACCACTAAGTGATGCCGATTAGTGTTGGATTCGGATAGATTATGATCGGATTTCACCTTTACTGTTGTCTTTTGCCGTCGACGTTGGTTGATGATTAAGCTGCGTTTGGTTTGACGATATGGGAGAAAGATTATTGCTTTTGGTCTGTAAAGAAGGGTAATTTGGGGAGAAAGGCTTGTGTTTGGCTAATGTTGACAGAAAAAAATTGATAGGGTTAGTTGTGAAAATAACAAAATATTTATGGCTATTTTCGTAAATTTTCCAAAAATTATATAAATTGAAAATTTAAATAAAAGTGGGCTTATTTGAACCAACGAAGTTCCTCTCCATACTTATTTTAAAAAAATAAATTCATTATTAAAATTTCAAAATTTACAAATCTCAAAATTCCCCTTCACATATTACTTCCTCTCTTTATCTTATAATTGTAAATTCTCTCTCCCTGTTGTGCAAACTAAACACCCAATTTTACTCTCTTTTTTTAAAAAAGGAAAATTATCAGCCATATACCCTTAAATGACACTCGTATCAAATGTGTGTGAACACTTTTCAAGTGTATCACTCGTATACCCTAAGTTGACAAAACACATCTGTCATCCACCAATCCGTTAACTTCCGTTAGAAAGTTAATAGAATTGTGGCAAATTGACTATTTTACCTTTGAAACTCAAAATGAGGTAAAAATATAAATTTACCCAAAAATTAACGTAAATTTTCAATACACAATTTTTTTTATATTGTTATTAACAATACATTTTTTTGATTAAAAAAATAAATTATTAATGGTACATATTATTAACAATTATCCATAAAAAATATTCATATTATACCATAAAAAATTATTAACAACATATTATTTACAATTATACATATTATACCATAAAAATTTCCAATTGGAGCTTGCACTACTAGAAAAATGGTCTTTACTGATACTTATCTTGTGACACTTAATTAAAAAGTATCAGTAATTACATGTGTTTGGGGCATTTTCCGTGTTTAACAGATAAGTATCACAAATTTTCAATACTATAGTGTCTGTAAATTAAGTATCACAAATATGTGACATTAAGGTATTAGTAATTAAAAAAATAAAATTTTAATTTTGTATCCACTGGGAGTCGAACCACAGACTTCTATACTTTAACTTTTTAATTTTAAACGTTAAGCCACCAAACCACAAGTTGCATTTTTACTTAATAAACAATAATTATTAAAAATTAAATTAAATTATCTAGAAAGTAGAAACTATTTCGTTTTAATGAGGTGTACATGGAAACCTAAAATCTAAAAATTTTGACGAGCAAAAAATCTATCCCCACCGCCACTTTCTTCTTTGAACCGAAGCTCTCTTCTCTCTCTCTCCCCCCTCTCTCTCTCTCTACCTCTCTCTCTAACAACGTTCTACCTCACAAGTCGTTGCTGTAAACCTTCAAAATAAGCCGCCATCCTTGAGCTAAAATACCCTTGGGAAAAAGCCTAGAAAGTGTTGTGAAGAACTTGGCCAAAGTTAGGGTTCGAAAGTCAGATTCAAAAAATTAGGGCTTTTTTTTTAGGGGTATTTTATTGTTTTTAATGTTGAGTTCAGAGAGGCCATCGACATTGTGGGGGTTTAAGACAAGGGGATTGGGCCCTACAGAGCCAAGAAGGCAAGTTAGAGGCGATTCCTTGATGAGAATGCTGATGCTTCTGAAATGGATTTTCTTGGAGGAGACCTTGCTGTTTCAGCCTTTGCAGATCTTTCTTTTGATCTTCCATTGAGGTGGTTTAGAGAAAAAGGAATTCATGGACATCTTTTTGCATGTGCTGGGAACGTTGCCAAGTTAATAGAGAATGAATACGGAATTTCTCTTTGCCAAAGTTTTTGGAGTCAACTCGAAGTTCTGTTGGAGCTGGGATTGTTTTTCCCACAAACCTATTCCGCCTGGAGGTGAGTTATCTGTTCTGTTGAGTTTATGGAATTTAAGCAACATATGATGCTTTGATCTGGGTGGTTGTATGATTGAGGAAAGATATATGATGCATTATCAATCAAGGATCTGAAGGTATCTTGGCCTTAGTAAATGGTCATTTAGAGTTCTTCAGGACCAGTTTTTTCTTTGAAAAATAATTATGATTGAACACTATCTTAAAATGATTAAAAGTTAATTCATTTCGGAATAAAAGGAGGTCCTATACTTCCATAATCAAGAACTGTTAAGGGAAATATTTGATTTTTACTTTGTGGGTCATTATCCATAAGTAATATTTGCAAACATCTAACTCTATAATTGGGAAAGTTGATTTTTGGGTATTTGTCAAACATTTAAATATGTGGGGGACCATCCCATTGAACTAGTAGATATTTATATGGATGTCCATTGAGCTTTTGTTTAACTTCAAATGTCTACTTCTTGAGTCATTACTTCTATATATGTAAATCCTAGTTTAAAGTGCCTGCAGAGAGGTGATTGTTTCTATTTCCATGCTTAAGTTCATCATGAAGTTTCCTTTGATAAACTTGCAGTAGAAAACATGGAGGGGAATGAGTAGGGAAAGAGCATTACATTGTTGGTCAGATTTAGGAAATGCTTGATGGAGTGCCCTTCTTATACCTCTTCATTTTTTTGGACTTGGCTTGTAAATTGTATTATCACCTTGCCAAATAGAAGTCAATTTTTAGTCCTTGTTTTTCTTCCTTTAATCTAAGATTGAATAACTTTTTGCATGAATACCGCCATATTTAGAAAATTTGTAATTATTATTCATTGATTGGTAAGCTAAATCTCACCTCTCTGTTTGGTTGAAATAAAAAAAAAATTATTCAAAATCAACTAGCAAACTTTTAATTTTTTTTCGTTTCTGCAAAATGTGCAGCTTCCATGATATTTTTTTCTCTGTATTACATTTGCCATACACACTGTCTTCTGAATCTTATTCGGTACTGATGTTGCTGATAGGCAGGTGAACTTATGAAACTTGACTACCAAAGAAAGGTTGCTATGCTTAACAAGCAAAAGAAACGAGGTACTAACTCTGAAGCACTGGAGAAAATAAAAGCAGCAGTCAGTCATCTGCACACAAGATATATTGTCGATATGCAATCCATGGATTCAACAGTTCTCGAAATAAATCGTTTACGAGATGAGCAGCTATATCCAAAACTTGTTCAGCTTGTTGATGGGTATGTTTCGTTCTGAGAAAAACTTCTGAAGTTAAATGTTCTTGTATCTTATTCCATTTGGTTATTTGGAATTGAATTATTATGTGTCAAAAATGAACTGAACAGTAAGACAGAACAAGAATTACTGGGACTTGTTTAGATGGTTTGACTGCTTAAGCTGATGCATTAGAAGATGCTGGATGTAAATTTTAATTAAGTTTGGCAATTAACTAGGTACTTAAGTTTATCATGCGAAATTCATTAAAGTTTTCACGAAAATGAACAGAATCGGTTTTGCTTGGGACCTGCACTACTGGGATTTTTTTATTCATTTCTATAGACATACAATATTATCACCATGCCATGCCTAGGAAGAACCTGTGGTAAAATAATGATTTATTCCACTTGGAATAGTTCCTGCGGTGGGTAAATTGAACGAAAATAAATTTCTAGTCTCATAGGACTATTTCTCTTTTGCACTTCCTTGACATTAACCGGTTGTTAGTAGTTTCAGACAAAACTTCTTTGCTCAGTTTGACTAGAAGAAAGATATGCGAAGAATATACAAATTGCTTATTTAGGTTGAATAGGTTTTTTTTTTTTTTTAGCTTGCGTTCACTGCATTTTGGAAACAATCTTTGGTGGGTTTATTTGGAGTTCTTGATGGCACATTTATTATTGAACTCATAAACTATCCAGCTCTAGTTGCACACTTTTCCTTCTTTATCATACTCTTTATAATTCTAAGGGTGCTCTTATTGGTGTTAGAAGAATGCTTTATTGCTCTCCATGAGTCGAATGATTTTGGAAGTAAAAAATGTTGAATGTGATCTAAATGCAAAACATAATGATACCACCCCTGCTGCATGTCTTAAGCAGGCAACAAATTTTATGCAATTGGCATTCTCACATTTTATTAAGTTCATCTTTTTTTCATCTTAGCTTCATGCTAATGGCATTCTCTCGAATGCTTCTCTCATCTTATGTTGATTTCCTTCTTTCCTTGTATTACTTTTTGAGTCACTTTTCCTCTCCATCTCAATATTTTCATTTTGGTTACTCATCCTATAACTTCATGTGTCGATTTGCAAGCTGGTCTTGTTTTACCATTGAATTTCTGCATAACTGCGCTACCGCATTTGTACGACCACATTCTCCTTTATAAACCATTTATTTTTATCTCATTGTATGAAAACCACTGCTGGTATTGACAAACTGTTTATCTTCAAAAACAATTTCTCCTAAAGAGATTTTGCACAAAACCTGAAGTCCCGTTTATGGCATGCAGGATGGCATTAATGTGGGGGACCATCCCATTTCTGAGGTCTGTACCAGTTTGGATCTATACCAGTTTGGAGAACTAGTAATTTCTCGTAAGTAATATTATCCATTATTTCATGAGCTAATGTTTAAAGCGATTTTTGGGTTATGATGTCAATCAAGTTAAAGCAACATTACTTGTGAGTGGAAATATATAATGATTATATTTTTATTCTACTTTTTTTTTATCTTCTTAAAGTTTATAATTAGGCAAAATTAATGAATACTTAATTACAATTTAGGGTGATATTCTTTAAATGGTTCACATGAATAGATTTAAGTAGTATAATAAATCTCTTACTCACTTTATAAAGGCTTAACTAAGTTTACAAAATTATTTCTTTTAGTAGTAATAATTTTGGATCGAACTCTCAAATTATTGAAATATTTTATGTCCAAGCTTTATTATGCCTAATATAAATATGGAGATTCATAGTTATTTTATGCCCAGTTTAAGGAAACTGCAGTTTGAGAACTTATTTTTTGCCTTGTTAAATAAGCTTTTAGAATGAATAAATTGAGGAAATGAGTGGTGATTTATTTATAATAGAGCATTTGTGATAACTTTTAACTATGCACAAAAATCATTTGGTATATGTAGATAGAGTAACATGCTTGTGCTGAAAGTAGATATTACATTGAAAACTTCTTGGCTGCTATAGTTTGCTATATATATAACCTTTACCAAAAGAGAATAATTGAGTTTATTTATAAATAGCTTATGAGTATTTTTTTCTTTCGAACAAAATAATTTTATTTCTGTTAATTGTTGTTTCTCTAATGGCTCGATATTGGCAGCTAATTTTTTTTTTCTTTTCCATGTATTCATATGCAGATTTGATCAATGTGTTTGAAGTCTTTATTCTTCAACTTCACTTATATCCTAACCTATACAGTCTATTGAATGGAGAAGCTGCTGGTGGATAACGCAATTATACTACTCATATTCAAAGAGTGAAAGGCAGTCATCCTTGTCAATTTAGCTTATAGATTTATTAAATTTAGCCACAAGTAGTAGGCATTTGATTGGATAGTAGAAATTTTTATGTATTGAATTTGGATTATTTAGTTATGAGAGTAGGATATCTCATATTTTTGTTATTGAAGTTTTGGAATTTGTAATATATACTAATAATATTTAAATGTGAAATGAAAGATTTTATGATATAAATCAATTTCTTTTTGTTATTTTGTGGTGCCTTTTAATTTTCCGAATAAATCAATAAGTAATGATCCAATTCAATTTTTTATTTTTTTAAAATAAATTAACTAGTGATACCATGGTAACAATAATCATAGACACTAATAAAATATCAATAACTACTAATACTATGGTGTCATAATATCGGTGATACTGTAGTAATAGTAATCACTGACACCACTTACAAGTGTCACTATTTTTCTGACTCCCAGATTACTGACACAATTAACAAGTGTCAGTGAAAGTAATTTCTGACACTATTCTAAAGTCAGTAAAGACCATTTTTCTAGTAGTGTTGGAGGAGTAGATCTCCAAAAATTTAGGTTAAATTTTGGAGGAGTAGATTCGGTTGTAAAGTAGTTTTTTTTTAGCAATTATTAACAATTATCTGATAAATGGGATGACATGTCATTTTTATCAATATATATCATATGACATGTCATTTTTTACTAGGTAAATGGAATGACATGTCTTTTTTTTAATCAAAATTTCATCAATCTTAAAAGGCTATATTACCCTTAAGATGTCAGCATTTGCAAACGAAAGTTAACAGATTAGTGGACGGCAGAAGTGTTTTGTCAACTTATGGTATACAAGTGATACACTTGAAAAGTGTTCACACACATTTGATACGGGTGTCATTTAAGGGTATATGGCTGATAATTTTCAAAAAAAAAAATTAGCCTTTCTTAGCATATCATTACTTATATTCTATGCTTTCTATATAAAGGAATTTTTTTTTCTCATCATTCATTAGCTTTTATATTAGATAAAAAATAATTTCTTAATATTTAATAACTTTCATACCTGATAAAAATTTACTAATATTCATTTTTAAATGGTAGATTATGTTCCTTTTAATTAATAGGACCAATTACTTGCAGGTACAAGAATACATTTGAATAAATGAATAAGAATTTATGAAATTGAGGAGAGAAAGAGAAGAAAGAGTTACCTAAGTAATTTTTTTAAAAAATATTTAGATAATAAAATTCGTCATTAAAAAAGGGATATCAATAAAAAATTGTGGGTTCAAATAGTCTCACTCTTCAAACAATTAGATATAAATCAATTAGATACCTCCTGATTTACGTTAGGTAACTTAACAATTAGATGCCAATTAATTAGATATCTCCTAATTTACAATCGTCGGTTAGATACCTTCACAATTTTGAACTATTAAGGCTGCGTTAGTAAAAATTAACTTAAATAACGTGAAAGAATTAAATTGTATATTTAAAATTTAAACAAATATGTAATTGGTGAAAATTTTAGAATAATTAAATGAATTTTAACAAAAATAGATATACAATGAAAATATTTTAGATAAATTTTAAAAGTATAATCTTAAAATTAAATGGAGCGTTTGCCCTGATTTTAGCGTAAAAGTTAGCGTCTTTTTCTTTTTTGGGTGTTGATTTGCTTCTGATATGTTATTGGTCACTTGTTGAGTTGCTGTATACAAAGCTGAAGTCTGGAAAGAGGAAAGGTCAGCAACAATATGATTAGGAGGCATCATTATAATTTCAAAAAAAAAAAGATTATTCTTGCAATGTGGGAACTGCCAAACTGGGAACCAGGACCCGACCTAAAATAATGCTAAAAATAGCTGTAAAGTTTGAGAGAGATGGTAAAATATCTCAGGCCTAATGAACAACCAAATCACATGCTTTTTTTTTTAATTCAAATTTTCACTTGATCAGTTGATCTACGTAGATTCATATTTTTTATTTTTTTAAATAGTACAATTCTTTAATTGAATTGATTTATACCTCTTTTTCTAATTTTAAAATGGAGCAGTCAAGTCTCTCATGTGTAGGGGTGGGCACTGGTAAGGACATGTTCGGTTTCGAAATAAACCAAAATTTTCAATTCAGTTCAGAATAGAAATTTCAAAAAATTGATTTGGAAATTTTCATTTGATTCGGTTTCGAAACTAATCCATTCGATTTTTTTTTTAAATTATAAAACACTTAACCGAAATTGAAAAAATCGGATCGAACTAGATTTTTTTGGGTCCAATCTGATTCGGCCTACCCTAAACATCACATGACATTTCTTTAATTTAAAAAAAAAATTAATTTTTCTGTTCAGTTTTTAAATTTAAAATTTAAAATTGAAAATCAAACTAAGTATTCGATTTCTTTTAAGAAAAAGTACAAATCGAACTCCCAAAATACCAAACTGCACCAGTATTTTTTCGGATCCAGTTCGGTTTCGGCCACCCTTGCTCCTATGGAAAATAAGAGTTTAATGCTTCTTACTTATGAAATTTGTCTCCAAAACCTCTACCACTACAAAAATTATTTCAACTCCAACTATGAGAGGGTATTTTCGTCGTTACCTAACGGCCAACGTTTTCACACGTGCTTGTATCTAAACTCTTATTTATGTCTTGGCCGACATTCGACAGTACTTGCCAGTACTTGTCTTACACTTGCTAATATAATATTAAAAAAATGATTTGGCCATTGATCGAAGACTAATTTTAAAAATATGTGAGGAGCTAGCAGGGCGTGTTTGAAGAGTTAAAATATTATAATTTGGGTTTTAAGAGCCAAAAATCTGACAAGATCTAATTACGCATGTGCTAAGATTTTTTTTGAAAAAAATAACATCTAGGTTTCGTGGAAGCCACAAAAATATGAGGCCAAATTTTTAGTTGCACCGATGGATTCTCTGCAGTCCAATTCTTCATTTGTCATTTATGCCAAGTTGCCAACAGCATTAGTCTGTAAACAACTTAATAGCACCTTATGCTTTGTAAATGGATGCAATTTTGATCTTAAAAAATAAAAAAGAGAGAGAGAGAGCAATCAAAAAGCTATTCTCCTATTTTCCTATGGGCCTCTCACAAGTGTTTAATACTCAATTCATTCTAAGTACTAAAACAGTATATCATAAAAATACATACACAAATGAAGAGTAAAAATGATCTTTTTGACGAATATATTACTTGGCTTTAGTTTATAGAACCCTTGCATAATCAATTTACATGAAACAGACTACAATACCCCCAGTAGCTTTCTGATAACTCCACAGAGAAAAGCTTTTGAGGGAAAGACAATGGATGTGGAAATAATTTCAAAAGAGTTCATAAAACCTTCTTCCCCAACACCTCTTCACCTCAAAACCTACAAGCTCTCTCTCTTGGATCAACTTCATGATCACTGCTATCCACCTGTTTCCCTATACTATCCCCTTAAACAAGACACAGAACTTTCAATTAGCTCCACTGATATTGATCAAATTGTCTCCAAAAGATTGCAACTGCTAAAGCAGTCTCTGTCGGAAACCTTATCTTCCTTTTACCCACTTGCCGGAAAGATGAAAGATAAGCTCTCCGTTGATTGCAACGACGAAGGGATTTATTTTGCGGAGGCTCGAGCCAAATGCACACTTAATGAATTTCTCAACCGACCTGATCTCTCTTTGGTGATCTTTAAATTCCATCCAGTGGTGGGCAATGAGCAGCGGCAGAGTAAAGAAATTGCAGGAGCTCATGTGGGTAAAATACAGGTAACAAGATTTTCATGTGGTGGCCTTGTCATTTGTGCTTGTATTTTGCACATGGTTGCTGATGGAGTAACATTAGGCTCATTTCTGATGAGTTGGGCCGCCAGAGCAGGTAAGAATATTGGTGAAGACACATCAATATGTCCTAATTATGAAATTTCATCTTTATTTCCACAAAATGATCATACATACCCAAGAGAAGCTACTGCATTTTCCAAGAGTGGCAAATTTGTTGTGAGGAGATTTGTATTTGATGCCCAAGCAATAGCCAATTTAAAAGCCAAGGCAACGACTAGCTCAACGTCGTTGCAAAATCCATCACGTGTTGAGGTCGTGACAGCACTTATTTCCAAGCGCATCATGGCTGCCTTCAAAGCAAAATCAGGTTCGTACAAACCAAATCTATTGACCCGCGTTTTAAATTTGCGGCCACTGGTCAGGCCGCCGCTGTCAGAAAATTCTTTTGGGAATTTCGTTTGGAATGCAGATGCTTTGTGCAAAGATCATGATGATGAAGTAGAATTGGATGGCCTGGTATGGAAGCTGAGGGAATCATTTACGAAAGTTGTAAAACGTCTTCAAGGTGATGGTGAAGGGTCGCTTATTAGCCTTTGCGAAGGTATCAAAGATGAGAATAAAGAAGTGTTTGCTGACGCAAAAGATAGAATTAGCTTTAGCAGTGTGTGTAATTTTCCTTTTTATGATATTGATTTTGGATGGGGGAAGCCTATTTGGATGAACTTTACCAGTTTTGATGGATCAATTGTTCAGTTCGCGAATTTTGTCATTCTTTCAGATACAAGATCGGGGGATGGGATTGAGGCATGGCTGCATTTGCTTGAAGAAGACTTGGCTCTTTTAGAACTTGATAGAGAGTTACTTGGATTTGCCTCCTTGGATCCAACTCCCTTGGGAAAATGCTCTTCCATTTCTCATAATGTAATACCACAATCTAAGTTATGACAGTTCTATATATAATTTGTAGTTATGAAATTGGTAGTTAGTGTAAGTTTCATTGTTGTTTGAGTTAATTATTGGTGTCATATGATAAATGCCATACAATTGAGGTGGAAGAAATTGGATTAATTAGTTCTAATTAAGTATAGTCACTGATAATTTATAATTTTGTTATCAAGAGCTCAACCGAGTGATTTTCAAACAATTCTATTTAGTTAGTCATCCGAATTTGTCTTAGGGATGGTAGAGAGATACAAATTTAAAAAAAAATTAATTTTGGCTTTGCTCACGAAGGGTAGTTATTGATTACAAAGTAACCATAATTCCTAAATAATTTTAAAATAAAGAATTAAATAATTTAAAAATATGTTTCAACTAGTCATAAATGTGGCTTATGTTTTAATTTAACTTTCATCATCGTTTACTAGATTAAAGTACAAAAAAGAGAGCAATAATTTTTTGACTGAGTTGTTAAGCACCTTCTCCCTTAAGTTTAAATTAGACGGTTCGAACCTGCCTAATAGTTATAATAATTTTTTTTTCCTATGTTGGACTTCGGGGGCTTAGTGCTATATTTCAATGGCTTACATATAAAATGTATTGTATATAATATTTAAAATAATAATAATAATAAGAGATGAAGACGATTACTAGTGGGTTAAGAAAATCAAAAGAAGATCAGTTCTGAAATATTGAAGTGTTAATTAAGTATTAAAAATAGCTCCTCAAATTCTCATAAGGGGTTTGGAGAGGGATTAAAGGGTGTAAATTGCTCTCAAACCCATCTATCTATATATTTATATAAAGTTGGGACTACAAGATGTGATGTGGCATCACCATTTCTCATCTTTATATATTTTCTATTAACTAATAAACAGAGAAATTTTCTTTCAAATTTAGCTTTTCATCTTCTCATAATTAATTTGATTGTTATTACACAATCAATACGTAACAGTTCATCAAAAGACCTATTATTTTCTCTAATTGAAACATTCTTGATAATAAATTAAGCAATGATTTATAAATATTTTTAATCACTCTTCTCCTTTGCCTCACCTTAATTTATAAATAGCAACAAAAAATATGATATTCCACGTAAATATAAACACAACATAAAAGAACAGAAAATAGCAATGACTCTAAAACATGTATTTTTTATTTTGGCCTTCACTTGTCTGATCATAGCAAATATTGCAAATGCAACCAGCAGGAATGATCGCCTCAACAACAATATGAAACCATGCAACGATCTTGTAACAAGACTTGAAGTTAGTGAAGGCCTAACGGAGTGCTGGAACACGTTAATGGAGCTAAAATCATGCTCAAATGAGATTGTTATATTCTTCCTTAATAGCCAGGCTGATACCCGTAATTGCTGGCCTGCAATGCTCACCTCTCTCGGATTCACTGCCGAAGAAGGGAACATACTGAGAGGTTACTGTGATGCATCTTCTGCTCCTTCTCCAAGTGGCATCGCGGTGATATATCAACCTCAGGTTTCCAAGGTTTTGGCTTAGACAAGGTGCATCTATGGCACTTCTATTTCCATGATGTTAATTTAACTAATGCAATTTTAAATAATTAAAAAATCTTTTTACTTTTAGCTTTGCTTTATTTTTTTCATGTTTTTTTAAGTCTTGTCTCTTAATCGAATAGAATAAATCGTTAAAAGTAGAATAAAAAAAAGAATAATACTAAATTTTTTTTTTAAAACCGCGCAAAGCGCAGTTCTATTTTCTAATTAATTAAAATAAACCCGAGCTCTCAGATGCTCACTTATTGGATTAACTTAAATGGTAAAATGACACAAGTCCTCTTCATTGTGTGGACGTGGGCTTTTGACACTTGACATAAAAGTTAAATAGAACATCCAACACTTAGAATAAAAATTAAATATCAAGCGCAAACTGCAAAAGTGTGGAAGAAAAAATAATAATAAATACTATAGTAGAAAGAAAGGAAACCTCATTCAATAAATAAATATAAATATATATATATATATATATATTTATATATCAATAAAAATATCAATTTATTAAAAAAATAACACAAAAACAGGAAAAAAAAGTACCTAAAAATAGTAGTAAAAAAATTCGAGAAACAGAAAAAGTAAAAACCAATTTCTTTCTCAATTTTTTGAAAAGAAAGTAAATATTTTATCAGCATTGATTTCATTTATTACTCGCTTCACATGCTCGTCTGATCCTATATCAAGGATGACTGTTTGAAAAATATGATACCCTTAAGCTGACATTACAAGAATATTCTCTATAACCTTCGCAATAAACGAGATTATCCTAATTTTAAAATTGTAAAAACAGAACATAGCTTGCAATATTCCAAAGTTATCTTTGAATCAAACAAATTGCTAAAAGCATCCTATCCGTTAAGACAATCCAAGCACTAGCTTAAACAACAAAATATTTTTTAAGCATTAGCCTCATCAGTCACAACTAATTCTACTAATTAATCAAAATCCAAAGGCATATTGAAAAATGTGAACTCTAGCTTGATTTACACGTATTAGAAAAGAAAGAGAAATATACAAGCAAATAAAAAATGCAATTCTAACTCTACTTGGAAATGAGTCTATGTTTGAGTCAATATAACTCGAGATTGGCACGCTTGTCGTATAATATTGTACTACAATATTAATATGTGCGATTTCAAACTAAAGTATTTGGTTATAAATTGATTTGTCTCTTTTTGTGACTTTCTCACATGGTAAGTAGATTTAATTTGTTTAGTTGCGTTTATTCAACACGTACTCCGTCTTCAAAGATTCCTAGACTAAAATGCTCTTTAGCAAAGTCATTTTCCCTTTCCTTATGACTACTATTTATGCAAGTCATAATTAATATCTCCCATGCAATATGAATATGTTGTAGGCTATAGTAAATATAGTAGAACTTTGATAAATTACTACTCTTGGGACTATAAAAATTTATTAATTTAGTTAATATTATGTAGTGATTTAACACCCCTTAAGACTCAAGATGATAAACCACTGCCCAGGAGACTCTAGCCAAGATCAAATAAGTTGCAGAAGAAACTAAGCTTTGATATCAAGACTCTAACACATATTCCAATTAGCCCTAAGTCTAAGATTAATATCACAGAGTATAACCTAACTAAGAAGCACTTCACAAACACACAAGAAACATAATCTTACGTGGTTCGATTGTGCATGAAATGCACAATCTACATCCACGGGAGAAGCCACAAAAAAAGATTTATTGATGAATAAAAAAGACAAATACAGAGCTTTTAAACAAGAGATTACAAGCAACAAGAAGAACCTCTCTCACTCCTCAATCTCTCTCTCAAGCTCTCACTGAACCACTCGTCTTTCTCCCTCAACAACCAGTTTTATACTCCTGATGCTGAAACCCAAATTGCACAGAATCTGGACACGTGTGTGACGGTATTTAAAAAACTTGATTTGTTCCTTCACAAGCTAGCTCACGTGCTCCACTTAAGTTTCTCCAAAACGACAGAGGGCTGAGTCGTTTCGTCTTTAAACTTAAATGTCTCGTGCTGCACGTGACAAGTGACTGAAACCATTTGATCCAAACGAAGCCGTTTTTGGGCTCTGAGTTTTCGATTCATTGCACTCAAGCCCACATTTCTCTACCTTGAATCAAAACTCCTTTTCCTGCTTTCTCCTCCTTTTTCTTATCAACTTAGTAGCTGCTCATACCAGCTAAGTCTAAGCACATGTTGAACTTAGCTGAAGGAACCGCTTTAGTCAGTATATCTGCTGGATTTTCATCTGTATGCACCTTGGCCATCCTTCACAACTCCTTGAGATACTTCGTTTCTGATGAAATGAAGTTTTATATCTATGTGTTTGGTTTTTTCATGGTGTGCAGGGTTCTTACACAAATGAATGACACTGGAACTGTTACAATGTATAGTCACTGACTTCTGCCTCACTCCCAATTCACCAAACAACCCCTGCAGCCATAAGGCTTCCTTTACAGCTTCTGTGGTAGCTGTATACTCAGCTTTTGTGGTTGAGAGAGCAACCACATGCTACAGAGTTGCCTTCCAGTTGATGCGGCATCCTTCATACATAAACATGAAGCCTGTGAGTGACCTTTTCTTATCCAAGTCTCCTGCATAATCTGAATCTACAAACCCCAGCAGCCCATGACCTCTCCCTCTGGATCTTCCATATACTAATCCATGGCTTAAGGAACCATTTAAGTATCTCATTATCCATCTGACAGCTCTCCAGTGTTCGCTTCCTGTTTGTGCCATATATCTACTAACTACACTCACTGAGTGGGATAGGTGTAGTGCAAATTTTATTGAACTCGCAAGTGCACGAATCTATTGTAGAATAGATCAATGGTGATGAGTGTCGATCCCACGAGGAGGTAGATTTTAATTATATGTAGAATTAATTTTCTATGAGAATGGTTGGATTTGTGGTGAAAGTGGCTTAGATTATCCTAAAATTGGAATTGAAATGGCGAGAATAAATTGAAGAGAAATCTATTGAAATGACGTACTTGGGTATCTGGATCCGTATCAACATGCACCATGGGTTAAATATTCCTTATTAATGCTAATTAAATCATGAGGGGGGGAATCTACACCTCATGAACCACACTCTAATCAATATGGTGCTAAGGGCTTATCGTGCTAAATAATAATAACATTGTACTAGAGAGCCGGTGTAACCAGGGCGATATCTAGACAAGATTATTATTATTTGTCTACGAAAAGTCAAATCATCCACAAAAATTAAAGGGGAAAAGAAAATAAATTTACCAAATAAAGCTCATGACACATGTTGAGATTTCACCTTCAACCCAAGTTTGAAAGAAAATTAGCTATTCATAATTGAACTAGGGGTAAAATGGAAATTTATTAAAATACGTAGAAAATACAAGATAGAGAAGGAATTACAGAAAATGGAGTCCAAAAATGGATTCAGAGCTATCAAATTAGGGGGGGAGAGCCCCTTTTTTTATAGATACATTGAGTACATCATGGCCATCAGATTAAAAACAGTTTGGACACTCTGGATTGCGCCATGTCATCAATCAACAGTACGCAGTTTGACTACGCGGTTTGAACAGTAACACGGTTTGACCCGGCTTGAACAGTGACGCGGTTTGGTTGAAAATAATCATGTGTAATGAATGTACTGTACGCGTAATTTTTGGTCCACTAACATACTGCCACGTCACCAATCAACAGTGCATAAGAATTTTAGTCCAACAGAATCGTGACACCTCATCAGTCAATGCCACATCATCGGTCAATGCCATGTCATCGATCCGTCTATGTAAACAGTGTCGTGAACAGTAACGTAGACGGTATCGTACATGTGAACAGTGTTATTTTTCCTTTTATGTTCCTCTTAAGGTTTTCGACCGTCCTAAGTTCAAAAGTGATGTCCGTTTTGCCGTCCAATCTCTCGTTCATTGTGAAATGACTATAATACCCCTAAAATATATAAAATACTTAATTAAAATAAAACACACGTAATTAAATCACAAGAAGCTTAAATACATAAAAGTAAGGGTGTTGGTAAGACTTGAAGTGTAAAATGATGATTTTCTCCTTTATAAATATAAATTTTCTAACACTCAACAATAGGTCTGGTCGAGTAAGCACCATAGCATACATCAAGCAACCTACAGCATTAGCATAGGGAACATTTTTCATATCAAGCTTCTCTTCATCAGTTTTTGGACACAACTGATTACTCAGTTTGAAGTGAGCTGCTAGAGGAGTTAGTACAGGCTTAGAATCCAGCATCTTGTAGGTTTCCAGAACCTTAGTCAAATATCTCTCATGACTGAGAAATATTTCCCCCTTTGCTCAGTTTCTTTTAATTTCTACACCTAAAATCTTCTTAGTAGTCCCCAAGTCCTTCATGTCAAATTCTGAGTTCAGTATTACCTTCAACTTTTCTATTTTTTCCCTCTATTTGCAAGTTATCAGCATGTTATCTACATATAGAAGGAAGATAGATGTAGTGATCATTTTCCAGCAGCTTGAAATACACACAGCAGTCATAGTTGCATCTCATGAATTCATTTGTTATCATGAACTCATCAAACCTGAGATACCACTGTCTTGGGGGCTATTTTAAACCATAAAGAGACTTCTTGAGCAGGCATACATGTCTAGGTTTCATGAAGTCCACATACCCCTCAGGTTGAGTCATGAAGATTTCTTCTTAGAGTCTTTCATGCAAAAATGCAGTCTTGACATCGAGTTGATCAAGTTCCATGTCTTGTACTGCAGTCAGAGCTAGAATCACTCTTATGAAGGCATGTCTGACAACTGGTGAAAATACCTCCTTGAAATCAACCCCTTTCTTTTTTTGTATACCATTTTGCCACCAGTCTAGCTTTGAATCTTTTTGGTTCATCTCCTGTCAAACCATCTTTTATCTTAAAGATCCATTTACAGTCTACAACCCTCCTCTTATCAGGTTTCTTAACCAGTTCCCAGGTGTTATTTTTATAGAGAGACATAATTTCTTCATCCATGGCTTACTGCCACTCCTTGCTAAACTTGCTTTGGACTGCTTCTTTGTAGGCTTTTGGTTTATCTTCATCAATCTGATGTGCAGCTGCTAGAGCATATGAGATAAGATCAGCATATCAATACATTCTGGTCTATTTGATTTGTCTCTTGGCTCTATCTCTAGTTAGTTGGTAGCCTTGCTCATGTTCCTTAGACTCTTGTTCTTGTTGAGGAATTTCTGAATCACCTGAACTGTTAGTGACTCCACCTGAATCTACAGCTTCCAGTGATTCATCAGACTTAGGAAGCTCCACCTCAAACTGTTGCTTTATACCAGTCTCAGTACATTCCTCAATTGGCTGTTGAGCTGACTTCTGATTTAGTAAATCTCTTTCATTAATGGTCACATCCCTACTTATGATGCATCTGGGTGGACTTAAGTCTATGCACCAGATCTTATAGCCCTTTACCCCCTCTGGATATCCTATGAAGAAACCCTTCAAAGCCCTAGGAGCTAGCTTTCTTTGGCTTGTGTGGGCATAAGTTGGACAGCCAAATGCTCTCAGGTTTCCATAGTTTGCTAGTTGACCAGTCCACTTCTCATAAGGTGTTTTGAAATCAATTGTTGTAGAGGGACTTAGGTTAACTAGATGACAAGCAGTTAAAAGTATTTCTGCCCACAAAGTCTTTGGAAGTTTGGATTGAACCAGCATACTCCCCACCCTCTCCATGAGTGTCATGTTCATCATTTCAGCTAACCCATTTTGCTGAGGTGTTAACCTCACTATTTTATGTCTAGTTATTCCCTCCTTTGCACAGAAGCTACCAAACCTTTGATTACAAAATTCTAAACCATTGTCTGTTCTGAGCTTTTTAACATTCTTTCCACATTGATTTTCAACCAAGTTTTTCTATTCAAAGAACTTCTCAAAAACTTGATCTTTGCTCTTGAGAGTATAAACTCACACCCTCCTAGAGTAGTCATCTATAATGGACAAGAAGTATATGTTACCACCTAGAGATATCTGTTGTGCAGGTCCCCACAAGTCAGAATGAACATATTTCAGCTTGTCCTTAGACTTGTGAACTGACCTATTAAAACTAGCTCAAGTTGCCTTCCCTAAGACACGACTCTCACAGAATTATAGATCACCAATCTTATCACCTTCTAATAAACCTTGCTTATCTAACTCTTTAAGTCCTCTCACCCCAATATGCCTCAACCTCAGATGCCATAGCCTGGCCTTGTCAGTATTGGCATTGACTGACACCCATGCTTCACCAGTAACTACTTCCCCATCTAAGACAAATACTTCATTCTTCTTTAAACACTTCATGATGGTTTCAGTGCCCTTAATTATCATCATTTCACCAGACTCATTCTTAACACTATATCCCATTTGGTCAAGCATCCCTAAAGAAATCAAATTTCTCTTAAGATCAGGTACAAACCTCACTTGTTTAAGCTCCCTTATGGATCCATCATGGAGTTTAAGTCTTATATTTCCAATACATATAATCTTACACATGACATTATTACCCATCATTACTCTACCCCCATCAAAGTCATGATACTCAGTCAAGTACAACCAGAGTCAAGTACCCATTTACCTCTGTCTCTGCTCTCTGTTGCTACACAAACACCAACAGATTCATATCATTCTTCTTCTACAACAGCCGCATCACCATCCTTTCCCTTTTTATGAAACTTCTTTTCAGGACAATCCTTCTTGAAATGCCCCTCTTTATGACACAGGAAACATCTCAGATTCTTTTGTTTTTCTTTATTCTTTCCTTGCTTCTTTTTCTTCCCTTATAGTCTTGTTTTTACAGATAACCCCTCACCAGAACCATTTCCAAGGCTTTCTTGCTTCCCTTGCAATTCTTTAGTGTTAAGAGCTGACTTCACTTCATCCAGAGACAATGTCTGCCTTCCATACATCAAGGTGTCAATAAAGTGCTCGTATGACTTACGTAAAGAACTTATTAGAAGTAAAGCTTTATCTTCATCACCCAATGTTGCATCTATGGTTTCAAGAGTGTCACACACTTTGTTAAACTCATCAAGATGTTCATCAAGAGATGAGCCTTCAAGCATTTTTAACGTGAACATCCTCTTCTTGATATACAACCTGTTGGCCAGAGACTTTTTCATGTAAATGCTCTCTAGTTTTGCCCATAGGTCAGCAAAAGTGGGTTCTTTAGCCACTTCCCTTATCACAGAATCTGCAAGACTCAAGATGACAGTTCCCTTGGCCTTCTTATCAATCTCTACCATCTGTTCTAGAGTTTTTGATGTAGAGATATATTTCCCCTCCTTCTTGGATACTAGTAGTAGGGCATCTCTAAGACCTTGAGTTATTAACACTGCCTCCATCTTAACCTTCCACATGTTGAAATTATTTTTCCCATTAAACTTCTCAAGATCAACCTTGGTAGAAGTCATACTTGGATCTTGGGCTTCAAGACTCCAGCTCTGATACCACATGTAGTGATTTAACACCCTTAAGACTCAAGATGATAAACCACTACCCAGGAGACTCTAGCCAAGATCAAACAAGTTGCAGAAGAAACCAAGCTTTGATATCAAGACTCTAACACATATTCCAATTAGCCCTAGGTTTAAGATTAATATCACAGAGTATAACCTAACCAAGAAGCACTTCACAAACACACAAGAAACATAATCTTACGTGGTTCGATTGTACATGAAATGCACAATCTACATCAACAGGAGAAGCCACAGAAAAATATTTATTGACAAATCAAGAAGACAAATACAGAGGTTTTAAACAAGAGATTACAAGCAACAAGAAAAACCTCTCTCACTCCTCAATCTCTCTCTCAAGCTCTCACTAAACCACTCGTCTTTCTCCCTCAACAACCAGTTTTATACTCCTGATGCTGAAACCCAGATTGCACAGAATCTGGACACGTGTGTAACGGTATTTAACAAACTTGATTTGTTCCTTCACAAGCTAGCTCACGTATTCCACTGAAGTTTCTCCAAAACGACAAAGGGCTGAGTTGTTTCGTCTTTAAACTTAAATGTCTCGTGCTGCACGTGACAAGTGACTAAAATCATTTGATCCAAACGAAGCCGTTTTGGGGCTCTAAGTTTTCGATTCATTGCACTCAAGCCCACATATTAATATATTAATGAATTAATAATTTATTAATTTATAAAGATAATATCACGTTCATAATAGGAATTTTTATAAAATATAAAAGTAGTATGAGAACGTAGTAATTCTGTCAAACTGCATGATACGGTTATGATTTTGAGTAATCTCTAAATTATTGAAAGTGTAATAGGAAACAATAAAGAGGAAGAAGTTGAAGATGACAATTCTACTATAGAGTCCGTCTCACACCAAAAAGCATTCAAAGTGATTGACATTAAGTAATTTATTGTTATAAAGTGATGATACCACGTCGGAACTTCTTTCAACATTGCAAGAAGTTAGAGGTGAAAATCAAACCGAAATCAATTTCAAAAAGCAAGTAACACTAAAAACTTATTTTAGAAAAGCTTTCTAGACTTATCATATGTATTTAGTTTTAAATTAGTTAATTATTAGTCTATGTATTAATTGGGTCTTACAGAATAATGTGATTTAAAAAAAATTATTATCTAATAAATTTATCGAATTATTAATTTATCACGTTGGCCTCAAGTCAGATCCAACAAAAACTATTATTTAATCAAGGTTATCTATTTACCGAGAATTAATTTAACGAGATTGTGCTAATATAGATCTATTTTGGTCATTTAATTATATAAATTAAGGATGTAATTGTATTTTGGTCTTTTAAGTTCTCTTTCAAATTTCCCTTGTACCATAACAGTTCTACAAATCTACTCTCAAACTTAAAGTTCATCTGTAATCGAATAGGGGCGCTATAACAGGAGCGTTTTTAATTACATTAAATCGTTTTTGTCTTATTAATTCTTTTAGTTGTTATCATTATTTATTGGTTGTAATTGTAGTTTGTTTTAAGTGTTTAAGATGGTCTGATGATGGCAATGTCCAGACTCGTTGGTGGCAAGGGTCCTGCAAGCCAAGTACTTCCAATCAAAAAATTTCTTGGATGCAAAGTTCGGCTCAAACCCTTCATATATTTGGAGAAGCATTCTGTGGGGAAGGAAAATTATTTGTCGGGCTCTAGGTGGAGAGTTGGTAATGGTCAGAAAATTCACATTCATAAGGCTAATTGGATTCCACAGCCTTCAACTTTCCAGCCAGTGTTTAAGCCAACTTTGCCATCTGATGCTATGGTCTCTGAATTAATCAATAAGGCAAACTACTGGGATGAGAAGAGGATTTATGAGCACTTCGACAAGATGGATGCTGATTTAATTATTAAGATTTCTCTGCCTAGGAGACCGAGGGAGGATGAGCTGATTTGGCATTATGGAAAAAATGGCCAGTTCTCGGTTAAAAGTGGGTACCAGACAGCTCTCCAAATAAAGTTTCCAGCCATGCCTTCAAGCTCAGCGGCTTCAAAAAATGAATGGAATATTATTTGGTCTCTTGCTTTGCCTCAAAAGATCAGAATTTTTACCTGGAGGGCAGCTAAAAACCTCCTCCCCTCAGCTGAGAATTTGTGGAAGAAAAAGATAATCCAGGAACCCACTTGCCAAGTGTGTAAAATGGGAATGGAAAATGTATTTCATGCTCTAGTGGCCTGTAAATCGGCTAAGAAGGTATGGAGGCTAATCTGTTTTGAAGATGATATTAATGCAGCTCACAGTCAAGATATTTTAAGTTTGCTGCATGCTATGAAAAGAATGAGAAGCAAAGCTGACCTGGAGTTGTTGGTAATGACTTTTTGGGTAAAATGGAATGCTAGGAATCAGTTGCTATTCAAAAGGAAAAAGGGAGAACCCCCAAATTATGGTAGCTAAAGCTGAAGTTATGATTGCAGCTTATAAGAGGGTGCATTCTTTAGTCGAGGCTTGCAGTGAAACAGAGCAGAGGGTACCTCCTCAGACATGGAATCCCCCTCAAGATGGCTTTGTAAAAGTCAACATTGATGCAGCTATCAACTTCGAAAAGAATCTTGTAGGGCTGGGGGTAGTGATTAGAGATGATTCGGGGCGTGTTACAGCAGCTGCAATCAAGATTTCCAAGTTTCATGAAGATGTTTCTTATGCTGAGGCAGAAGCTATGGAATGGGGTATGTTGGTGGCGAGAGAAGCTAAAGTGAAGGCTGTAATCGTGGAATCAGATTCTCAAGGTGTGGTCAATTTAATTAACAACAAGCAGGGCAGCATATCCGAGATCTATTGGGTTGTTTCAGAAATTCAGAAGTTAGCAGAAAACTTCGAGTGTGTTAGTATTAAGTATACGCCTAGATCTTGTAATGTTATTGCCCACTCTTTAGTTAAGTTAGCTCTAAAGAAACGCGAGACTATTGTGTGGAAGGGTTCATACCCTTCACAAGTGATGTATCTCCTTTCTTCATTGATTTAATTGAAATCTCTTTTCAAAAAAAAAAAAAAAAGATGGTCTGATGATGAAAAAGCGAAAGAGAGTTTTGTTAAGAAGGATGTTCGTATGGTTTTGGAGGCTATTTTGGTCCGAAAAGGGTTCTGCTAGAATATAAACAGGAAATAAAATCGGGTTATTTTTTGTAAATCAAAAAACTGTTGGTTATTTATGCAATTTTCAACTAGAGAACATTTCATTAATTGGACAGAGTCAACATTACAAACACATGAAAATAACAAGTGACGCACCACACACCCAGGAGAAGCATCTACCAGACAACTTAAATGGTGAGTTTGAAACAGGGACGAAAAGCGTTTTGAGTGACTTGATCATCCCATTGCAGCTCCTTCCACCAGTGATATTGTCCCTTAATAATAATTTTATGTTCCAATCCGCTGATGCAATCAAGAGGCAGCTTCTTAAGCTTTGCACATCCCCTTGCAGAGATTTCTTTCAGATGAGGGAAAGGCAAGGCACTCTTCAAATTTTTTAAATCCTCTAGGATAAGATATTCAATTCTTGCAAGAGGGATCAGATTGTGCATCACCTCAGGTGAAACTTCACCCAATTTTTCAACGCTGATTATTTCTTCCAAATCCAGGCAACTACTGATCCGAACATGCTTAAGATTTGGAGCAACAATAAGCCATGTCAGGTGCTTCAATTTGGAGTAGCTTATACAAATGTTTTGGAGACTATGAAAACCACGAGTCTGTTGGATTTTTGGTACTTCCACTGCATAGTCAATCTTTAAATCTTCCAAATCACTGTATTCCAGATGAAGTGTTTGAAGATGCCTTAAACCTGCTAAAGAATAAACAGGGACCGACGTTGATTGAACACCAAGCAACTCTGATTGACAGCAGTGCTTAAGGCAGAGAGATGGCGTGCTAAGGCTCTGTAACCTAGGAGAGTCCAACAACATCCGAAGAGCACAGAAGCTTTCCAAGGTGACGGTCAGCACATTTAAGTGTTCCAAACTTAGTATTTCCTCTACCAAAACTTCCCTGCCTCCAATCAAAATGCTATCTCCTTCTTGTTTATCAGAACCACATTCATACATTCTCAGTACTCGTAACATCTTTAGATTTGATATTACTTGTTGTGGAATTCTAGTGAGACGTGTAAACTCCAAATTCAAACATTTAAGATGAACCAAGTACTTTAACTCCATTGGTAATCTTCTGATTTTACTTCTTGCTAGATCAAGATGTTGCAATGAAACCAGGTTTGAAATTCCAGTCAGTAAATGGACTGGTAGACTACCATCTGATAACTTCAAAACTCTAAGAGATGCCATAAATTGAAAGAAATCTCTATTGACCTCATTCAAATCATTGGAACCGAGAAACAAAGTCTGTAGATGAGGAGATGATGGTGACTCTAAAAGTCTCCGAATTCTATTTTGCATCAGAGACATCCTTGTAACCTCTTTCCACAATCCAATCCCTGGTGCATTTTGTAATCCTTGGTGCATTTTGTAATCCTACACCTGCAAGCACCAAAAACTTTTCCTTCTCGTCGATCGTAGATGCAATCCACAAAGCCATGTCACGGATCACATCATGCATTTTTACACAATTTTCTTCTTCTTTCTCCAATAAGCATGCATGAAGCAGAGTACAGATAAGAGAATATCCTTGATTTCGAGCTCTGATTCCATCATATTCATTAAAAACCCCTCACATATCCAACAATCTATCAAGTCTTCTATGGAAATTCTATAATCTTCTGGAAATAAACTACAATACAATAGACAAAATCTCGATGCATCGTTGGGCCAAAAAATCATAACTTAACTTCAAAGAAGAATGTACCTTTTTCTCCATGCTAGAAAACTTAAAGGCTGAACTGCTTAGGACCTCAATTGCATGCTCCCACTCTCGAGGTGTCTTCTTGGAAGCCATGGCTCGACCGACTGTAATTAGAGCAAGTGGCAAACCACCACATTCCTTGACTACAGTTTTAGCAAGCTCAGGAATATCAGGATGACTATCAAGGGTATCTCTTCCCACTTTCACCTCAAATAATTTCCAGGAATCCTCGTATCCTAAGCACTCTACTTTGAAGGATTTGTGAGCTTCCATTTGGCCGCCGATCTCAAACTCAAGAGTTGTGAAAACCACCTTATTAGATGCACGTGTGGCGCTTGGAACAAGTAAACCCACTTGAGCTAAATCAACAGGCTCCCATATGTCATCCAATAATAACACAAACTTCTTTCTTTTCATGACCTTGAATATATCCTCAGCCTTCTCTAAAAGACTTTTGCTATTCCATGACCTGCTAAACAAACCAATCTTCCTCGCAATACAATCTTGAATCCTTTTAAGCTGCAAGTCTTTAGACACCACTACCCAAATAACAAGATCAAAATCATTTGGTGTGTCAAAGAACTTGTTGTTGATTAGCGTTAACAGGGTGGTTTTACCGACCCCTCCCATACCGTACAGGCCAAGAATTCCCACTTCTTCTTCCATGAGGCATCTCCAAACTTGGTTAGTTGAATCTTGCAAGCCCACTAATATTGGCGGAAGAGCTTTTTCATCAACTAGATTTTCTGGTAGTGGTCGAGCTTGAGCCACCTCTTTGAAATTCCCTTCATTCCTTAAGCTCTGCACATCTTGCAATGTCTCGACCACTTTTTCTCCAAACTTGTAGCTTGACAAGCAGTTCATGGAACAGAAGCCTCCGCTTCTTTCTCCCGTCAGTTCTCTAACTTTAGTTTGCACATGTTGCACTCTTGAAAGCCACCCTTGCACTTGCTCCAGCCGTTTCATTTGTTGTTGTTGTTCAGCAACCATAAGCCTCATCTGCACATCATTTCTTACTTCAATTAACTTTTGCAATTCCTTCTGCAAGGCATCAAGATTTTCTTGGATATGACATACATACCCTGCTTTAATAACAGTGCAATCTAGGCAGTGTGAAACAGTGTCATCACATGAGAATGATGGTGAGCAAACGCTTCCTATGGTGTGATCTCAACGAAGGCGAAAAGGACTGGCTGGGGTGAATGCGCGATAAAGAAAAGTTTAATTTGCTTTTGGGCCAAAGACGAGATGGCTCGTTTGGAAACTGTAATTCTATTTATCAATGAGCCGGTGTCGAATTTAAAATTTGTTGTCATTTCTTGGAAACATGCCTCGGCTCAACTTTCGGGAGAAATTCTAGAATATATTACAAGTATCATGTTATTATACAATACGTAAATAATGTTATGATATGTGTGTATTTATTTTAAAAAACCATCATATAAGTAGTGGTTATATTAAATTCAATTACACTTTTTATACATGCATCAGTTAGTTGTAATACATATGAGGTATTCTAAAAAATTCCAAATTTTGATTGATGATCATTTCTTGGAAGGCTTGTGTTTGGACAATTTTAAGTTTTTAACATTGATTCCCTCGAATTTTATATTCGTGAATATAGATATATATATATATATATATATATATATATATATAATATAGGTTTTACTCATGGATTCTCTACTCTGTAGAGCATCGTCCTTTTCTAGCTCTTCTTCTGGAAGAATTAGTGATTCTAAAAATGTTGTGAATTCGGAAGAATTTGTAATTGAAAACTTTAATAAAGCAATTGATAATTGGGAATTACCAAAGATCTCTAAAGAAATGATTTACAAAACAAAAAAGCTTGATTTTTTAAAAAATGATTATGTCATAAAAACTGAAGAACGAGACATAACCCTTTCAAAGCCATTTGAAACTATTCATCTATTTTCAGAACACTCTTTAAAGAAATTAAAAGATAAGAATTTTAATTATGTTTACATCGGCTTAATACAAGTTGGTATAAAACCCTTAACAAAAGAAGGCATTAATACCTCTATTCTTGACTTC
>NW_006262075.1:10684744-10875319 GCF_000493195.1 Citrus x clementina
TAAAAGACAAAAACATTCTAAAAAGCATGATTTTGCAAATCAAGACCCATAATTATCACATGATTGAGGGATCTGTCCCAGTTGCCTTAATTTATAAAATTTCTTACAAAGCCATGATTTCTGCGTTTAGCACGCAACATAAATTTTAGTCAAAAAGAGATGAGACTCTTCTCTTGCAGACTGACCTGTCTAAAGCCAACACCGTTATTCCAAAACCAATCCAATGGAAAGATGTCAATCTCCCAGACGAATGGATTCTTGAAGGAGCCACTGCACTAGTGATTCTGACAAAAAGCTTAAAGAGCCTATTTTCAAACCTTTTTAGGTTTCGAAAACTAGTCAAAAGCTTGTTCAAGAGTCAAAATCAAATTTTGTTAAAACTATTAGAAAACAACTAGATAGAATAGAAGTTTCTTCTTCCTCTTCTAGTAAAATCCAAATAACCCCAGACAGTGCCCAATCTAGCAAGATTGGTGTACTAGAATAAGACAATGTTTTTATAGCCTCTTCAGATATAGAAGCATTTAAAGAAGAACTTGTTTCTAAAGCCAACAAAATCCATTCGGAATTAGCACTACCTACTGTCAAGTCTCCACCTGACCTGGCCCCAGACAGTGCCTTTTTAGAACAGTTTTTTTTTTTTTTTGGACAAAATACTGCTACATGTGTTTTCTATGCATAAACAAAAATTATTTATCAATTGTTGTAGTTCACAGCTTGTTGGACTTGGATACTTATTATTTTATTAACCCTTAAATTTTTTCTTATACAATTGATGATGAATTAGATTTGACATCGAAGAAAGTTAGATAAAGACGCGTTCTTTAAATTTTGTAGAAATCACTTTTAACAAATCACCTTATTTTACAGCAAATTTTATTATTCTGTTTTTCATAAATTTTTCTAGCGCTAAATTTTACCCCAGGTCTTCCATGAAATGACTTCCAATCACATTAGTTATGCCTAAAGCCTTATGCGAGCCCATAAAAAAAAAAAAAAGAATAAATAAATAAATAAAAAGCCATTTGGGAGCCAAATCACCTTATCCAAATTAAACTTTGTGCTTTCCAAATTAATCTTTAAATTGAGTTATTGTTATCAATCCCTAGGCTTCAACTACGAATGTTTGCGGTGGAACTATTCCATGATTTCCTAGAAATTTATGTAATATGTTGACTAGTTTTTTCGCTTGTCAATTTATGGATGATAGGAAAAGAAAAGGAAGAAGAAACAAAAATTAAGAGGATACCTGGGGAAATTTTTATTATAAGGCAGGCGTCTTTATATGAACTTGTACTTCATTTTGTTGTGTCACGATTAATTTCATATTAAATTAATCACATGATCATGACTCTTTTTGCCCTTTCACGAACAAAAAGATTATGAAGTCATCTTTTTTAAAGGGTAAAGGATCAATACATGGGTGGCCATTTATTTTTAATTAACCTTACAAGCATCGTAAGATGCGTGTGTGTGTGTGTATTTATATAGTTATCAGTGCTTGGTCTCTATTTTCGATTTGAAATTAGTAATTACAACGACAAATGGCAATTATGAGAGTAAAGTCACCTTGCAAAACAAAAACCAAAAATATACATGAAACTCTATTGCAAGGGAGCTAACTGGATTTGGTTTTGGGAGATAAACCCTTTTGAGCTTTCTTTTGTTAGCCCAAATTACATGACTTTCATTGAGGGCTATGATCCCCTACAGTGGAGTTGGCTATGAGCCCATACAATTCGGATCTCACTATGAAATCGTAACAAGTGTTTTGGGTCCACTTAAGCATGAAATTAGAAATTATTGGACCACTGGGCTTTGTGCGGGTCAATGATCGATTTACAGGTATCGAACGCGCGAATTAGGCGCATAGCAAACACCAGGGTTGATAAAAAAAAGGTTAAGAAAAAATAGGTTAGCAAAGAGTTAAATTTTTCTATTATTGAAGAACGTGCTTAATTATTGAAGAACTTTCAAGTTTCTCTTTTTAAATGGGGAATCACTTGGGTCCTAATTTCTCATTCTTTCTATTTTTTTCAAACAACCTATTACATTCTTGATGTTAAAAATGGTAATCGAATGACACACTTTTTGAACGACCTTGTAGCACCATCGTATTTTTTAAATTTTGGAATACACACACATATTATAATACTATTTACTTGATAAATACGTTATGAATTTTTTTTTTTGGTTTTATTTTCAAAATTTGTGGTATCTTCATTCATGAAATTCTAAATTCTCAATGGTTTACTCATGCTTTTAGCGAGTATAATGATGTTGTTGATTGTTTAGCGCACTTTAATATTCAGCGTGCTCTTTTCAAAGAGGTCAATGGCTTTCCTAGTTATCAGTTTAGTTGAGATGTTTCATGAAATCTTCTATATATAACATAATTGATTAAAAAAAAGTTATGGAATAGTAAGTACTTAAAAGGAATAAATTGAATACATTTGAAAAAAATTATTGTGTAAGAAAAATCATCTAAAAGGAATACATGCTAAAAAAAAATTAAATAAATAAATAAAACTTATCATATAGGTCATGCATGTCGAACGCGTCACGTGATTGATTGAAAAAGAATATTGAAAAATAGTTAAATGAAACACTTAATCAATTAAGCGCATACGATAAATAATATGATTTATAGTATGAAGATCTTGACAGACTTCTAATTATTTTATCAATTTGCACCATGTCGTAAAGCATATATTACTATTTACTAAAACTGATGAGATTAAACATATCCTCTTACCTTTATCCCCTTTGATGGCTAGCATTTTTTGCTTATGCCTAACACATTATTTTTTTTTTTCACCCTTTAACATAAATTTTTACTAAAACTATTGAGATTAGATTGATCTCCCCCCGCCCCGAAATCCTTTGACAACTTGCAAATTTACTTTCACAAAACACAGGTTATTTCTTCATCCTCTTAATCAAAGATGAGTTATTTTTCATAACGAACGTCTTAATGCTACTAAAGGCACTTGTGAGATTAATTAAGTTGATCTTATTTTAATTATTTTCAATTTAATTACTTAAACCTAACACGTTATTTCTCTATGCTTTTAATCAAAGATGAGTGCTAAATTATTCTCGTAATAGACATCCTGATGCTACGAAACTAGTAAGATTAAAAATTGATCTTCTTTTTTCATTTGGCAACTAGCAGTTTTGCTTATTTGATAAAATAACAATCTCCATATCTAGCATCAAAATTTTCTCTTTCCAATGCCTCTAATTCCAAAATTAACCAATTTAGTTTATGAACGCTCGGTCTCGTGGAAGCTTTTTCTTTTCAACGACAAGACTGAATTATTAATTTTTTGAGTTGCTTTTGTCAAATCACTTGCTTTCTTCGATGTGTAGAAAAATACAAAATTATCCTTTCAGTTGCTAATTTGGGCTGATTCTGAATGGTCACTTCTTTTGATAACATATATATCTTTTTAGTCAGCAACCATTACATATACACAATAAAAAATATTATTATATGTACATGTATGATTGTATAAGTATTAAGTAATTTTTGTTTAATATCATGTCTATTTTAATTATTTATCTTGGTATAATAATTTAACATTAAAATTTATTAAAAATAGTCGATTGTTTTTTAAATTTATAGTATTTTATTAAATATTTAACTGATTTTTTTATAATTAATTACTTTAATAATATAGTTAATCGTAATTATTTAAAAAATTACAGAGTTCCAAAGTGACCCCAAAGAATTGTTTGAAATTTTAATTGGTTTTACTTGGTCAGTTTTTAAATAATATAATTACTGCCGATAAATTTTAAATTCACCGAATTATAATGTTTACAATTTTGTTAAATCCACTCCCTCGTCGCGCGCGTTCATTAACGTCGTGTGACGACGTGACCCCCTCACCGGACAAAGCCCGCGCATTTTCAACACCGCCTTATGAACACCCCTCACTCACACCCATCGCGCGTGCCCTACACTTGTACCCCTAACGATCCAATGCGTACATAGAGAAATAGTTCTGTGTATAAATCTCTATCCATCCACTTGCGTTGTGCCATTTTTAGCTTCTGAAAGATCGATTATTTATTACATGCTTAAAAGATTACTTGGCGGCTTACACATTGTGGAGCTACTTTTTTGCGTCAATCAATTCTTACACAACGTTTTAGATCCTTGAATCAATTAAATTTTAACTTAAAGACTCCTTAATATGTTATGTTTTTATAACATTACATCTGTCTTGATTTATAGTCAAACATGAATAAAGAAGGTTCCCAGTTCCCACCATTAGGCTGGAGTTGTTTGGTTATGAAACTCTAATTGATTTGACTATCAAAGATTACTCAATGGGTTATGTTTTGTGGGAAGAAAATATTTGGTGTGCAGAAAGATGGGAGAAATAAAGAAAAAAAAAAAGAGAAGAGAGAGTGGGTGGGTAGAGAGAGAAGATAAATTTTTCTTATCTTTCTCTACACATAGCACTACTCCATGTGGCAATACATTTTTACAACAGTAAGTTCTTACATAACTTTTAGACCCTTGAATTTGTGAAATTTCAATAATTAAAATTGAATTCCAAGTGTGCATTTAATCTCAAGTCGTGACAATAGTACCCCTTATAAATTGAAAGACTATCAAATGACTAGATTCCATTTACATACTTAGACTCTTAATCTCAATCATCACTAACCCAAATGGTACATACTAAATTATAACATAAATTGATATCAAAGAAAAATTCTAATGTTTTCCGTTGACAAAAACTAACTCTAACCCATCAATCCATTTATCCGCACATGCATGCGAGTGCAGCCTCGGTAGGTTTTGTTTAGCGTGATAAAATTGGAATAATGAGATTCAAGTTTTTTTTTGGCATTATTGATACTTCATGATTTAGAAATGATCAAAGGACTAGGCAATCATTTTCTGTAGATTTGTATTTGTCTTATTATTTGATAGAAAAATGACAAAATATAAGAATGTTGCAATTGAAAATGACCAAAAATAAATAGTGTTGACTGAACTCATACGATAATGAAAATGCTAGAATTTACAAAAATAATGAAAGGGGAATACAACTATACATGAATATGTCTTTAAAGTTTCTTTTATGTTAAAAATATGAACAAGATATGATATATACTAATCTGATGCTGTCTTGCAATCAAGATTTTTTATTTTACTTTTACATATGCTGTCAAGCCCTTGTTCCAAACTCAAGTTCAGGTCAAATGTTGACTTATAATCATAGTACCCAAAAATAGATCTGATTTCTTGATGCCTTGCATGTAAGGATGGGTATTTAAAGCTAAAATTCCGTCATTTGGGGTTCTTGCTTGACCAATTATATATCTCAAATAGGAAAATCTTAGCTACACTAAAGATAAAACATCACAACAACCCAATAATAATATATCACATGTAATGTTACAACATTCTAATTACTGTTTACTAATATTTTTTACTTAAGGTATCGAGGGCGACAATCATCCTTTAAATAAAGACAAGATGTATTAATAAATAATAAATAATCTCATTTTATGGATAAAATTATTGTTCTATAATATTTTTATTTGGAATATTAAAATACTAATTAGAATGTAACGATAATACCTTAAGGGTATCATACTCTACAATCTGAACACTATTAAATGATAAAATTTTATTATTTTTTCACCTTCTCATGCTGACAAGAACACGTTAGAAATTGAGAATTGTAGGGGGAATAATTTTTTAAAAAAATAAAATATTTTCTTTTCTTTTTTTTTTTGAAATTGAGTTTTTATCAAATAATTTTTTTCAAAATCTAAAAATGAAGACGGAAAACGGACAATAAAGTAAAGCACACGCGCCAGCCAGACGCGCGTGGGAGAAGAGGAATTTTGCGTGACCGACCGTCAAAAATAAAAACCGTATGCTGTTTCTCTCTGAGTCCTCTGCGTGTCTGTCAAATATCAAAATCAAGCCGGAGCGGCAGGCACTTTACGTTCCCCTATTTGCTCCGTGCGCGTACTTACACACACACTGCGCATTTTAGCTCTGTTCGTTTCCTCTTCCACCTTCACCTTCACTTTCACTTTCATTCATCTCTCCCCAACTTCAAGTCCACTCCTTGCTCGCTTCATCTTCACAGCGGGCGCACGTTAACACTCTTTAAACAGAAAAAAACCAACTGCCACGCCACTTTTCTTCTTATCAAGTAATGAGGAATCCGTTCGGCGTAAAACTGCATCTTTTTGGTGCATCTCTGTTCTGCTAGCTAGCCTTGAGCTTTTTTTCAAAATGTCAACCAAATGTGAGTTTAAATGGGGTATAGAAAAATCCGTTGGACGCAAGAATAGTGATTTTCGGTTCTATGAGTCCTTCTTTTACGACGGCGAAGAATATTCTCTGTACGATTCCGTAGTGCTTTACCGTGACGGAGACCTTGAGACTTACGTCGGTAAGCTTGTGAGGATGTACGAGACGCCGGAACAGGAGAAGAGAGTGAAGATAGTGTGGTATTTTCGTCCGACGGAGATACGTAACTTTCTGGATGATTATCGGCCAAAAGCGAACGAGTTGCTCTTAGCTTCCGGCGAGGGCAAGGGACTCTACAACATCAATTCTCCGGTAATAATCAAATTCTTCTAATGATCGTGTGTTTCTGATTTTGTATTATCTGCTGAATATTTTTTAATAATATATGCCACTTAAACTTAACTTAGAGTCTGTTTTGCATCGATGTGCTGTCGGGGAGCTGTAGTTTTAAGTAAGCGCTGTTGAGTGTTTTACTAAATAGTTTAAGAGTTGTAGCTTACGACAATACCTAAATACGCCTTTATTTAGGCGCTGTTTGGTGTTACTGTTGGTGAGCCGGGGTTTTCGAACTACTAGAGTTTTAGAGTGTTCGGTAAAAGCTTGCCAATGAGAAATCTGAAATGCCTTTATTATTATTATTATTTGTCAAAATTATAATTTTTTAATTTCACATCTAGAGCTTTTATTTCAGAACAGCTGAGGCTTTAAAGCCAGGATACCGAAATACCATGATTGTTGATCGAAATTTTCAAAATGAATTCTCTTGGACTAGCATGACTTAGAAGGGCTCTTTCACGCTTATACATGTAGCACGCAAACTAATCTGTTTTGATCAACTTTTTGCCCGTTTAGACTACATAACTAGGTAGTGATCTATACTATGCTAATGTTTTGTAATGTTACTTTGCATCCTTGTGTTTCCTTTTTCAGTACTCAATTGTTAGGAAATGCAATGTGCTCTGTGCTTCAAATGACCGGAGAAATCCTCTAGTATCTAATGAAGAGTTGTGCAGAGCTGATTACATATTTTCTCAAACTTTTGATGTTGCAAAACTTAAAATAGAAGAACGTTTCCCAGAAAAAATAGCTGGAGTAAAAGGTTGGAATTCTTGTATATTTGAATTCTTGATGATTATTTGCAAATGTTAATGAGTACTCACAATTCATATGCTTTCAACTAATATGAATGCACACAGTGGAAAACTTTTTCAACAAAAAGAAAGATAAAGCACTTGCTACAGTTTCAGAATCAAAAAGGACAGCTGCTAGTGTTGAAAAGCAACGGTATCATCCAAGTGAAAATACGGCATCAAGGCCAACAAGTCCTGTTGCAAAGTCGAAAATAGGGAAGAATTTTGCAGAAAAAGGAGATGAAGCAAAAGGTTGGCTAATTAATGTATTTCCTATATAGCAGTAAGAGATGATTGGTTCTGTATGATTCCTAAATTCAATATTTATGGCATAGTAGTCTTTCATATCAGCTGCATATGAAGTGGGCAAGAACGTTGATTATGTCCCTCAATTTTAATGAGTGCAGAGGAGCATTCTTTTACCAAGAGAAAGGATCAAGCACTTGCTAACCCTCCAAGTAAAAAACCAAAAATTAGCGTGTTAATAGGAAAACCAAATGTGTCTGGCAATTTAGGATTTGATAAAGGAGCTAGAATGAGCCCAACGATGAAAGGTAATTTCTGAGGATGCCTTCTCTACATGTATTATTTTTAATTTGCTGATTAGATTAAATTACCCTGTTTGCAACTTGTTCAGATTCAAGAAATGCTGTAACAGGTACGGATAAGCAATGGCATTGTTCAACTGATGACGCGACACTGAAGCCTAATATTAGAGCTAATGTGAGATTGCTCGAAGATATTACACAGCCAAGTGCATCAGATATGCCTTTAAAGAAGAGAAAGCTTCTTCAGGATGGGAATGTAAGCAAGGAATTTGATGAGCTTGTCCAGAATAAGGACTCCAAAACTGACAGCCTAATTCCAGAAGTGGCAAGAAGACCAAATTCTGTAAGCTTATAAGTTATGTTAAGTCTATAGGTGTAGATCTTACGTGCCTTACTAGCTGGCCCAAAAAAATTTGGCTCAATTCATGCTGTATTTATGACGAGTTGACTCTTAAGAGGTCGATGAGGAATGGTGTGTTAGCATATTAATATCCATGACTTGTCGAACACTTGGCTTTTCCTTTTTTCATAATTTTTTTATTTATTAAATCACCAAAATGTCTCTTTATTTGTTTTTTTTTAACTGCAGTTATTGAGAATTTTTAATTACTTTTAGTTAATTATTGATACTTCCATTAGCCCATGTGTCTGCTCATTGCGCCATAATGCCAAAAGTTTGAGCTTGGTCGAGCCATTTGGGCTCCAATGCCTAAAATGGACTCTACATGGGCCCATTTGGTCTAATGTGCACGAAAATGTGAGCGCCATTTTGGCCTCCCATACCCATAGGTGTGCCTGGTCTTTTTACACCTCTAGTTGTCAATTGACTAAAAAGTTTTAAGTTTGAAGATAAAGTCATAAACAATAATACTTAAGCTTTGACACTTGTGCTCTTGTGCAATGCTAGGCTCATGTAAAAAACTTGTCAAGTGGATCCAAATAACAAATATAGGCAGTCTACTTTGCTCTGTGTGAATTTAAATTTAATGAATCAGTTTCGAGGGGATTCCAATACAAAAACCATTAAGTCAAATGTTCTCTTAGGCCATGTTAATTGCCATTTGAAGTAAAAGTTTAAGCTTAAAGGTAACAACAATAGAATTTATGCAGTAACAAGTTGATTGACTGAAATTCTAAAGTAATAGCTCCTTCTAAGGGACATAAATTTTACATATTTCTTTTTCTTTGTTCTTTAAACTTTTCCTTTGATAAATGATAAGATCATCTTTGTTGAAACCTGTTCTTTTCTATAAATGGTTCTAGTGAATTATTTGTTGATAGTGGCCATGTAATTCCTGAGAAGTTGGATTGCTCTTAGATATTTAGCTAATTAACTGGATTGTCACTTTAAAAAAATAAAAAATTAAAAGGAAAATGGGTTGTCTTTTCTAAGTATTAGTCTACAGTGACAGTCAGAAGCAAAGTAATAACTTGCCTGTGAATGCTCATACTCAGAAAATTTTGAATCTGCATTCATAATTTTATTAATGACTTTGGTAACTTTTCTAATATCTTTTAATTTGTACCTGCAGGACAGAAGAAGTTGGTTCAAGACACCAGTGAGTTGTCAATTCCTGCACATACTGTTATTATTTCTCTTTATTCTGCTTAAATTAACAATGAGCTGCTCTTCTTTAATTAAGATCTTTTTGTCATAAAAAACAGTACTTAAAGTTCCTCATGCGTATAAACTAGAGTTTTGGGAATCTTAAAGAAGAGGAAGAAAACAGAATCAACCGCACTCATTGTTAGAAATTAGTTAGATGGTTCATAACACATAAGGTTCTTTTCAAGTTTGTCATTCATCTGTTAGGTTTTATTTTTGGATCAGAAAATTTGTAAATGAGTTTCTTCGTGACTGATGAGTTTGTTCTCATTTCTTCCCACACTGTCTACATTGGTCTCAGCATTTAACCTTAGAGATGGTTCATTTGTGCATAATTTGTTTCTCGTTGGTCATATACACTAATTCTTTGCAGCTTCTCTACTTCAGCCGTCCATCTTAAATTAATTGCATGACGGTCTCAATCTTAACTCGATTCAAGGGAATAAAATCTTTCATAAAACAGCAAATTATATTCTTCAAACAGTTTGCTGAAGAACATAATTTGAGTATATTAGAGGTTCTAGGATGCCCCTGAATGAGATAGTTTGAAAAATATAATCATATAAAGCACGTTGAAGTTTAATAATTGTGAGTAATTTCAAGGAGATACCAACACTGGCAGTTTTTTTTTTTTTCTTTTTTTGGTTCATTATTCACAATTAGGAAAGTTATTTCTTGGGCTCATTTGACAGAGAATCAGAAGAAATCAACTGGTATGGCCTTGATTGAATTTCCTTTGATTGATGCATACTTGGGTCCCTCCTATTTTTCGTTGGTTCTCTTGGATAGTTGTATAGCAACTTGTATGACTGGCTTTTTATTATAGGTGACAGTTTGTTTGGGATTGTGGTGAATTGAGATCTTACCATCACAATCATCAGAATGATTTCCCAATTCTCTCTCTTGATTCTTCTCCTTTATTTGACCCATCATAATCCTTTGATTTATGCCTTTTTTCATTTTGAATCAAACTTACCATATGAACTACTTTTGCTTAAGTATTTGAATGATGATTTAGGTAACTTTGAATGGTCAATTTCAAATTTTGATTTGCGTTGTCTCATCTGTTAATTAGTATCTCTTTTGTTATACATATCTTTCTCAGACTTGGGAGGAAAAATTGCAGAAAGCCAATGAATCAGGCATGCTTGTTTTGCTTGGGAATCTGGATCCATGCTATACATCATCTGAAGTAGAGGTATTTGTTATATTTCTCCATTTTAATAGCTCTTGTTTGAAGAAATTTGCATTTACAGATTTCATAATCATAACTTTTTTTTAAAACAATTTATAATCATAACTCTTCATGCAGAAATTTTGTATGTTTTTGATGAATTTTGTTGAACTTTAAAATTTTAAAAAGGGTAAAAGCTCATTTAGGGGTATCAATACTTTAACGGCAGGGATGTTTCGAGGTATTTTTAAAAATACGGGGACTAAATGGACACTAATCTTAAAATACGGAGACTAAATAAGCTTTTACCCTTTTAAAAATTCAAAATGTGGACACTTGTAAAATTGATATCCCTTTTCTATGTAACTTAAGTTATGACGTTTTACCTCCTTTTCTATTGTGCTTTTTCGCAGTGGATTTCATGGGTAAGAAACTCTATTATTTTGAAGCAAAGTAGGCAATAGGATGTATGTAGTAATTATTCTTTGAATTTTATTCAGGATCATGGATCTGGAACAGCCTGATGCCAGCAACTAGCTATTTATTCATACAATTATATACAAACTTATTGCACAACGCGGGATTAACAGACTTTGAATGGCTGATATATCTCAAACATGTTGAAATGCTCAGTCATTTGAAGTCTATTTAAATATAAATCTGAAACTCTCAATCATTTGAAATGTATTTAACTATAAATAATCTGATTTATCTAAATTGCTGTATCTTAATACTCTCTTCTCTTACTTTTTGTCATAAATTGCTTATCTGTTCCTTAGGATCTGGTTTGGCAAGCATTTAATGAAAAAGTTGAGGCGAAAATGCTACAAAGAAGTGCTTTGTCCAACCCACACTATGGTATATCATCTTGTGGCTCTGTATTTTCTTCAGAGTCATTAATCTAATCGTCACATGCTGTGCTTGGTTGTCGATCTTTGACTTAAATACTGGGAAAGTTCACATGTACCCATTCATGTAGACTGTTCAATACATATGAAACAGGTAAAGCTCTTGTCATATTCAAGTCCAAAGATCGTGCTGATTTTGCAAAATCAGAATTAATGAGCAGATGCCTAATCGTAGCAGATGGGAGGTACTTTAAGCAACTTGTTTCTTTGCTTTATATATTTTTGCAATAAGATTCTCATGGTCTAGCAGTTAATTCATTATTTTAAAATACTGGAAGATTTCAAATTCTCTTTGTTTGTTTACTATTTTGGGTCCTGGCTAAAATAAAAATGCATTTTGATTATTGGATCATCAAGCTCTTACTGAAATAAGGACTGTACATGATTGACATGGCCTGCATAGGTCAAATGGATTCCTTGGACTTGCTTTTTTGACGCATATGGTTCTTAGTTGATGTATTGATTGAGGGTCCAGTTTCAGTGTGATGCATCTTTTAGATTCTTTCTCGCTCAAACAGCAGAGTCGAAACATTTTAGGTGGCCATTTCACGAGCCGTTTTGACTGTAAAACCAGTAGTAGATTTTTGTATGAGGATTCTCCCTAATTATGCAGTTCAATATCAAATTCAAAGTTTTTGATTTTATTCAACATTCTGGTTTGATATTTGCAGGCCCGTAATTGGTAGCAGAACAACTTTGGTAGTACCTGGGACACGGCCCACCAGATTAACTGGGCATCTAACCCTTCACAAACTTAGGCAGAAGCAGAGTCAAGATATGGTTACTCATCTTTCTTTCTTTTCGTTTTACTTACTTTGAAATCATTCATCTGTTATTAAACTGTTTGTTTTTCCATTAGCCTAAAAGATGTCCTATACTCTTATCCTTCTGGTTTGGTCCTTAATATTTTCCAGAAAAAGGCAGTCTCAACATCACACTGTTCCCAGCCCAATACTATTGAGCATGAGATGGCTGCCCAGTGGCGTTTGATACAGGAGCAGGCAGATGTATGGTGGAAGGCACTATATGAGGTTCATTTTTGAATCTCTCAAGCTGCATCTCTGTTTCTTTTGTTTTGCGATTATACACATATAAGGAACAGATGCACAAGCATGCACAATGCAACCGAACTACCCCCTACAGAGCCAAATTGCATGCACTTACTCCCAAGCCTTCTTCCCTCACATCCATTTGAATCCGTCTTTTCTTTAGTGCATTACATATGAGTGCGAGGAGGGTGAAGTCAATCTTGAGTTTGAATGTTGATAAAATGGAGTAGTTGATTCAGATGACATGTGCAGTGAATGCAATTGATTCCCAGATGCTTCTCTGCATCTTCTGTGCATTGTGTTGTTCCGGTTATTGTGCGTCCTCATGTCTGTCATATGCAGTAAATGTGAATATGTATTGAATAGTGGTAATTGTCTTGCAATTAATTTCAGACCCAGTTCCATTCCCTTTGGCTTAGCTGTTAAAGTAATTTGATGTATCGGGTCACCTTCTAATATTATATATTTCATTACATATATTGTAATTCTTTTCTGTTGTATCTTGTTTTTCTTTTCCCCTTCTGGTTTTCTCTAGGTGCTTATCTTTTAACTTCACCTCATTGACTAGAAACAAGAAAGGGAGATACGGCACCTGCGGAGCCAGCTGAAGTTGATCATTAACAATCAGCAACAAGTGGGGTCGTGAAGATGGTTGAAGTAACTTTTGAAAGACCAACTGCGTCATAAGCACCCACTGTTTTCTTGCGGGAAGGATTCTGGATTTTGCGTACCAGAGGAGAGAGGCATACAATACGAGGGTGTCCCCATTTTGGACGGTAGATGGGCATCACCCATGAAAAAAGAAAAGAACTTTGTACGTGAATCCTTTTCACGAATGCATTATCATGCCTCAATTTTTGTATAGTTTTTTGGAAGGAGACTTGTAATAGTTTATATTAACTTCAGCCAGAACACAAATGTGAAGTCCCCAGTAAACTTCAGGCATGGTTGCCTCATCAACCTCTTGCGCAAGATTTTAAAAAATAAATAAAATCATTATATTCGAATTGAAAACAAAGAAACAGATCTCCTAAAATTATTTAAAAATTAAACAGTAACAGTTAAATACCAACATGCGAAAAACAAGCACCACAATTCGTCGCTGCATGAAATGAAGATTGAAGAATGCAGATTCCTAGCATTAACACATCTCTGGCATCATTTCTCATTTAGATATTTCAGCACAGCTAAAAGTACACACATAAACAAAGCCGAGAGGATGATGGTGTCACGAACTACTCTTTGGAGGATTTATTGATGAGGGACTTGTGGATATGAGGAATAACTCCTCCACCGGCTATGGTTCCTTTAATGAGAGTGTCAAGTTCTTCATCTCCTCGGATAGCAAGCTGCAAATGCCTTGGAGTAATACGTTTGACCTTCAAATCCTTGCTAGCATTCCCTGCCAACTCCAACACTTCGGCAGTTAGATACTCCAAAATGGCTGCTGTATAAACAGCAGCTGTTGCACCAACCCTTCCGTGAGCAGCAGCCCTTTCCTTTAGCAGACGATGGACCCTTCCCACTGGGAACTGCAAGGAACAAATGTAACTGACTTATACAATACGAAACAACTGAAGGAAATTCAGGAAATCTGCGTAATCCTGTTTGAGCACATCTTGAATAGGGCACCTACTGTGCCTTGACATGATAAAGGCTACAAATCTGGAAACATTACTGCAACTAACTTCTGCCATAACAAATACACCCATTGGAAACAAAAGTTAAAAAAAAAAAAAAAAATTATCAGGCTCAACAACCAGCTCGTAAGAACAGTCAACATTCAAATAGCTCAAACAGAGATGCCATTGGTCAATCAAAACCATGTCAAAAGTTTTACCACTTTACAAAAAGCATTAAATATTTTCTTTACTCTTAACGGCATTTATAATGGACTCACTAAGAAATCTATCATAAAGCTATAAAAGAAAATCATTCAAGATATTAGATATAAGTGCAGGAATCAAACTGCAAGTGATGCTCAAACTACTCCAGCAAAAATAAGTAATTTATTACACAAAGCCAACTAATACAGGCATAAGAACAACACGCCTTCACCATCAAAATTTGAAATAAACAACACCCCAGAAGTGGTGAAATCACCTCCAAGCCTATTTTTCCAAAATGATCCCAAATCATATAAAGCAGCAGTCATTATCAACAACCTCAACAAACTCGAGCTAAAACATAATCTAACGTATGTCACCCTAAGCTTCTTTCGACCTTTCCGTGGGATACTGGTGTTTTTTTTTTTTTTTTTTTGGTTGGGGGGGTGGGGGGGGATGATCAACAATTTCCAAACAAACCCGACGTTGCATATCCACTAAAAAAAAATATGCTACATATGAATCAGACAAGATATAAGAGAGGACTAAGAAATGCAATGCTCAAAAACAGAAACCTTACTATAGTAACCAACCCCCCTTCAAATAGCCTATTGCATTACAGGGGATCTTGAATCTATACTCATTGTAATGTTGCAGCTAATTTGCGCACACTTTATTCCTAATATCAACTATACCTAAGCAAGCACAAATCATTCCCTTTAATCTTGATTTCTCAATCTATAACATCGGCTCAGAAACTTAAGCTTTTAAATTTTTTTTTAAAGGCAATTTTTTTAAATAGAAAACCAAGAACTGGATGCTACAGCCGGACCTTACAGCCTCAGCAGTCATGAATCAAGAAACAACTTGGATGTAGAATTATTATTATTATTATTATTATGATTGAGATGTAGAAAAATTATTAATAATTAGTAAATACTAAAAAGCTATAACTAAATTACCAGACATTGCGTACCCCCCACCCCCCAAAAAAAACAGATTTTTTTAAAAAAATAAAAATAAAATCCTAATATCTGTTTCACTAAGGAGACTCCAGCAGCGTTTTATTCCGAATCAATAACAGTCGAATATTTCGAAAACATAGCCGAACACACAAAAGTCACCAAGTAGACCCCACAAAAACGACAAAATTACCCGGTAAAAAAATCATCGAAATAATTATAAATGAAAATAATCTGACTAATTATAAAATCATTTACAAGCACAAATATAAAATCAAACGAGAGTTACGCTAATAATTATGAAAAGAAAATTAAAATTGAAGAGGAAAATAAAGAGAAACCTGAAGACCAGCACGAGAAGAACGGGAGACGGGTTTCTTCTTGTCCTTATCCTTGTTGTTGTTAATGGTGGTTTTGCCTGTTATCAGTCCTTTGGCTCCTTTGCCCGACATTTTCCCGCCTAATTTCTACAGCTTCTTTTAAATTAATTAATTATTTATTTAATTATTTTTAATTTTTTCTGAGATGAAAATTATCGGAGAGGAAAGAAAGAGATAAAGCTAAGCGAGCGTTTGAGATTTTTGTGTGTGAGAGAGAGAGCGAGTGACTGCGGGTGGCGGCTTTGAGTTGGAAGAATCTAGATCTTGACTTGTCAATGTTATTGTATCGCCCTTTTTGACGGAACTACCCTTATTATTTGTTCGTTATTACTACTACCTTGTATTGGACCTGAATTTGATTTCGAATCAATTTCGAACTTGCTCTGGCTCAGGCCCATGACTAGGCCCGTCTTTACTTCTTTCCATCAAAATTTTATAAATTCAAAATTATTTTGGTTTTTTTTTTTTTTTTACGTGCATTACAGATTATAATTGATATTCTAATTTTAATTCTTTGTTCTCTTTACAATTTTGATTTTTGATATACCATTTAATCCACCACTTACAGGGGAGTCGTGGTCACAATCTGTTCATATTTACAATAAAACACTTATCGAAACCTCCTTAATCCTGAATCAATTATGTCATGCTCATGTACGGTCCGAACTTTTGAGCCCAAAATATTTCGAAAGAAATCTACCTCCAGTCCACAACACACACTGGAGGACTACTGTAAAAGTAAACTTCTGTACATCAAGCAACCAGTTAAATTTCTGCAGAATATATATTCATCAACCACCCACTTAACAAGAATACCCTTTGTCTTTCTTAGAGGTTGCAGATTATACGAAATTAGCCGACCAGAAGATGAAAAGGCTTTTAAAAAAAAAAAAAAAGTCCGGTGAAATATCCTTTCAGATAATAGCAAACAAATTGAAAAGGGCAGAAGAGTCCATTACATATCCGCATGACAGTCACCACAAAAAGCTCCCTCTTGCCTTCAACTTGTTACCCAAGAGCAGAGTACAAATCACACCAAACATTTCCAATGAAAAAACTTTAAGAACTGGGTTATGCATTTGCAATCTTCTGCTTTTCTTCGGCCTTTCCTTCTTTGTTTATATGAAAGCCCTCAATTTTGCGGGTAACCTCATCAGTTGAAGCTTTTAGTTTCCCAGTTTGAGCATTCCCAGTGCCTGAATGATTCTCTTCGTGATTTGGAGGGTTCGTCTGCCATATTCTAATTGTGCCATCTTCTGATCCTGAAGCATAGGATTCTCCTCCAGGTGAAAACCGCACGCAGTGGACAGGACCATGGTGACCTTTGTTGCATCCTGCATTCAAGATGAGGCTTCTTAGTTTGGACTCAATCCATGGTAATCTTGTTTATTCATTTGGATTAATAAATTTATGTTCTTCAATAATGTGCAATCAAAGACGAAGGAGGAAGAAGCCCAAAAAAGAGGAAGAGGCCCAGAACGGATGCGCCTATCTTTAGCTTGAACTAGCCTAAGAAGGCCAGAATAATGAAAAAGGCATCAGAATGCACATTTATCCCAGTGCTCAAATATCAGCTGGATGTTATGGCTATTAATAATCCATGTCATGATGCAACAAAAGAATATTGTAAGTTAGATCAGTTTGAAAAGGCACAAAGCAATGGAGAGTGAGAAATATCTGCTATAGGCATAAAACCATTATTCTACAATCCTACAAATGCAGAGGAACTAACCGATCTGTTCTCCGGTATGGAAATCAAATACATGAACCCACATATCTTCTCCTCCAGCAATGAATATATTGCCAAGTTTTGGTTCCAATGAAGCTGACTCTGTATTGCATGGCATATTGTAGCTCTTTACCAATCCGAAACTGAGGAATATACGGGAAAGAACTATATCAGCGATGTCTGCCATATTAGTAGGAGTGACAAAACTATCCAATTAGAACTTACTGATTTGCATCCCAAAACTTAACACTAGAACCATCAGCTGTAGTTATGTAGCGACCATCCCGACTCACTTCAGCACTGGTAACAGGTGACTTGGTCTCAAGAGTTTGGACAATTTTGCCACTTCTAGCATCCCATAACCTATAAAGATGCCACAAAGCAACGACTAAGTGAAATGATTCCAAAGTAAAGAAAACTTTACAGAAGATCAATGCAAATGTGAATACTAGTATACTTCAAAATCACGAAGGGATAATAATTAACTTCAACCAAAATGATGATAATGAAAATAAGGTTAAAACCTAAACCATGAACCCAGTCAAAGAGAATAAGGTTTAAGGTACAAAAGATTCAAGCTCGAAACATGCATCTCTGGAGATGAACAAGATATGTGTCCAATACTATTAGCATATCAGGAATTTGAAGAGAGCCTGGTTAGGACATGATAATTTTGATTAACATTGTTTGCTTACCTCCTAATTAACATATAGAGATTATACGTGCATTCAGAAGGCCAAAGGCATTAACAACTCCATCACATGAGACTTGTGAACATATAACTGGGAGGAAGCCGGATTCAAGATTTTTATCATCTTAGATTCTGCCACGTATTTAACAGAAGTTATAACTCTGAATACAGTGCCATAATGAAAACATTTCCGAAATTTCACAAATAATGAGGATGTTTAATTGAGTTCACAGAACTAGCACATAAAAATATTACATATTCAGCATCGCATGTAGACTCACTTCATATCTGAAGTGGCTCCTTGTCAAGTACCAACTCATTCATCTCATATTTGTGTTAGAAGCATTATAAACTGTAACTGTAATCTCATGGAAAATACCCAGACATTCCAATTCAACTAATCAAAGAACTCAACATGATATTGGGTCATCCTGAATGATTACTTTTGTTTTCTCTTGAAGATTTTAACCTGAAGCATTTAATTACTCTTCGTACCTCACACCACCGCTATCAGTGCAGGAACTTAGTATTGTCTGGTCACTGTGAAGCCATGCAACGGTTCTAATTGAACCAGAAGAATTGCCAACTTCTCTTGGAGATGCATCTGGACGATTCAAATCAAATATTCGAAGAATTTTCTCAAACCCCCCAGTGAGTAAAAGATGTGTGTCCTGTGAAAAGAATTAACTTATAGCATGCAGCAGGCTAAGTAAATAATTGTTGGAAACAGATTTTCGGAGTCCAGGCTCAAAGAATTCATGTGTAAGATAAACAAGATAAAGAAAGAACAAAAGCACAGAGGACAGGAACAGATGAACAAGATTTAAAAAAAAAAAAAAGGTAAGAAGACAAACATCAATGTTCAAAGCCTGTCATGCTGTTAAAATAAATGAATAATCAAAGAACCAATAGGCCTTTAGCCCAGTGGGAGAACACTTGCTCTCACAATGTGTGGAGCAAGTGTTTGAACCCCCCCCCCCCCCCATAAGAGCAATTATAGAGGTTTAACTTCCTTCCTCAATTATGAAATAATTAAATGGGTGGAGTCAGTCTTCTCCTTTACGGAATGCGGGTGGAGTAGGCGTTAGAGATGGTAAAATCTAGACAGTGCTATATAAAATTTAATGTAAACTGGTCTCAATAATTATCTGATTGTAATTATCAGTAGTAATCTCATGTAATATGAGTTGTAATCTGAGCAATAGTCTCATGTAATTAAAAAAATAAATAAATAGTCAAAGAAAAGTCAAGGAGGCCAAAAGGACATTCGAAAGAGTCAGAAACCAGAATCCAAGTTTTGACAATATTTCTAGAAAAATAATGGCCTAGACCTAGCATACCAAAGTGCAAGGGAAAAGTTGACACCAAGCCTACAACGTGGACATGAATCTGTCTGGAAGAAGACTAGATCCACAAGGATGATGTACATGACATGATTGCATTTGCAGAAATTCAAAATCTACCGTCTTATTACACAGAAAATCAAACGTGCGGAAAAATCAGCTGACTTAAATATGTTTAGCCACTCAATCACACACAAGAACTTGGGTACTCCACAAACCTTTAAAATTAATTAAAAGAAGAGCAGGCATTCACTGGAAAAAAATGTTCTGCATTCCTCACTTCAAAGAATATGCCAAATGCACAAGATACATGTTTATGGGTAGATCAAGAAGAAAACTTCCTATCTAGAAATTATCAAATAGCATGCAGTCCAGAAAAGGCAGAATTGCCAAACTCAAAATTTACCTCCGAAAAAGCACATGCTCGGACAATATGCTTGTGTTCAAAGGAGTGTTTTTCGTCCCCAGTCAATGCATCCCATAATTTCCTGCAAAAGATAAGAGGAGCATAAAACATAGGAACAATAAACCATCAGATGAATTATCTAAAAAATTAAGGATTTTCAATTAGGTCAGAGCTAACTAACAATGATTTGCCGAGTAACCATTCACTTCAGAGTTCTATACTTCGTACAAATATATTTTTCTCGAATGCAAGTCATTGTCACCTCGTGAAACTTCATAATCTTATTATGATACCAAATGTTAGGCAGCCCAAGTAAGCATTTTTCCCAAGGAAGCCAAATAACTACTTCAATTCATAAATATACAAGGTAAACAGTATGTTGACAAGAAATGCTCAACTACTTACGCAGTAAAATCTGCCGAGCCAGATGCAGAAAATAAAGCATTAGCATCCAGGCAGCAACTCCACACTGCACCTTTATGTCCTTCAAAGGTACCAATCCAATCCCCAGTCTCCCCATTTCTCAACATTGGACTAGAATCTACATTTAGAACATCATATAATCAAACAGAGTTTTGAAACTGCAGAATACATTCACGGTCATTGATATGTAGCACGGTTTCTCATGAATAAACTCAACAAAGTAAAATCACAGCCCCAAATCAGCACATAGCCCATAATTGCTATACACTATCTAGCTAAGCTCATAAAACATGATTGAATACATATCAATGCTACCAATATTATAAAGTCATTGCATTATGAATGTTCAGCGGAAACCGCCTACAATGATAAACGATCACTAAAAGACTATTAAAAAATATTCCAATTCACCATTACATAACCAAATAATCCATGGTCTGCAATAAACAGCCATCAAATGAAAATCAAACCGGAGTCAATCATTTTCACTAACTGACTATTCAATAAGAACCAACCCACAAGATTAAGTTATGATCGGACAGTGGACCCAGATGAACATAGCAAAAGTACAACCGAATATCAAATCCACTACAAAAATATTAAATCACTAAATAATAAAATGATCAGCAAAATGAAGAATTAAAGAAAATCCAGCTCAAAATCATGGAACTATATTAAAAAAATAGACGTTCAACATTCAGCTACATACATAAGCGCATCATCAGTTAACAAATAAATAAAGAGAAGTTAAGCAAAAACAGCGTCGTACCCTTGCTAGCACTGACAAGAAAGAACCCATCAGGAGTGATCGGACTGTAAAATAAATCGACCACTGGCCGTGAGTGCCCGTGGCAGACTAATGGCACTGCCACTTTTCTCTTGTCCATTTCTCAAAAAATCAACCGAAATGAAAGATCTTTATAAAATTTATCAAAACAATCTATAGATCAAAAATTCAAGATACAGTTTTTTTTTTGGTTACTTATTTTATACCTTGAACAAAACTGGGTCAGCTTCAAATTCAAGATTAATTCACAGTTTATATAACAAGAAATGTCATTTTTTGTTAATTTTTTTAAATGTAACTGGGAAGAAACCCAGGTTTTAGGGGATTGAAAGAATTTTTTTTTTTTTGGTACTTTTAGTGAGGCCAATAAATTTTGATTGCCGACGCTACGAAATTGAAATAATGTTTATGTTTATAAAACTGGATAAAAAGAGAAGACAAGAACAGAACTGTGTATCAAGGGCCAACTGAGCAGCGAAGATATTGAGGCAAGCGCCTGGTCCCTTTTATAGTGGGGCAATTTGTTTTTATTTATTTATTTAATATAATTTCTAGAACATGAATGAGAAGGCTTAAAATTGGTAAAATTGAAGGTTCTGAGTATTTTTGTATTTGTGTGGGAGTATATTTTTTTTTCTCTTCTTTGGAAGCTGACTTTTCCCGGTAAACTGCAACTTTGATAAAGCAAGACAGGTTATGGCGAGTATCATGTAAACTTTAATTTGATAATTCTTAGGCATAGTTGATTTTCTTTGTTTTGCAAATTAGAAGGCTTTCCCTTCAAGATTTCCAATTCTCGTCCAAACCCCCTCGTTGCTGCCATCTAAAACCTCCTCTTCATTAGCTCTTTTGTAAGCCTAAATTTGTCTATACACCATAAGTCAGTGAGGTACCCTAAACCCCTCGAAACAAATTCATGGTTTTTGGTGCGATTTTACCTATTTGTCCTTTAACCTAAAATTCACTAAAAAACATGAATCAAACGCCCAAACCTAACATAAGCATTGATTCTAGCTTAGCGGTACTAAAGTACTAGTGAGTCAGCTACTTGAGCTTTTTAGGTGATGAGACCATGTAAGTCCTTGGAAGAGTGGTGGCTGGAGGTTGAAGAAGATCTCAGCCCCTTGGTTTTGTGTGTGTGTTGGTGATAAAACTTAGAGAATATGAGTGTATAAGATCATGAGAGAGAGATAAAACATTTTTGATCTTTATATAGCATAGCATGGATGCCTTACTCGTGGCACATTTTTATTGGAGACTTTTATTATCCTTACCGAGATTTTTTATGCCCTTTTATTATTATGGTGGTTTTCTAGCTATTATGAATATGCTTGGAGAGCAAAAAGGCAGTTTTAGACGGGTGTAGTCATTTAGTGCACATTACGTAGACTGCATGTGGTCCAAGATTCTTTTTGCAGAAGTTGTCTACACAGTGACGGTTATGGCAGCTAAGGACCACTGTACTTTGAGGACTACTTCTGATTTTTGCTAATTTTTACGGCCGGTTGTTTCTCTTTTTTCTGACAAAGTCTATTTGATTTGATTCCATAAAATCAAATATTCCTTTTGGGCGACTAAGATAGTGCACTTGATGGCCATTTTTTGGTACCTTCATCAATTCTTTGATTCTCCTAGGGTATACCCCGCATATCAGTTTATCTAGAGGGTGTTCTCAGTGCAAGTCAAGTACCCCAAGAAATTAATTTCCAGCCACTAAAGTCCCTTTATTGACACGTGACGTTTGATTTTAATTTCTTTATTTATTCCTTGAACAATTAAGTTTTTCAAATCATTTTAGATCTGATTTAAATTAATTAACCGAGAGGAGTAGTACGAGGGTTTAGTTTTGATTTAAAAAAATGAACCAAATCAATAATAAATTTTTGAATTGAAATAAATTTTGCAAATCAAATATGAAATGCCACTCCTAACTACGCTGTTTGTGGAGGATATGTTTATATGGTAATTTTTTTAAAAATAAATATATTTATTTGGTAATTTTAAAGTGATTTAAATGGTAATAGAGAGGATGATAAAATTTATTACAAATAATTCTTGCCAAAACTGAGATGAACCAGGATAGACAATATCCCTACCCCATCTTCCCCGTCTCATACTCTAGACTGTAGTACACTTTACTAGATGAGACAAAATTTTTATCCCGTAGGACCCTTGGGAATAACTAATATTAAGGTTATTTTTATTAATTTTTTATTTTTATCAACAAATAGTAATTAGGCTTAAATTTATAGTTAACTAAACAAAGATATTTTTACTCATAATGTAATTGTCGCTAATTTATTATTGTTATACATGAAATATTCTTAAGATGTTTATATAAGCTACTTAAAATATTATTTATCATGGCGCGGCATGGCATCGGAACAATGAAGAAATGCTGTCTCGAGTTCCAACGGGCTTTAAGAATCTGTATGATGTTTCCTGTGGCCCATGAAATTTTGAAAGAGTTTGACTTGAGTGGTTCTATTAAGACCCCTCTGAAGACTTGGGAAACAGTAAAAGAAAAAAAAGGGGCTGAAGTGATGATAAAAGAGGGTTATGGTTCTAATCACTTCAGTAAAAGAGGGTTATGGTTCTAAGTGATGATAAACGGTAAGACCCCTCTTTTACTGTTGATTTATGATAATTATCACTTCAGCCCCTCTTTTACTGTTATAAACACCATAACCTCTTCTTTTTTTTTTCTATTTATGATAATTATCACTTCAGCCCCTCATTAAAGTGATGATTAAATTTTGATATCTATGCATTTAATCCACAACAATTATACCCTCAATCATTTAATTAACTTCAAATAGATCACTTAATTCTTGGCTTATTTAATAATAGCACACACATTTTATTTATTTCATGTGTGGCCCCAAATATTTTAGATTAATATAAAATTAATCTAACAAAGTAAAGAATCACTCACGTCTGAAAAAGAAAGGGTGTGAGGGCCAGATACAGTTAGGGAAACAAACGAATGGTTGGAGATTCTTAGAGAAAAGAAACGAAATCTTCATTGCAATTCCGCTTTTTGTTTTCCATTTTTGTTTGTTTGATTTCAAGTGGAAAGCAATTATTGGCCACGGACAGAAGGTTCGGGCTCATTCTACAAGCTTTACTCAATCACGCCCTCCATGGAATCTTCCAATCATACTTAAACCAAATTTAGATGCCAATTAATTAACATAGGGTTAGAACATAGTGGAGCATAACGAAATTTGTTAGGTCTCCCCACTAATATACGATAAAATTAATTGTCAAAAACTTTAGCACAATTCATATTTTAAGTCTACTAGGTCGCTTGAGCTTTAGTCCAATGATGAATCATTATCCTTAAAGTTAAGCATGATTATGAGGGCAATGGTTTGAGTCCCCATGGACTCAACCTCCTTCAATAAAACATAATTATGTGGAGATTATTTAAAAAGTTTTTCTCTCTTACGAAATGCGAGAGGAGTAGAGACATCTCTCTTCTGTGAGGGTTATTTGTCTGGGCATGTACTTCATAGAATTAAAAATATAATAATGTAAGTCATAGTTACATATCTGATTGTAAATATCAGTGTAATGATTTGTTGTCATAACAGTTGTAAATATTTGTATAATACAACAACATGATGCTTAATCAGTTTTTTTTTAAAAAAAGTCTACTGGAGAATTGGGATTTGGGTTCAATGGGGTCGGAACGAAGACAAATTAGAAGCGACCAAACATTTTTTTTTTAATTTTCAAATCTTATCAACTGAAGAGGGCAACTCCTAAATTAAGAAATTAAATGAGCAAAATATGAGGAAGAAAGAAAAGAGTTTGGTGATTTTCCCATTCTCGATAGCAAACTTCGTATGCTGATTTGCTGAAACTTCTCAATTGCGCGCACGATTCTAAACAAATTTATTTTTCTGTGATTTCAATTGAGCAACACACAATTTCTCAAGTCCGAATCTGGAGAGATTCTATACATGAGGCCAGCTATCATTTTCTTGAAAAATATTAATTTTTTGGGTAATTTTTAAAAACCTCCCCTGAGGTTTGAGCTTGTTGCAAGTAGATGGCGAGAATTGATTTATTTGTAAAAAATCCCCTACCGTCAGTTAATTTTAATATTGACCGTTAGTTGAGTATGCAAAGACAATATTACCCTTAATAATAGTTTGTAGACGGAAATAGCTAAAAAAAAAAACCAAAATTATTAGTTATTTTACCCTCTTTAAATTATTGATATTTTCTTAAAGTTCCTACAAAAAAAATAAAATTAAAAACTTGAAAAATCCTCTTTAAATTATTGATATTTCCTTAAAGTTCCTACAAGAAAGATAAAATTAAAAACTTAAAAATGAAATAGTCATAATTTTTACCTATGATATTGTAAATCTTTAGAATTGACAAAGATAAAATTATCAAAAAATAGGGTTTGTGCTTTTCGCGCCAACAATTTTAGTTTTTTTTTATAGTTATGTTAGTCTACAAACTATGGTTAAGGGCAATATTGTCTTTGCACAGTTAACTAACGGTCAATGTTAAAATTAACTGACGGTAGAAGTTTTTTTACAAATAAACAGATTCTCGCCATCTACTTACAACAAACCCAAACCTCAGGGGAGATTTTTAAAAATTACCCTTAATTTTTTTGTTTTTTCATGTACTGCTGCACGCCACGTATGACTAAAAAATCAATTCCCATATGTTTTTTCGCTAAAGACCACGAGAACTTAAATATCGTATGCTTCGGTTTAGGGTGATGTTGAAATCTGTGATGGTCCGAGTCCAACTTGAAGGCAGCGAATTGAAACTTCACTATCATTGCCTAATTTATGAAGGAGTTGCCACTGAATTGAAGTACATGCGTGTCAATGGAGAAAAATAAAAGGATGATGATTAGGTTTGTAAAAGTAAATTTGATTTATCTTACTTGTTGACCCTATATTTTATGCATATTAGATGTTTATAACCGTAAAAGAAAAATAGTAATAATAATTAAACTAATGAATTCAATTAAAGTTACGCAATACACATCAATTAGACTCGTAACATTTGTTTCAATAAACAACTAGATATATTTTATGCATATTGATTTTAGAATTAGGCATGGTATTAGTGATCGACTTCATTTGAATAGAGATGATTATTACTCTTTTGGGGATAATAATATATCAATGTTTTTTTTATCTTTTTTCAAATATATGAAATGGTTTTGAATGTACGTTTCAAAAATAATAAAAATCTAACTATCTATTTTCAAAGATGTTAGAGTCTAACCGTCTGTGAGGACCAATTTTGGATCGTATTTTTCTCAATATTCAATATGGTAGAAAGTGAACTAAAATCTTTGAATTAATACAAAGGGAGTCATTGGCACGGCAGTTTTGACACGAAATGTTTCATAATTTCTACATGCAAATGCAGTGCACGCACGCACGCAAATAGTCTTCGTAAGCAAACACAATTTCGGTAGAAGAAATAAGTCTATGAGGTCGATTTTGTATGACTGAAAATCACTTAAAATAAGAAAGCCAAAGGCTATTTACACATTGCAAGTGGTTGAAATTGCCTTTGGAATTAATGTTCAACACCGTCTTAACAGGATGCCAAAAATTTCTCCAAAAATAAATTTCACATGTAATATGTTTGCAGTAGCATTAAAGTTCTCTCTCGACAGGAAACAAACAAGATCAGATCAGCAAAGAATCCATTAATAGATATGAAGAATTTTTTAAATTAAAAAAAATATATTATAAAGATAAAATGCAAGTATAAATAATAATAAAAAGTTCATTTGAGTTTATTTAAGATGCGGTAGATAATTGATTAATAAAATGTAAATATAAAATTGAATATAGAAATATGAATCCATTTTTGTGATCCCGAAATTCGAGTGGACAGTGAAGAAGCTTGACCATGTCGTCAGCTAATCCGTTAATTTATTAATTAAACCAAGAAATAATAATTTAATTTTGTAGTGGAAATTAAAAGTTGATAACTTTTCGCTTTCATTTTATTTTATTGTTTGGTAGATTAGATTGCATCATGTGATGATTAATTATATTTCGAATTCTCTGGAGGCTTAAAAGTTATGCACAATATGTAGTTTTAAATATTAATAAAAGATTTACGGCCTTATGGGTATATTATACGTACATAAATGTCGTGTCTAGCAGAAGAAAATTTTGAACTTGACAACAAATAAAGAAAAATTGATATAATATTATCTTATAAATTAATTAACGTCACAATTCGATTTGTACGAATAGTTAAAATGTTTCATTTGTTTGTAGATATGCTTTGAAAATACTAAGTACGTCTTGAGACTAAACCAGCTGCTTTTATATCACAATTGAAATTAAATTATAAGTAGATGCAACTAATGTGCATATGATTTCACCATTTTCAAAACAAAATACTTTAAGCATTTATGATATGATCGAGCCAACTAAGATTGACAGATTATTTTACCCCTGATATACAATTAAGTTGGAAAATTCATATTACTTTCTTTGAATAATTAATGGCATACTGAATTCTATTTCTTAAAGATGGCAAAAATTTGAGATGATTTATCAATATGCTCATATTCCATCTAAAGTAGAAACAAGAATCTAATTAAAGATCAAGAAAATCTTCCGAAACTTGTAAAGAAAATTTTACTTTTAACTAAAGATGAGGTTCAAACTTTGAATTGGCAAATGTGTCAATCGGTTAGGTCATAGGTGCATTCTTAACATTAAATAATCATAGACATTCCAACATTTAATTCTATGATATTTATTTATTGGATGATGGTTAAGTAATTTTATAAGTTATGAAATTCATTATTTAATAGATGAGTGACACATGGTGTTGAGACTGAAGTTAAGACTCGAGTGTTGGGATCCCTAACATTATTTATTATGTAAAAATGATAGAAAATAAATGAAAAATAAACCAACCCATAAAATGTTAATTGGTAACAAATTATTATCATTATTTAGATCTTAGTGCCAGCTTTCACATTCTATTCTCCCTTTTGTGTGATAAATATTAACTAACATTCAATTTTTAAGATGAGAGCTGTATATGACCTAACTATTCTTCGTTAGTCCTGACTTCAACAACCTTTGTTTTTGAGCTCAAATAAGGAAGTCTTCCATCTACTTTTTTATTAATCAAAGTTTTTCCTTAGATTATTAATGGTGTGTATTAGGAACTTCTAAATATAGAAAAAAAAAATACTTTTCCCTATAAAGAACCCATTAAGTGTTTTTTTTTTGTGTTAATAGTTAAACCATTTATTTATGTTAATTTCTATAAATAAATATCTCCAACGAAAAAAATTCATTCTTTTATGACAATACGAAACAAGTCAGTTGATTAGATGGATCAAATTCTCGAGCACCAATAATCTTTGATGGAATTTCCTTCAAAACAATTTTTGCAAGAAGGTGTGTGGTAGCTAAAACTGATACGGATGGATTCTTGCTTATTTATATTTATATGTCGAGTAATAATTAAGATATAATTTTTTTATAAATTTATTTTGTATAAATTGATATGTCATAATTTAATTAGTGTTAGATTGAATATCTCTTAATTTACATGATTTCCTTTTGTTATTTTATATTTTTACCATACTAATGAATTTATGTCATATTAATTTGTACAAAAATTTATAACTCTATCTTTAAAATTGCATATAAATTTAATGGAAACTCTCAAGCAAATTTACTTGGCAAAATCATGAAATTAACGGCGCACATTCAGCAATCACCTTAATGGATCACGTATGCTGGCCTCGGACTGCATGGAGAAATCTTCCAAGGTTTACAACCGGCACCACTCTAAAGATGCCACCTAAGCCTGACCCCCCAATATAAACCTTGTAATTTTCCTTATACGAAATTACCAAACTACCCCATCTACGTCTGGCGGGTCTCTTTTAAAGACTTGTATGTTGTGTGTGTGTGTGTGTGTGTGTGTGTGTGTGAGTGCATGTCTGCGTGTTGTGTGGGACTTTGACAAAGTTAAGAGAAGCGACCCCATTGAAGAAGAGAAAATAAAATTACACACACTGAAAGTTTGTCAATTATCAGTGAAAAGTCCGGCAAATATTCCGGCAAGTCTCCTCCGCCGCCGCCTTCAATTTGGTAAATCTCTTATTCACTTTTCTCTCATTATATGTTAACACAAAACACATGCATTATATTTTTATTTGCATGTGCGTGACGTTTTATATATGTATCTAACTGCATGTTATGTTGTGTAACTTCTGATTTTAATGGCGTGTTACAAGTTATAATGAAAGTGTTTTCTCTTGAAAAATGGAACATGGGGTTTCTTTTTCTGGAATAAAGGAAGATTTTTTCTCGGAAAAAGTTTTGATTGTTTCCCAAGAAAATTTCATGAAACTAATGAGATTCCTGATTCTTTAATATAGTGTTTATTATTCTTTCCCTCTTTCTGTTTGTTTCTAAGGAAAGAAGATAATTAGTGCCGTGCTTTTTTTTTTTTTTGTTCACTTCTTGCAGAACTTTGTTTTCTCAGCAAATAAACGGGAAAATTTAGGTTTGAGTAAGGTTGTGTTTGGTTAATCAGAAAATTAAATAAATGTGAGGATAATTTTTCTGAACAAAATAATTAATTTCATTGCTGGTATCTGTAACCAATAGTTTCATTTGAACAACTAGCCTTGACACATTTTCTTTTCTGTATTTTGATTTATCAATGTGCCTAATATGGTTGCTCTGTTCTAAATCATTCCCTGTTTCATCATCTTCATTGGGTATATTATGTTTCCCTATCTCCAAGTTATCCAGATTGTTGCAGTATTCAATTGTATCAGAAATGGAGAACATCAAATCCCCATTCAGAGGAATTGCTAATGATGTTAGGGGAAGAGTTTCATGTTACAAGGAAGATTGGATCAGTGGTATCAGTTCAGGATTTGGGTATTTTCTATATTTTAGACCTTCACCAAGGGTTAAAATTGCATACCATACACTTTTATACAAATTGTGGCTTATGTAGATGTTTCTATATGGCTGTGGCAGGATATTGGCTCCAACAACTTACATCTTCTTTGCTTCTGCTCTTCCTGTTATTGCCTTCGGCGAGCAACTCAGTAGAGATACAGGTTATAAACACTTCCTCCATATAGTTTCCAAGATATTAATTATTTACTTCAGAACTTGTTGTATGCTGACTATCTTATATGTGAATCAGCATTTGCAATGATTTTGAAAGTGTTTTAACTTTTGTAGATGGAAGCTTGAGCACAGTGGAGACTTTAGCTTCCACAGCTCTTTGTGGTATTATACACTCAATAGTTGGAGGGCAACCGCTTTTGATTTTAGGAGTTGCCGAACCAACTGTTATAATGTACACTTATTTGTACAACTTTGCCAAGGATAGAGAAGATTTGGGACAGAAAATCTACCTGGCTTGGGCTGGATGGTAGTGGAAATCAACCTTAAATGCCGGTTTCTAAAAGGAATTGCATAGATAATGTTGGTTTTTGACATTGAGGTACTGTTTGGTTTTGCAGGGTTTGTGTATGGACAGCTCTTATCCTGTTTCTTCTGGCAATATTCAACGCTGGTGATCTTATCAATCGATTTACAAGGATTGCAGGCGAACTTTTCGGCATGTTGATTGCAGTTTTATTCATTCAACAGGCTATCAAGGTAACTACTGAACTGCATAAAACAGAATCAATTGATTCTAAAAGCAAAACTTTGTGATATATCTGATGCTTAACTTGTGGCAGAATGTTTAACTGATAGGGGATGGTGACCGAGTTTAAGATTCCCAAGGATGAAGACTCCAACTTGGACAAGTATCAATTTCAATGGCTTTACACAAATGGATTACTAGGAATCATATTCACTTTTGGTCTGGTATATACTGCTTTAAAGAGCAGAAAAGGAAGGTTCTGGTGGTATGGCACAGGTTTGTGATTTGTGAAGCAAATTTGGAGCATTTTGATTTTTATTGTTAAATAAATAGTTCAAAGTTCAGAAACTGATTTTTTTTTTTTGCTTTACAGGGTGGCTCAGGAGCTTCGTTGCAGACTATGGGGTTCCTTTAATGGTTGTTGTATGGACAGCATTGTCGTTCAGTGTACCAAGCAAAGTTCCATCAGGAGTTCCCAGAAGGCTCTTCAGTCCTCTCCCTTGGGAAGCTGGATCTTTAGAACATTGGAGCGTAATGAAAGTAAACCATATTTTCTGAAATTTTTGGGGAAACTTTTTAAAGTAATCAAATGTTTTAGCACTTACATGAATTCAAATTGCAGGATATGGGGAAGGTCCCTCTGGCTTACATCTTTGCTGCCTTTATTCCTGCTGTGATGATAGCAGGACTTTACTTTTTCGACCATAGTGTTGCATCACAGTTGGCACAACAGAAGGAATTCAATCTTAAAAAGCCTTCTGCATACCACTATGACATCTTGTTGCTCGGATTCATGGTATGCAATGCTAATATATACATCTGATTTTTGTTTTCTTATTTTATTTCTTTGGCACTCATGTTCTCTTATTAACAATTGCCTTTAGACATTGCTTTGTGGATTGATTGGCCTGCCGCCTTCCAATGGAGTCCTTCCACAATCTCCTATGCACACCAAGAGCCTTGCTGTTCTCAAAAGACAGGTTTGTTTACAGAAGTTTTAAGAGAAAATTGTCATAAATCATTGACAAGGTATCAGATACTTAATGAACTTCAAATGTGATTTCTAGTTCATGAAAAAGAAGATGGTGAAGAGTGCCAAGGAAAGCATAAAGCAGAATGCTAGCAATTCTGAAATTTACGGAAAAATGCAAGCTGTGTTCATAGAAATGGAAAGCAGTCCTGTTGTAAGTCCTCCAGTCACTACTGCTGCTTAAAAACAACACAATTTTGGTTAGTTTCCATCACTATTATCACTTGGTGTTCCCCAGTGTTTGTTAATCCCATCAAACAAGAAGATAACTTCTCTGCCTTTCTGCATGTAGTGATGAATTTCTCCAGTGTTAGTTCCAAACATAGTCCTTTTATAATGGCATGATTTGTTTCTGCTGCAGACTTCAGAAGTTAAGGAACTGGAAGACCTGAAGGAGGTAATTATGAAAGGTGAAAAGGAAGGAGAGAAGAGCAAAGAGAAATTCGATCCTGAGAAGCACATTGATGCTTACTTGCCTGTCCGAGTCAATGAGCAAAGAGTGAGCAATCTGTTGCAGTCGCTCTTAGTGGCAGCATCTGTATGCGCCATGCCTGCCATAAAGCTTATTCCAACATCAGTTCTCTGGGGTTATTTCGCTTACATGGCCATTGACAGTCTCCCTGGTAACCAGTTCTGGGAAAGGATGCTCCTCCTCTTCATTACCCCTGGCCGGCAGTACAAGTGAGTTTAAACTTCTTTTTCCAATAGCATTCCCATTTGAGAACATAAATATTTTGCATTGGAATTATTCATATCATGAAACAGGATTAGTCACCGATAAAATTTATTTCTAGATCAAATGTTCAACCTTTCTGAATTATGACAAACATTGAAGTTGCCTGAGGCTGTACTAATTCCTTCCATGACTTTGGACATATCATTGCAGGGTCTTAGAAAAGGATCATGCTTCGTTCGTGGAGCTGGTGCCATACAAATACATTGTCATATTTACTCTCTTCCAATTTGTATACTTCCTAGTTTGTTATGGTGTCACATGGATTCCAGTTGCTGGAATTTTGTTCCCCGTACCATTCTTCCTTCTCATTAGCATCCGACAGCATATCCTTCCCAAGTTGTTCCCTCCACATCATTTGCAGGAGCTGGATGCTGCTGAATATGATGAAATCAGTGGTGCTCCATGGCGTTCTCTTAGCCTTTCTTTCAGGGTAAGCAATTTTCAAACCATCTTCAATACAAAACCTTGAATAATCCTATCTATGAATTTGCAAAGCTAAAACAAGATATGAAATTTTAACCAGGATAAGGAAGTGCCTCACCTTTGCGAAAAGGAAGAAGAACTGGAAATGTGTGATGCTGAGATTTTAGATGAGCTAACTACTAGTCGAGGGGAGTTGAAGGTCAGAAATGTGAGCTTCAGCGAGGAAAGACCCGGTCTGGTACGACATCTTCGTATTCTCTCCTTTTGTGATCAAGCAAGATGAAATTATGTTTTTTTTTTGTTTAGAAATGTTCATGGATTGGGAAGCTGATTCTTATAGGCTTTGTACATTGTGTTCTTGCAGGTTTATCCGGAAGATATTGTGCAATCAGAGCAAGAGAGATACATCGGATCGCCATAGAAAAGGAAAATTCTGTTACAGAAGAATTGAAAGTATCTTTACTAAGATGAAAAGAAGGTTGAAGAGAATGCCATTATAAATTGGATTGAAAAGAAATGGTAAAGAAAGTTTCATGCAATGTATGATTTAGAGAAAAACAGCTGATTGCAGATCTTAAGGGTTTTAGTATAGATTAGATACTTATAGATTAACAATGGGTTCGGCAATCAAAAATGCCACGATGCTGACCATGGATTTTGTAGCTCTGTACTTCCTTAACGTACAAAGAAAAGTGAAAATTAAAAAAATAAAAAGAGTTTTGAGCAATTTAGCAGCATTCTGCGTCTTTGCTTGAGTTTGAAGCAATTGAGACTTGACGAAACATTTTTCGGGCTAAACAAATGTCGAAAATTTTGCTGCCACAAGACCAAATCTGTGATTCTCTAAATTAAAACATGTGATTCTCCAAATTAAAAGACCAAATTTGTGAAACTTGCGCAAGGCCAGTTGCCCGCTGTTGCTAATGTTGATAGAGACTTTCGTTGTTGTGCTGTTTAGCAAAATATGAGGAGAAATCATGGTCCCCTCGCATATGATTGAATAACAGAGCTACCATCTCTTTTTTGGTCGTCGTTCTTTCTGTTGCCTGAAATTTTCAATCGCCACAAGATAAACTTATGCACAAGAGCTGATATTCTGTAATTTCCTCGAGCAATAAAACTGTGATTGCTAAAAAAGGGGGTTTTATAAGGATATTGAAAGGGTGTGAAAAGAGAAAGAGAAGAGAGGGGTAATTTTCTTAAAATCCAACTGGGTCTCACTAGTTTTGGTCAGCAATTCTTAAGACCATAATCGAGAACCAAACACCCAGAGCACCAGGCAAATTAGTTTCAGCTATTAATTAATTTTGAGATTGATGAAAATGTAATCTATATAATTGATAACATAATCATACATATTAAGCTACCTTGTCACCTAACCCATTTCTCCATATTTAAAAAGGAAAATAAAAAATGTAAACCGCCATTAATTTTTAATTAATATTTTTTCTAATTTATGTATGATTTTATAGATATAGAGAAATATGGTGGGGGTCATTTAAAACCGCCATTAACCAGAAACTTCACCAAGACTTTTTAATTAATTTTTTTTTTTTTGTTGTTGAAGTTTCTGATTAGAGAAGAAAAGGGCACAAAGGTTTCATTTTTTTGGATTAAAACATGAGCTTTTTGGCAACAGTTTTGTTTGTTTGCCCAGAAAATTTGCAGGAGAATTATGAGATTCCTCATTCTCTAATAATACTAAGAATTGGGTAGACTGATTTACCTCTTCAGAATTTTGTTTTCAAAGTGCCTAATATGACTGCTCTGTTTCAAATCTTAGCCCTGCTTTATCAATTTTCAATATTACTATAATTTTTTTTTTTCATTTCTACTAACTATATATATGACTCTCCCTCCATTAAGTATTGTGTTTCACTATCTCCAAGTTTCCAATATTGTTGCAATATATTCAAGTTCAACTGCTGCATCTACTTAACTAAAGCACTTTCTTGCGTCAGAAATGGAGAGCATCAAGTCTCCGTTCAGAGGAATTGCAAACGATGTTAGAGGAAGAGCTTTATATTACAAGCAAGACTGGATCAGTTGTATCCGTTCAGGATTCGGGTACTTTCTATATAATTTAGTCCTTAAAACTACTGATTTTAATTGCATGCTGATACACTATATTGTGTATGCAAAAGGGTGACTCATTTAAATGTTTCATTCTGTTCATGATAGGATGATGGCTCCAACAACTTACATCTTCTTTGCTTCTGCTCTTCCTGTTATTGCTTTCGGCGAGCAACCTGCTAAAGATACAGGTTACTGGTTATTGCATCAAAATTTTGGTACCCAGTGGAGCAATAATTATTAACACGCCCTTTTTTGTTTTTGTTTTTTGTTTTAATAGGAACATACTTGTTGCTATTTCTTACTTTCTTACACATTGGTTAATATTATTGTGACGATTTTGGAGGTGCTGTAATGATTACTATGTAGATGGAAGCTTGAGCACAGTGGAGACGTTATCTTCTACAGCTCTTTGTGGCATTGTACACTCAGTACTTGGAGGGCAGCCGCTTTTGATATTAGGAGTTGCCGAACCAACTGTTTTAATGTACACTTATTTGTACAACTTTGCCAAGGATAGGGAAGATTTGGGGCAGAAACTTTACCTGGCTTGGGCTGGATGGTATTAAAAAATCAAACTCAACACCGTTTCTAAATGGAGTACTTTGTGTATTAGATAATGAATGTTTTGAGTGTTTGATCTTGAGGTACCGTTTGATTTTTTGTTTTACAGGGTTTGTGTATGGACATCTCTTGTGCTGTTTCTTCTGGCAATATTCAATGCTTGCGATCTTATCAATCGATTTACAAGGATAGCAGGCGAACTGTTTGGGATGTTGATTGCAGTTTTATTCTTGCAAGAGGCTACCAAGGTAACTAAAATTAATTTTGATTTTAATAGCATTGGAAATAAAAATTTGATGCCTGACTTTTAAGAATTAATGTTTTAACTGATAGGGAATGGACTCTGAGTTTAAGATTCCCAAAGCAGAAGACTCCAGTTCAGAGAAGTATCAATTTCAGTGGCTTTACACAAATGGATTACTAGGAATCATATTCACTTCCGGTCTTGTATGTACTGCTTTAAAAAGCAGAAAAGCAAGGTCATGGTGGTAAGGCACAGCTTTGTGATGCTCTTGTCAAGAAAATTTCAAGTAATTTAGCTCATGATTAACTAAATGTAGAAACTATTGACTTTTACAACATTTTGATCGATCCCACACCGTATTAAAGTGCAGGATTCCGTATTAGAAAAGCGCGCTAACTAAAATATATTGAATAAGTACTGAAACAGAATCTGTGTGTTGTTATACAGGGTGGTTCAGGAGTTTCATTGCAGACTATGGGGTTCCGTTAATGGTTCTAGTGTGGTCCGCTCTGTCATTCAGTGTACCAAGCAAAGTTCCTTCTGGCGTTCCGAGAAGGCTCTTTAGCCCTCTTCCTTGGGAATCTGCATCTTTAGATCACTGGAGCGCAATCAAAGTAAAAAGCCACATTGCCCTTCAACTATTTTTCAAAGGGAACTTTCAAAGTATGCAAAGGTTTTTCAGTGCTAATATGTAATCAAATAGCAGGATATGGGGAAGGTGCCTGTGGCTTACATTTTTGCTGCCTTTATACCTGCTGCGATGATAGTGGGGCTTTACTTTTTTGACCATTCTGTTGCTTCTCAATTGGCACAACAGAAGGAGTTCAATCTTAAAAAGCCTTCTTCATACCACTATGACATCTTGTTGCTCGGATTTATGGGGCACACTATGCTTATATTAATATATGCATTTGATTTTCATTTGCCACTCATGTTTTTGTTCTCAAAATACTTTCTTTAGACATTGGCTTGCGGATTGATTGGGCTGCCGCCTTCCAATGGAGTCCTTCCGCAATCTCCTATGCACACCAAGAGCCTTGCCGTCCTCAAAACACAGGTCTGTTTTTTTGGAACGTTTAAAAAGAAACTAAAAATTGTCAAATATTATTGACAAGTTATTATCAGGATCAGGTAATTAACGGAACTTGATAATGTCATATGCAGTTCATGAAAAAGAAGATGGTAGAGAGTGCCACGGAAAGCATAAAGCAGAAAGCTACAGATTCTGAAATTTATGGAAAAATTTAAGCTGTGTTCATACAAATGGATAACTCCCCGGTTGTAAGTACCTCTCTTCACTAGTGCTTCAACAAAAAACACCAATCATTTCTCCCTCCGTGGTTAATTCCAAAATCGATGTATTTCTTTATTCTGCAGAATTCAGAAGTTAAGGAACTGGAAGACCTGAAGGAGTTAATTATGAAAGGTGGAAAGGAAGGAGAGAAGGGCAAAGAGAAATTCGATCCTGAGAAGCACATTGATGCATATTTGCCTGTCCGAGTTAACGAGCAAAGAGTGAGCAATCTGCTGCAGTCACTCTTAGTGGCAGCATCGGTATGCGCCATGCCTGCCATAAAGCTTATTCCAACATCGGTTCTTTCGGGTTATTTCGCCTACATGGCCATTGACAGCCTTCCCGGTAACCAATTCTGGGAAAGGATCCTCCTCCTCTTCATTACCCCTGGCCCGCAGTACAAGGTCTTAGAAAAGGCTCACGCTTCGTTTGTGGAGTCGGTTCCTTACAAATACATTGTCATGTTTACTCTCTTCCAATTAGTATACTTCCTCGTCTGTTATGGTGTCACATGGATTCCAATGGCTGGAATCTTGTTCCCCTTCCCATTCTTCCTTCTCATTACCATCCGACAACGTATCCTTCCCAAGTTTTTTCCCCCACATCACCTGCGGGAACTGGATGCTGCTGGATACGATGAAATTAGTGGTTCTCCTCAACGTTCTCTCAGCTTGTCTTTCAGGGTATGCTAAGCTATAATTTTTCCGGCTCTTCTCTTGTGCGGACATCCGCACTGCACTGACATTCTACGAGGACTTTTACAACGTTGTAAAACATTGAATCTGCGTGAATTTGTGATTACTGCTGATACCCGATATCACTTAATTGTTTGCCAGGATAGGGAAGGACCTCGTGTTGGCGAGATGGAAGGTGAATTGGAAATGTGTGACGCTGAGATTTTGGACGAGCTAACTACAAGTCGAGGGGAGTTGAAGCTCAGAAGTGTAAGCGTCAGAGAGGAAAGACATGGCCTGGTAATTAAGTTATATCCTCGGATTATTCTTCTTCTGCTTCTGGAGTTTAGAAATGTACACGTGGAGAGAGCTCGACACTAACTAAATAAGCTTTCTATTGTGCATGTGCTCTTGCAGGTTCATCCAGAAGGTATTGTTGAAATAGAGTAATTGACGGAGACTTGTCTGAAGAATGCCATTGTAGTTATAAGGTAATTAAGAGAGACTTGTTTAAAGAACGCCATTGTAGATATAAGGAAGTTTCAAGCAGTGTGCGATCGTTCGAGAGAAAGACAGATGATTGCAGATGTTGTGCACGGAATGCGGAATCAAGCGCACCAAATAATTACAGAAAAATAAAGGACACAAGAATTTACGTGGTTCGGTAATTAAACCTACATCCACGGAGACAAGAAAGAATAATTGTTTATTTAACAATTAATAGAGTACAATATTTGAGTAACAAATCTCACTTCCCAGAAACAAAAATATACCCAGTACTCTCACACTCTGTAGGAAAGATAAATTCTCCAGATACACTTCTCTCACTTCTCTCACTTCTCTCAAAAGCTTAGAAACTTATAAGCTTAATAATTTTGGGATGATTTTGAAATGAAGAAATGCTCTCTATTTATAGGCTTGAAGCTAGTACTATTCCACCTAACCCAAGTACTATTTCACTTAACCCAAGCACTATTCCACCTAACCCAAGCACTATTCCACCTAACCCATGCAAATATGTCAATGGTGTCCATTTGGCAAATTTGACAAATTTGCCAACTTTCCATTTTTTCTTCAAATGTTTGGTAGCTCTTTGAAAAATTGCCACATGCAAGACTTTTCAACAATTCTCTATCTCAGCGAAAATTTGTCCAAATCTGAGTCGACTACCAATCAATTATCATCCCGAAAGTGGCTGCATCTCTGTGACTGCCTACGTACCCAAAATTTGGGATCAAGCCAACCGTAATTCAAAATTCCCGAAGGAAATATCTTAACACAGTCGAATGATTTGAATTAGTTTCAAGCAATGTTGAAACTTAACTCCAGAAACTACCTTCGTCAACATATCTGATGGATTATCTTTGGTATCGATCTTCTTCAACAACACTTCACCGCTCTCGATAATCTCCCTCACATAATGATATTTCACATCTATGTGCTTCGTCCGAGCGTGATATGTTTGATTCTTCGCAAGGAATATCGCACTTTGATTATCACAGAAGACCGCAATGTTCTCTTGGATTACTCCCAAATCACCTAACAAGCCTTTCAACCAGATAGCTTCTTTTACAGCTTCAGTTGCTGCCATATACTCGGCTTCCGTAGTGGACAGAGCAATTGTCGATTGTAGAATCGACCTTCAGCTAACCGAACCTCCACCCAATATGAATACGAAGCCCATTGTTGATCTTCGCTTGTCAAGGTCTCCAGCGAAATCAGAATCACAATACCCAACACATTGTTGACCACAATCCTTCTTGAATAATAACCCAACATCCACTGTCCCATATAGTTATCGGAGAATCCACTTTACCGCAAGCCATTGATTTTTACTCGGATTGTGCATATATCTACTAACCATGCTTACTGCTTGAGATATATCGGGCCTTGTGCATACCATAGCATACATAAGACTACCCACAACACTAGCATATGGAACACGAGCCATGTAATCGCGCTTCTCTTGAGATCTAAGACATGAAGAAGAGCTTAATTTGAAATGAGGAGCTAGAGGTGTACATATCAGTTTAGTTTTGTCATCTATACCGAATCTTTCTAGCACTTTTTTCAAATAAGACTTTTGAGTCAACCATACGCTCTCATTCTTCTTGTCTCTACGAATCTCCATCACAAGTATTCTCTGTGCATCACCCAAGTCTTTCATCTCAAACTCAGAAGCCAGCTGCTTCTTTAATCTTTTGATCTCATCTCTATTTTTCGAAGCTATAAGCATATCGTCGACATAGAGTAACAAATAGATGAAAGCTCCATCTGGTAGTCTTCTAAAGTAAACACAATGATCGTGTTCACTTCTGGTGAATTTCTGCCCTTGTATAAATTGATCAAATCTTTTGTACCACTGCCTTGGCGATTGCTTCAATCCGTATAAAGATTTAATTAACCTACACGCATGATTCTCCTTTCCAGCAACTTTGAAACCACAAGGCTGAATCATATAGATTTCCTCCTCCAAATCTCCATGTAAGAACGCCGTCTTAACATCCAATTGAGCCAACTCTAACTCATATTCTACAACTAAGGCAAGTAGAATACGAATGGAAATATGTTTTACAACTGGAGAGAAAACAATGAAGTAGTCAATACATTCCTTTTGAGCAAAATCTTTTGCCACGAGCCTTGCCTTGTATCAAGGAGTTGTTTGATTCTGAGATCCTTACTTTTTGGTGTAGACCCATTTATTGCCAATAGCCCTTTTTTTCCTTTGGTAACTTTACAAGTTCCCAAGTCTGATTTTAATGAAGAGATTTCATCTCTTCCTCCATGTCTAACTTCCACTGATCACTTTCACTGCTGCGTAATGCTTCACCGAAAGTGTTGGGGATGTCGTCATCAACAACTGGAAGTGCATACGCTACCACCATATCTTTATATTGTTTCTTCATTTTGTGGGATATCAGAAGAAACAACCTCTTCTTCAACTCTAGGTGTCACCTCCATAGTTGAACTATTCTTTAATGTAGAACTAACTGGTACATATGGAGTTGCATCAAACTCCACCCGCTGCAATACCTTTGTGGTCTTGTTCTCCACCTACTGAGAACTTGAAGCTTTTATCATTGAAGCTTCATCAAATGTGACATCTCTACTACACACAAACTTTTTGTCTTCGAGATTCCAAAGCTTGAAGCCTTTTACTCCACCTTTGAATCCCATAAAAATCGTTTTTCTAGCACGAGGATCCAGTTTACCATCATTGACATTATAATAAGCTGGACACCCGAATATACGAAGGGAATCATAGTCTTGTGCATGCTTTCCAAACCACATTTCCATAGGAGTTTTACCTCCAATTGCAGCAGAAGGCAACCGGTTTACCAAGTGACTTGCGTAGCTCACAGCTTCAGCCCAAAACTTTTTATCTAAACCAGCATTAGATAACATACATCGTACCTTCTCCAGTAAAGTACGATTCATATGCTCAACCACATTGTTCTGTTGCGGAGTATGTCTCACCGTGAAATGTCTTTTAATACCCTCGTTCTGGCATACTTGGAAGAATGGATCAGAAGTATATTCACCCCCATTATTAGATCGTAGTACTTTGATTTTTCTGCCAGTTTGAGTCTCCACTAATTTCTTTCATTTCACGAAAATCTCTAGAACCTCATCCTTTGCTCGCATGGTGTACACCCACACACGTCTAGAGAAATCATCAACAAATATAACAAAATAATGGCTTCCACCAATTGATGCAGTCTTGGTTGGTCCTCATACATCACTATGAACATATTCAAGAATCTCACGAGTATCGTGATTAGCTGTACCAAACTTGACCCTTGTTTTCTTGCCTACTACACAATGCTCACAGAAATTTAATTTAGTTTTGGTACTTTTTAAGAGTCCATGCCTCATTAGAGTTTGCAAAGACTTCTCTCCTGCATGTCCCAGTCGTACATGCCATAGCTTAGTGGTGTCACTGTGCGCCTCAACAACATTTGCTTCATCAGTTGTACCTCCCTTTAAATAGTACAGATTGTGACGCCGAACCCCTTGCAGAATCACCATAGCCCCATGTGTAAACTTCATTGTGCCATCTTCAATGATAACTTTGTAACCTTTAGCTTCCAAAGCACCTACAAAAATTAGATTTTTCTTTATCTCTAGAACAAATCTAACCTTTTTGAGTTCTCTGACCATTCCAACAAACATTTGAGCCGAATTGTTCATATCCCCATTGTGCGACAAGGTTGATTATTCCCCATCACAACTGCACCGGATTCCAAATTACGAAAATCCGTAAACCATTCCTTAATAGGACACAAATGATAAGTTGCTCCAGTATCAAGTATCCACTCGCTCAAATTAGCCACATATGCTGCAGGAGTGATACTTAGTGAATAATCAGAGTCCTCATCTTTCCGTGCCATGTTTGCTGCTGCTGGTTTCTTCCCATCTCTCTTTTGAGCCTTTGGACAATCTTTCCTCCAATGGCCCTTTTCATGACAAAAGGCACACTCATCTCGAGCTATATTTCTGCTTCTCGATTTGGATCGAGAATTATTTCCACCATGCTTCTTCTGTTTCTCTATCGCCCAATCTCTGCTCACCAAAGCTTCAGACGATGCTCGTTCAGAATTTTTATCATTATTCCGAATCTCTAAGCTAGTCAATGCTGTACAAACATCTTTGAAGACGATCACACTCTTCCCATATATTAAAGTAGTCACAAAATGGCTATATTCCTTTGGTAGTGAGTGTAACAGAATCATAGCCTTGACTTCATCTTTAATATTTTTATCAAGATTCTTCAAATCAGCAAGTAACTTTTCAAATCTTGAAACATGATCGTGCATTGACACCCCAAGCTTCATTCGAAAACCATATACTTGGCTCATTGCATGAAGGCGATTTTCAGGACTTTTCACCAGGTACTTCTCCTCCAATGTACGCCACAAAGTCACCACACACTCTTCATCTTTCACCAAGTATTTCACCTCCTTGGTCAAACAAGATCTGATCTGACCGCAAGTTTTTTCATTCATACGATCCCAAATTTCTTCATCATACAAGTGTCTTTTATTTTTCAGAACAACATCAAGATCGATTTGAATAAGGGCATCCATAACTTCGCGCCTCCATATGCCGAAGTTGATTTTCCCATCAAACTTTTCAACATCGATCTTCTGGCCTCCTATAACAGGTGCTGAATAGCGATTTGACAAATCTTGCCTCCCACCTGAAGTGTCTTCTGAAATAGTCTCGGTAGATCTCTCCTCAATTCTGGAAGTTTCACATTCTACCATTTTCTCAACAAACTATTTCCACTTGAAAAACAGCCTCTATAATGTTAATTTCGCGTGAATAAATGCACCAGGAAAGTTCCCAGGAAACTGGATGGGAACTCGGTCCCAATTAAAAACCAGAATCCTTAGACTCTTATCGCCTTTTTTGACAGAACTTTCCTAGACATGCAAAAATACACACTACTTACAATAGACTGTCTCTCAAGTACAAATGGCCGTCTCCATCGTATACGTGAATAGTACCGTACACGTGAACAGTGCCGTATACGTGAACAGTGCCGTATACGTGAATAGTACTATATCCCCCAAGTACGAACCGTCGGCTCTGATACCACTTGTTGTGAGCGGAATGCGGAATCAAGCGCACCAAATAATTACAGAAAAATAAAGGACACAAGAATTTACGTGGTTCGATAATTAAACCTACATCCACGGAGGCAAGAAAGAATAAATGTTTATTTAACAATTAATAGAGTACAATATTTGAGTAACGAATCTCACTTCCCAGAAATCCAAATATACCCAGTACTCTTACACTGTGCAGGAAAGATAAATTCCCTAGACACACTTCTCTCACTTCTCTCAAAAGCTTAGAAACTTATAAGCTTAACAATTTTGGGATGATTTTGAAATGAAGAAATGCTCTCTATTTATAGGCTTGAAGCTAGTACTATTCCACCTAACCCAAGTATTATTTCACCTAACCCAAGCACTATTCCACCTAACCCATGCAAATATGTCAATGGTGTCTATTTGGCAAATTTGACAAATTTGCCAACTTTCCATTTTTTTCTTCAAATGTTTGGTAGCTCTTTGAAAAATTACCACATGCATGACTTTTCAACAGCAGATACTTAGAATAAAAAAGAGTGAAGGATCTGCCAATCCTTCATACTGTTCATGTGAGTTCTTATTACCTTGTCTGGAGAATGAGTGTGAAAAAGTAAATGAGAAAAAATAGGGAAATTTTGCGAAGCTATTTCTGGGTTCAATAGGAGTTTATCCTTTATATTAAGAGGTGTTCGAGGAGTATTCGTTTCTTTTTATTTTTAACACGACTCACCAAAACCAGTACAAACAAAAAAGAAAATTGGGTCGGTTGAATTTGACACCAATCATAAATAAGTGGTGTTTGTGTTACCTGTATAATTATCGTCCAGGTTTTGTGTTTGAGGGTTATTATAAAAATTGAGGACTTTCGTGATTTTAACTTTTATTACATCTTCTCAAAAAAAAAAACTTTTATTAAATGGATTTTGGTATTGCTTTAATCATTTTAGAAAAAATGTTATATATTGTATATTGTTCAGATATATGAATGACTGAACGGGGTCCAACTAAGTTGCCTCAGTGGTATGGTACTACTCTTTTTTGTGTTTTTGTGACCTAACTGTTAGATCCAACGAAAGAATTACAAAAGTAAAAGCAACGGCAGAATGTATTTACTTAGGTAATTAATATTGCAGTCCCTCTAATTTTTTAAAATGTCAGAAATAATAATATTATTATTATTTTACCTTCCCAAGTTCCACCCCATCAATGGTTATCCTCATCTCTACTTCTCATGCAACCGTGATTCATATTTAGACTTTCATATTTTTTTTCTTTTTATCTTAGTTGTTTTATTTTATTTCTTTTAGTAAATATTTTTATTTATTGGCTAAGTTATTAAATAATACGAATAAGGAAGATATAAGGAATTTTGAGAGCATTTTTTATTATTGATATTGGGTGATTATAATGTATGATTTAGTTGCGCATCCATGAGAGCCACCACCTCTTAAATACAACAAAGCCTATGAACTTTAGAAAGACAAATCCCTTAATTTATTCCACAAGTACATCAATATTTTATAATTCTTTAATTATTACTATTATTTCCATGTCTACTTCTATAATTAATTATCCATAATATTGAGAAAGTATATAACATTAAAATTGAGTATAAAAATGATTAGGAGATATTATTATCTTGTTTTTAGTGTAAATTGGATAAGGTTTTATAAAAATTTTGACAATATCAAAATGAAAAATAAATAAATATTAAATAAATGCTTGGATAGTTGTTTAAATTTCATTATGGAGTTTATAAATAATATTTTCAAAATAATAAATTTCTATATGTAAATTTAAAATTATGTAAAATTATTTATACCTTATCACACGTACGAAGCTGATAAATTATTTATTTAATGTGAAAACAAATGCATTGTATAATACTTATTCTATTACTTAAATTTAAAATTATAAAGAATGAAACTTAAATTTAAAATTGTAAAGAATGAATTAATAGATTATGGGAGAATACCTTTCAAAAAAAATTAAAATTAACTAACTTTTTATGCTTCTAACGTAACATTTTTTTTGTTGTTATCATAAGACAAAATTTTAGTCTAAAAAATTCATTTTAGGGTCTCCTTAGGGAAAAAAAAACATCATTATCACATGATAATTTGGTAGCCTAAGTTATATTATTTATAGTTTACTTAGTTATGCCAAACACCTTATTGAGATTAAATTTTAGTAAAGTAAACCCATCCCACCATCTTTAATCACATTCAACAGGCCCTAATTGATTAGATCTTGTTTTAGAAAGTAAGATATGACTCTTTCTTTATTACAATGGTAAAGAAAAAGATATAAACACAATACATATCCTCTTGAGAAAATGCAAGTATTATGTTTTTGAGGTTTTGTGCTTAAGAAATTAATCTAATTTATGTAGTTAGAAGAATCTTATTTTTTTAAGTTTTAGAAGAATTATATGTTTGATAAGGAATAAATTAAGATTTAAGGTAGGACAAACTGATTTGAGAAGGAGATAGAGAGAATAAAATTTTTAGAATTTGAAAATTATTATATTTTAATTGGGGCTAATTGCATAAAATTATTAAAACATATGGTTTTTATTATTTATAGAAAACAATAGGGATTGCTAAAGAAAACACTAAATAAGTTTTTTTTTTAAATTTGAAATTATTATATTTTAATTGGGGCTTATTGCATAAATTTTTTAAAATTTATAGGTTTTATTATTTATAGAAAACAATAGGGACTCTTAAAGAAAATACCAAATTTAGGGTTTGGTACAACGGTTGCAAAATAGTTTTGTCCGACTAAACGAATGGAATTTGTGTTCAACGGATTAGCAGGTATAATGAAAATGATTATAATTATGTCAAAATATTAAAATACAAACATGCTATGAAACATCTACAATAGAATCGTTGGGTTCGGCTCAATCCTTTTAGTAAAAGATTGGGCCGAGTTTAATTGAAATTCAACTAATAAACCAAATGGTAATTACTGGATTACAAAGTATCCATTGCGGCAAATTCGAATTTGATCGACTTCCAGACTTCACAAGCAGCAGCCAGTTCAGGACTCCATTTGCTAGCCTCCCGGATAATTTCATTACCTTCACGAGCAAGATCGCGTCCTTCATTACGAGCTTGTACACATGCTTCTAGAGATACTCGATTAGCTACAGCGCCGAGTGCATTTCCCCAAGGGTGTCCTAAAGTTCCTCCACCAAATTGTAGTACGGAATCATCTCCAAAGATCTCTGTCAACGCAGGCATATGCCAAACGTGAATACCCCCGAAAGCCACAGGTATAACACCTGGTATAGAGACCCAATCTTGAGTGAAATAAATACCGCGGCTTCGATCTTTTTCAACAAAATCATCACGTAGTAAATCAACAAATCCCAAGGTTATGTCTCTTTCCCCCTCAAGTTTACCTATTACTGTACCGGCGTGAATATGATCTCCACCAGACAGACGCAAAGCTTTAGCTAGTACACGAAAGTGCATACCATGATTTTTCTGTCTATCAATAACTGCATGCATTGCACGGTGGATGTGAAGAAGTAGACCATTATCTCGGCAATAATGAGCCAAGGTAGTATTTGCGGTGAATCCCCCTGTTAAGTAGTCATGCATTACGATAGGAACTCCCAACTCTCTGGCAAAGACAGCCCTTTTTAGCATTTCTTCGCATGTCCCTGCAGTAGCATTCAAGTAATGACCTTTGATTTCACCTGTTTCAGCTTGCGCTTTATAAAGAGCTTCCGCACAAAATAAGAAACGGTCCCTCCAACGCATAAATGGTTGGGAGTTCACGTTCTCATCATCTTTGGTAAAGTCAAGTCCACCACGTAGACATTCATAAACCGCCCTACCATAATTCTTCGCGAATAACCCCAGTTTAGGTTTAATAGTACATCCCAACAGGGGACGGCCATACTTGTTCAATTTATCTCTCTCAACTTGGATGCCGTGAGGTGGGCCTTGGAAAGTTTTAGTATACGCAGGAGGGATTCGTAGATCCTCTAGACGTAGAGCGCGCAGTGCTTTGAAACCAAATACATTACCCACAATGGAAGTAAACATGTTAGTAACAGAACCTTCTTCAAAAAGGTCTAACGGGTAAGCTACATAACATATATATTGATTCTCTTCTCCAGCAACGGGCTCAATGTTGTAGCATCGCCCTTTGTAACGATCAAGACTGGTAAGCCCATCGGTCCACACAGCTGTCCAGGTACCAGTAGAAGATTCCGCAGCTACCGCAGCCCCCGCTTCCTCGGGTGGAACTCCGGGCTGAGGAGTTACTCGGAATGCTGCCAAGATATCAGTATCTTTGGTTACATAGTCAGGAGTATCATAAGTCAATTTATAATCTTTAACACCGGCCTTGAATCCAACACTCGCTTTAGTCTCTGTTTGTGGTGACATAAGTCCCTCCCTACAACTCATGAATTAAGAATTCTCGCAAGAACAAGGTCTACTCGACATAAATTAGGAGTTAATGAAACCTCTTCACAGGAATCTTTCACAAGCTTTTCAATTAATATTATCACCTACTCAGAGCGTTTCCTTGTTTTTTTAGACCATGGTATTTGATTCACCAAATACATCATTATTGTATACTCTTTCATATGTATGGCGCAACCCAATCGGCGCCTTTCAAGTTTCTAATCCCTTACCTTTTTTCAATCGAAATTTCGAAATCATAAGAAATTGACTCTTGACAGTAATATGTGTTGTATACGTAAATCCTATATGTGCAAAGAAAATATGCGTAATTCATCCAGTAAAGAAAGGCAGGGTATATATATCAAAAAAAAAAGAATAGACTAGGCATAAGTCGATATGCTAAAATAAGAAATAAGGTCCAATGAGATAGAAATAATGAATCGAAAAAGAGAGTTCAGGTTCGAACTCCATAGATAATATGGCGGGTATTGTCTATAATGATAGATATAATGAACGACTTTCTCAAGATTTTTATTCACCCACTTGATATAAGACCAAACGCAACTCTTTCTATTATTGCGTTGGATCCACAATTAATCCTTACGCCAAATGTCAATAATTTTACGAGCAATTTGAGTCTTCTGCTTGAGTTGAAAATTGAAACCAATTGTGATCTAGGCATCTAGCTTTTATACGAATAAATATGGTAAGATACAAATTTGTAATGGGACTGTATTATTTATCGTCGTCAGACGTCTTTCATTTTATAAGAGAATTTTAAAATATATATGGTCCTTCTTTGATGCCGTAATTTTTTTACGACATCAATAATGTAAAAAAAATATATTGTTAGATCTAATCAACGGTACATATTATTGTTAGTAATGAAAAATTTTAATTATTTTAAAAATAATTAACCAATTAACAAACCAGTTAAAAAGGTGATTTTAAAATTAAAAAATGAGAGATATCGTAAAATACAATCTCTCTCTTTATCTCTCATGTAGTCATGTTCGTGTATTTGTAATTGGATTTTTGAAGATTGTCTAAGTTTCCTAATAATTAGATGAAAGATATTTGATAAGTTGTTCTTAGCAATTATTGCTTATTTTAGAGCACTTATAGTGCCAAAGAATCTAAACTACTTTTGTTATTTGAATTGATTTTATAGTGAATCCTTGTGAATTTCGGTTGTATTTTCAAACTGAATTTTTTTTTAAGTCTCCTTCCAAATCAAGGGGGATGTATAATGTTAACTTAGGAATTTATTAACCATACTAGAATCATAAACTTATCCAATTCAACATATTGTCAGTTTATTGCCTTGAGTTTTTGTAGCCATGGTCTAAGGTCTGTGATTTTATTGTCTTGAGTATTATAGGGGCTTGAATATAAAATTAGCTATTTATATATGTAAAGCATGTAAGGAAGAATCAATTATCAGTGTTGTTTATATATGGTGCAAGCTGCCAAACCCTTTACTTATTTAACTTTTTAAATAAGTTTTAAAAAGAATCTAAATTTTTAACTTATGAAAGATTTTAATGTTGGCTTGTTTGAAATAAATTATGGGGGATTCAATTAATATATTCAATGTAAATTTAACTATTGGTGTAAATGTAATAAGAATTTATGAACAAAATTGTTTTGAGGAGAGAATTCAACTTACTGTTAATATCTTATAATTGAATTTTAAAAGTTAGTCTTTAAATTCTAAAAATTAGAGACAATCCCAATATGAAATATAGAAGTTAAAATCTTCAGCTTTGTTTATTGATATTTTATTTGTTTAGTTACATAATTCTATAGGTATACTCGATGTATATGATTAACTAAATATTAACATAAAAATGCATATGGAAAGAAAAGATGATGCAGAGCGCCGAAAAAGCATAAAAACAAGTGGAGAGGGTGAAGCTAACTTTCAAAATTGTAACCATAAGAAGGAATTAACAAAACTTAATGAAAAAATTGAGCAAATGATATTTAATCTTGCTGCTGTCAGGTGTGCACTTGGTGAGCTAAAGAGGAACAATTTAGATATGTATGCATTGGTGAGAAAATTTTATAGTGTAGTTGAAACACTTGAACATAATATAAATCATATGCAATCACACCCCGTGGAAGAAAAAAATGATTTGTTCTAGTAAAAATGTTCAAAATAGCAAAAATGAATTAAGCGGTCAAAATTTCATGGGAAAAAGATATGAGTTAGGGGTGAAGATAGTAGAGATTAAAGAGAAGATTGAAGATGCATGTCATATATATCATTTGACCATAAATTAATGTATCAAATGCCCATAAAATACAATTTACTTCATTAGTGTGCAAATTAATTTTTACTTATATTTATATTTAATATTTCAATTCGTAATACATACATCAGGGTAATTACAAATTTAATCTTCCTCTTATTACCCTCTTAAATATTCGAGGGATGCTTACTCCACTCGCATTTTGAAAGAGAGAAGATTGCCGTCACTTAATTATATATCATAATTAAGGAAGGAAATAAGCCTCATACATGTATCGCGGGAGCTCGAATCACAACCTTCACAGTTGTGAGTGCAGGGTCTGGCCATTGGGCCAAAGACAGTCCACACCTCTAAATTTTGCTTAAATGGTCATATAGAACCCCTGAAAATAAAAAATATAATATGTAAAATAAGATAAAATTTATAAAATATTTTGAATATTGAAAATTTATTTTAACATTATTAATTTGTTATATTCTTTTAATAATACTAAAATCTATTTGACATACTAATAATATTAAATAATTATACCTAACATTCACAGTAATTTATAAAATTTATATTATTGTTTACAATATCTTATTTAATTATGTCAACATTAATATCAATCTTAAAATGAATTTTTGGATTAATAGATTTTCTTCAATCCATCAGGATAGACTAATAATAAACTTAATATTAACAAAATTCTCATTGTACGCATTAATTTATTAACTATACTTATTGTAATATTTTATTTGTATCATATGATATTTATTTATTATTTTTATCCAATTACTATATTTATATTTATTTAGACTGTTTTAATCTAAAGGTATAATAGTCATTTATGATATTAAGAGGGTCTGTTTGACCATTTATAAAATTAAAGGAATTTGTATGACCATTTAAATAAACCTTAAGAGTGTGGGTAGCTTTTTACTAAATTAATATTAATAGCTTTTTACTCATTAAATTTAAGGATCCGCCCTAATCTCATTATGAATACTGTAAAAATACAACCAACATGGTATAGAAATCCTTGGTTACGCAATTATTAATATTAATTATTTTAATATTTTGCGCTAGTGCATTCACCCGTACCCCTTTTCCTTCGCCGGTCCGCCAAGTCACGTGACCCTCACTCCACACTCAACTATTGATAAAAAAGCAACCAAAAAGCGCACGAATAGACCACCCAACACGCCCTCTACGTGTAACGTCTTATCCACTTCTCTCCTCAATACTCGCATCCACATACCGTACTCTTATCTCCCGAATACCCCTACTGTTTAAACTAGGTACCCGTAAAGCCCCAACGTACAACAAGTCACAGCATGAATTGCAACTAATGCACGTGCTCGATTGCAGCTTATAACTTCCGATAGCTCTAGATCTTGATATTTTTCTCTTCAATCTTCGCACTTTTTGCACACTCATCATGGCCAACGCACTTATTGCATGCTCCTTATCCATTCCTATCAGGGCATCCTCTGGATCTGGGTACCAAGAACCCGAATCCAATCGTATAAAGCCTCCTTCCTCCTCCTCCTCCTCCTCCTCCTCCTCTTCGACCAATTGGTGGGCCCCTCTCTTCGGCTGGTCATCCGATCCCGGCTACCTTAACAACAACAACAGGAAGAAAAACCAACTGGAGATGGCGGGTACAGATAATAATTCGGGTCGACCCGGATCGAGGTTCTCGCCCGGCTGTTTCACGGAGGAGAAGGCGAAGCAGCTGAGGAAGAAGACTGCGGAGAGCTCGTCATTCCACGATGTAATGTACCACTCGGCGCTCGCCTCCCGGCTCGCGTCCGATATGTCGGTTTTGCCGGAGAAGTGACCGGATCGGATCCAGTTATCCGTTCTCCGGAAACGAAACAGGTTTAAAGGTCTGCATTTTTCGTTTATATTTGCAATTTGCCTTGGCTTGCTTAATTTGTCGAAATGAAAGTAAAATTAGGATGGCCTTAATTATGCGTGGTTGGGAACAGCGTATGTTCGTGTACGTACTGGAGATCATCGTCTGATCATTTCGTTGTTGGTGGTGATGAAAAATGATCTAATTTTTCTTTGTGTTCTCATAACGTTAATATGGGTCCAGTTGCGTATTGCTCAATGTGTAGTGTGCTGGAGTCTTTGCTTTTAATTGAATAATCGTTAACTTTCTTTCAGTAGTTATTATGCCAATTTTCAATAGGATTCATTCTTCTGTGGTTTAATATTTGCTACTCGTGAAACGTCGACAAGTAGTTGCTATTAGATAATGGGTGGAACCCGTGATCGAATTGGACTATTGGGCGCCCCATTGTCGCGTGAGTAGTGATATGTTTTATCTCAGCAGCCCCACTTTTAAATTTTCTCTATATATGTCTAAAATTATCCTTATTTACAAAACCTATAAATCATATTTATTTCAACATAATAACTTCGAACAAAATCAACAGAGATCGGAAACAACCAAAAAAAAAAAAAATTACCCCAATAAACGAATAAAACGGTATAGGAGTTACAAATATGAGAATTAGTAGAACAAATAACAATATTTGGTAATTCAGAAACTTTTAACTTTACTAAATAGTTTATCATAGCGCGTAGAGTTTAAATGAAAAATCCAAGCTGGTACATCTCAGGGCCGCGAAGAAGCTTTGATCTTTGAGTGAACTTGGGAAGAAGAACAACTCTTCAATGTTCAGGCTGCAGCTTCTCCTCTCCCTCTTGCTCACTTTCTCTCTTGTGTTATGTTGGCCTCCTTCTCCCTCTTTCTCTCTTGGTGCGGTGCCAGTGCCGACGCGTCACATTATACCGGATGTTGTTGTCATTGCTCATATGGCTCCAGTGAGTGATAGGCATGCTCTAATCAACATTAATTAACATTAATGGTTCAAATATCATCACTCGTGTTATATTGTTAAAGTTTTAAACTATGAAGTACAAAATAGTTGTCAACTGGGCCTAGTGGTGGGCTCGTTAAAGTAACAACTCACGAGTTCGAGCCTTATCAATTCATTTCATAAGGAGAAGAGTGATTCAATTAAATTATTTATTATAATTATAAGGGCAAGGCAACAGTCTTGGCGCTCAGCTAAAGGGTTTGTATTTTTTCATTACCATCACATTATGCATCTTGAAATCTCCGTTTTACTCTTTTGGCCATTGATTCTTTTCTTTTCTCAGTAAATTAAATTTTATTTCTTTTTTTCTATTACTATTTTTTTCCTTTTTGTTCATTTTAAATTTTTGTTGTTTTAAGAATAAATATGAAACCCAAAGAAATTTTTATGATTTTCATAGCTGGTAAAAATTAATTGATATTCTTTCTTTTATGATAGATTTTTTATCTTCCAATTTGTAATAGCCATTATGAAACTGATTTTGAGAAGTTGTGAAAAAAAAATGTCAATGTTTATTTAAAAATTAAAATTGAAAGATAAAAGTTTAAACTACCTATAGTGAAATTGAGAAATTGGGGAGAAAGAGAAGCAGGTTAATTAAGTAATTTTATTAAAAATTATTTTAAAATAAAACTTAATTTAAATAGAGGATTTAAAAAGAAAATTGGTGGGTTTAAAAAGCCTTACCTTATAATTTTAATTTTAAAATTTTTAATATATATATTCTACCCTTGTTATTGGTCATCTTCACATTACATCTCAAAAATCAGGTTCCAATACCAAAATCAGGATTCTTGATTCCTTGTAGACAAATTTCTCTAAATTTTCTTGTTCACAAAGAAAGTTTGGGTTATTAACTCTATCACGCTAGAAATTAGGGGTGTTCGCGGATTGGACATTAATCCATATTCAATCCACGATTTTACAGATTATAAATTTTTAATCCAATCCAATCCATGGATTAATGAAATTTAATTCAAATCCAATCCATATATCTATAGATCGGATGCGGATTTGACCCAATCCATATCCAATCCATTATTTTACGGATTAGTTTGCGGGTAAAAATTTTTTAATAATGTTTTATCTACGAACTAACTAAATAAAAAAATTAATATAAAAATGATTTTATTACTGATCAAATTCAAAATTAAATAAGATTTAAATAAATTAATTGTTTAAATAAAGTTGGAAAATACATTCAAAGTTTCAAAATATAACTTACCAAAAAGAAAAAAAAAATCTCATTTGTTTAGATCAATACATAAAAATTAACTACTTAGGAAGCTGTATTTTTTATTTAATTATTTTTATTTTATATTATTATGGGATAAGATATCATATAGTGCTAATATAACTATATTTTAACTTATTTATTTATTATTAGTAAGTATAATGTCATATTTACAAGTTTAAATTTTTTATAAAATAAATATTTTTTATTTTTTTGCAAATTCACAGATTTTTGTGAATTTATAGAAGTAAATCCATATCCAATCTACCGATTGCGGATTTTCAAATTTTCAATCCAATCTAATCTACCAATTCACGGATCGAATTTCTACGTATCAGATGGATTGAGCAGATTGGATTGGATTATGAACACTCCTACTAGAAATCACAATCATTTCTATTATCAATTGGAAATGCTAGATCAATTATTATTGACTTGAAAAATAACTAGAGTTTTGAACACAAGTTTAAGAACACGTTCTGACGGCATAACATATAATACCACGTCAAATTATTTAAGATTTTCCAAATTGCAGTTGACAAGAAACAAATCATCAATCAATTTTGGATATAAAATTTTACTGGTTAATTTTATGGCGAAGAGAATTATAATTAAATAAAATTTATGAGATTTTTTTTGAAGAAAAAAAATTATGAGATTATTCTTTAGTTTTGATCCCTTTTTCTGGAAGTGTTACTTAGTTTTGAGAAATTTACTAGATTATTCCCATTTTTCATTTTTATTTTTCTATCAAAATGGTAATTTTATTAGCTAAAAATTTGTAAAAAAAAATAAAGTTAATGAAAGATAACTCCATTTAAGAGAGAAAAAAAGTTGAGGTTAAATATCACTATTAAAAAAAAAATTCCAAAAAAAAAACTTAGCTGCTAATGACTCTCTTCCTCAATGGCGTTTATCACTCGACCACTTGTCAAGCGTTTCAATAAAAAATTTTACATCTTACTCTTTTTCTATCTTGCTGCTAATGTATTTTCTTCTTCCTCAATCTGCTGATTCAATGTATTATCTTTTTCCTACCTTTGTTATTCTTAATTTTTTCCCTTAAGCTCCGGCTTTCATTCCCGTTCAAACTTATCAACTTGTGCCACCTTTCCTTCATTTAGTTTCCTCCAATAACTTAAATCAGAAAAATGTTTTATTAGCATTATATTTTGTAAAACTGCACATTACAGAATAAACATTTTACGTTTGGGGTTTAGCTGTTATATTCAGAAAACGCAGACGAAATATATGGTGCATATAATTTAATTGTGTTCGCAAATCAACTGTTTTGTCATGCCATTTATGTTTTCAAGTCTTAAAAATCAATGAATTAACTGCTACAACCTTAGAAGTTAAATCAGTACGATCAACATGACCACGCTCGAAAATGTGAGCATTGTCGATGATTGTTGTCACCGTTATTATTATCGATTGTTTTATATTTTCTTTAATTGTCATAATTATGTGGGTATTAACCACTATGTGGTATAATAAAAATATGGGTGGGGCTATTTTCACTCTAAAAAGTACTTTGAAAATTTTAATATCAATAAAATAATTTATTACAAAAATACCACTTATGTAAATTATTATAAATGAGGACAATATATTATGAACTAAATATAACATAATTACTTTGAACACCCACAAAAGACACCTATCATTCAACATATATATATATATATATATATATATACATATATTTTCATAAACCTTAAATCTTTTATTTCTAACATCTTAAATAATATTATGAACAAGAAGCGAATCAATATTTTGAAAGATTTTGACTATAAAGTAAGTGTAACCCTTTCAATTTTTTAAATAAAAAAACTGTTAAGATAGTTGTCTTTATTGCTTTAGATTTTAAAACGAACCTAAAAAATTAAACAATACTTTTTTTTATTACATGAGACTATTGCTCAAGAGTACAACTCATATTACATGAGATTACAACTGATATTTACAAATCATATTATTACTGGAACTAGTTTTACATTAATTCTTATGAAGTCCGTCCAGATTTTTACCCTCTCTAATATTTAAAGGACGTATACTTCACTTACATTTCAAAAGGGAGAATACTACCTTCACTCAAATTAAGGAAGGAAATTAAACCCCCATAATACATTATAGGGGCTCGAACCTATGACTTCACCCTAAATAATACTTAACATAGAGCAACCAATCTAGCAAAACAATTCAAAAGATAAACAAGTGTCGTCAATTTCTTTATGTTCATTCCAAGTTCGAAGTACCATTTGCACTAATAAGAATCCCCGTTGTTGAATCGTGTGAAAATCAGGGTCATGATCCATCAACCTATAGACACTTTTTACTCTTTTAATAAATAATAATTAATTACTAAAATTATCTTATAGATTTTTTTTAAACTTAAATTGGATTCAATGTTGTAAGTATTGGCTAAATTTCCTAAAAGTTTTATTTGGTGTGCTGAATAGTTTTATTGGTATTTTGAGTAAAAAAAAAATAATAATTTAACTAGTTTAAGTAAGGATTTTTTTGGTTTTCAAATAGTGTATAAAGTAAAACTTAGTTTTTTAAATTTATTAAATGAATGTAAATAAAATAGAATGTTCGGAATAATTTTTTGAGTGCAAAATGATCTCACCCTAAATGTATTTGCTGTTTTTTCTGACCTACAAGTTATATGGTGAAAAGAGACACACAAAATTGAATATAGAACATTTTTATGTTATTATTAATAGTATTTTGTTCTAAGAAGTAATTTTAATTGAGATAAAATTACTGCTAAAATGAAGACAATGATAGGGTCTTATAAGTTATTAAGATAAAATTAAAGGTGATCACGAGGCTGAATAGAAAACTACTACTATCTTGATTTAAATGCAAAGAGCCAAAAAGTACTAATGACTTCTGTGCATGTGTCGAGTTCCCATTGAGGGTGAAGCGCGATGGACTCTACAGCTTAGCTTCTGCCAATCGGACCTTGATGCACTCTCCATTTCTGAGATTGATATTTCACATTTTCACTGAGTTGGTCACGGACCCACTCAGGGACCAACTTTGACACTTTAAGCCCTTAGTAAAATATTAATTAAGCCCCCACTGATTTGGTTTTTTTCTATATTTGAGTTGAATGATAAAGTTTGTTTGAAATATGTCCCCTGAGAAAGTACCATATAATTTAATAGTTACCCATAATAATTCTAAAATCACAAAAAATAAGTTAAGTGATCAATATATATATTTTAAATTCTTCAAACAACTTTTTTTACTTTTTTTTTTCCTGTTAAGGCTTTTAAATAAAATATAATATATGACTCCCATCATCTTGTTATAGAAGAATGAAATTACATAAATTTTATCATTCAAAAAATTTATATCTCTACAAACAGTTCAATAATCAATAATGAACTTTAAACAACCTGAGAAGCTCATCAATCGAACAGAACAAGGAAAAATTGAAAGAAATTAATAAAATATCTACCATATACATAGAAAACCACAAGGTTATATATGTCGAGTACTATATATAGCTAGCTAAGTCAAGTATTGAATTGACTTTCGTATATAGAATTCAATTATATTACTCAATTGATAAAATTGATTTTGCTTGTCTCGACAAATCAAATAATATACACCAATAGGAGACCTTAATTCAAGTCAAGAGATTGAGCAGGATCAGCTAAATTTTTACTTGTCAACGTTAATAAAAACATAATAGAGCTATGGAGATAGTCATGCGCATGTGTTTGACAGGTCACATACAAATCAAATTCGGCACCCTTTATTGATATAAATTTTCATCTAAATAGAAGACTTAATTCAAGTCAAAAGATAGAGCAGGATCAGCTAACTTTCCCTGTCAACATTAACGAAAACATAATGGGGCTATGAGGTAGTCATGATGTATGGCAGGTCACATACAAATCAAATACGGCAGCACCTTCTATTGATGTAATTTTCATCTAAATATATATGCATTAATTTAGTAACCAATATTTAATTCTTTGACATAATCATATATGCGACTGATTCCTATGCTTCCTCTCACTTGCATGCACATGCCCTAAATATTTTCTAATTAATGCCGTTGTTGCCGACCAACAAATAAACAGAAGCAAAGAGAAAATGGTAAAATAATCTTATGATTATATCAACGAAACTTAAGGAAGAATCAATGGCACATGGGTTGCTTAGGATAAGATCTGAATTATCCCTTTAAGTTTTAACAATGAAATTTTTTTTTTTTATTGATTCTGCACATTAATTAGATCTGATGTTTTTTCTGTTGATCCCCACGAGCTGACAAATCAGAGAATATTGATTACTTTAAATGAGAATTCAAATTTTTACATTATATTATTGAAGAGTATTTTGTTGTTAATTTATTTTTATTTTCATTTAACTTTGATCCATGCATGCATGGACCTTGGACACCAGTCACCTTCTCAGAAGATGCAGGCAGACAGCACATTATCAGAACCATGTGATTTCGTTACTAGTGATGGAGCTATATTTCAGTCATTTCACTTCACATTTTCTTCTATATTTTCATTTTAAATCAATTACAAATGAATATTGTTAATTATGCTTTTGGGTCTAGCGATCACACTCGGCTGGATAATAAGATTTAATCCAAAACCCTTTGTATGGATATCTCTATAACAGAAAATTAAATTCACAGATCACAAAATAGGCCATCTGTGTTGGATGATCCATATCACGAAACCAGATAAGTTTTCTAGGTGAGGAAAAAATATTAGACAAATTTAAATACTTTCAAGCTTAAACTTTTATCTTGCGTAACCTAACAAATTCACAGCTAAAATATTGAAAGGAAAAAAATTGTTTTCGAAAATTGTATAGCGATTGTGAATATATGAAAGTCTTCTAATTGTATAATTGTATCACATATGATTTCCTTAAAAACAAAAATTCTAATATCTGAATTTGAGGATATATATATATAATAAAAAACCTGCAAATTAGACAATTATTAAGGCAGAAATGGGTTTCAACCTCAACCAGCATAATGCATGTAAGTGCAGCAGCCTGCCCCTGCATCCATGTGGCTTTGAATAGCATGTCTTCAACCTTCACCAGAAAAGACCAAATCTCAAGATTAATTAATTTAATTTAAATGATCGATGCCGATTATTCATTTTGTTTCTAGCTGTAAATATCTGCTAATTACGCTTCATTATTTTAAAATCACACGCTCTCACAAATTTGTAAGCCCAAGATATATATTCCAGTCCCTTAATCGCGGCAGCTGATTGACTAGTGAAGTGATTAACTCATGCTGGTGTAATATTAATAACTTGCAGTTTCATTTTTAATAGTTATTTACATAATTTATTTAAAATATTGAGTTAAAGTATCCCCTGTGCAATTTTACGTCAAAATTTCCAATTTTTGTTAAAATTTTGGAAAAATCACCAATAGTTTCTGTCGTACTCATGTCTTGAACCACCGCGATTCAGTGATTAATGGTACTTAATTAACTTCTTATTCTTTGATTACAGATTAAAAAATAAATAAAAGCAAGTTAAAGAAGTGATTTCTATTTTCTTGGTCATCGTATTAAAAGAACATAGAATGAGGGTGCATGTTTTGTGTCAGACTTGTTAGTCTTGAACATGGTCTTGGCAATAATTTTATAATTATATATATATTCAGCTCTGAAACCTGCATGGATATATTTTCGAGTGGCAACGATGCAATTTTGATAAAAGCTAGTGGCTTTCTATTATTCTGAATCACATAAAAGCCGTAGCTCTCCCCACTTCTGATCTTCACACTTACATGTTGCACTTGCATCCCTCTCCCTCTCCCTCTCCCTCTCCCTCACTTTCTTTCTCTCATCTCTCTCTGAATTTGTGAATATCTCTACGGCACAAACATAAATACATAATGTACAGAATCTCCGTGCTCTTAGTTCTTCTTTGTGCCACCTGTCACGTAGTGTTATCAGTCACCGATGGTAAGCTCTCAAATTTAATATTTGTGTTCATTTTTATAATTTTGTTCGGTAATTTATGTTGCATATTGTTAGATGGCTAGCTTGATAGCAGATCCCATGCATGTTCCTTGAGAAAAGAGGAAAAAAAAATGCTTAACAAATATATATGATCTCCTAGAAAGTTTTTGTTAGCTAGATCTCATTCAAACAAGACTATTTTTGTTCTTGTTATTACCATCGCAGAATGCGACTAAACAGGTTATGATTTTAAACTTTGCTCATTATTTTGTATGAAGCAACCTTGTAGAATCAATTCTGAACATTTATGGTAGTGCCTACTTAATACCCGCCGGTATATTGTAAGTGGTAGAGTGGTCTTGCTGCCATGATTCACTGAGATTCAACCCTAATTCGGTAAAAAAAAAAAAATTTTTTTTTAGGTGGCCAACGTGACAAGTCAGTAAAATTCAGTAAAATGTAATAAAAAAATAAAAGTTTAAAATTTAGGTAATTATTAGAACTATTCTGATTTGGGGATTCCTAAGTACCAATTTCTTAATTCTATTATGGTTTAATTTTTTTTGTGTCTTTATTGTTTTTAAATGGACTTTGTACCCTTTTTTTTTATTTAATAAATTTTTACCTTGACGTTTATTTAAAAAAAAAATTCTGGAGATATATGGTGAGTGTTAGCTAAAATTTTTGTATACAGTAGATAAATTTAATCAGATATTACAAATAAATTAAAGAGTATTTTTAATTAAATAACGATTAAAATTTAACTCTATAAGCTATTTCTAATACTGTAATTACTAATCACAACATCATAAAAAAGACCTAGTAGCTCGGCAACGAATAGCTAAGTCTTTTTCATAAAATAAAGTTAGCATTAGCAACAGACCCTGTACAAGTTGTGTCAGTCGTCAGTCCTCACCCTGATTTCAATTTCTATTTATTGCCTGTATTTATTTTCATGTGCTTTGGTCGTTCGACGGCAATTAATAGAAGAGATTTGAAAACTTGGCCAATTTTAGGGGAATCTGGGCCTTACACGTGGTGGGCCCCATTAACCTTTGATGATAATAATGATATAGATTGGACCACTTCATGAATGATGATGTAAATGAAGCCTTTTTATCAGGACGTAGGTACGATACACTGATCAATGTAAATATAGCAATTTAATAGGCAGTGGGGTTCACGTAATTTTTGTATGAGACGATAAGTTATAATTTATTTTAATTAAATGACTAGAATACTCCTGTGACGGCATTGAATAATAAAACACAGAAAGGTAGCATGTCACTTTTGTCATTTACTAATTTTAGAAAGCATATTAATTATATAACCCTGTCCTCTTTTTTTTTCGATATTTAATCGTGCACAGAACATGTGATGACACCATGGCAACAGCGATGAATTAGATTTGAAGCAAAAAAACATATCGGATTAATTTGCTTCTTGTTTAAATACTTATATTTGATTGATTAACTTACATGCGTTAAATTTCAGGATTATTACCAAATGGTAACTTTGAGTACGGTCCAAAGCGGTCACAAATGAAAGGCACAGTAGTAACACACCCAAATGCCATACCAAACTGGCAAATCTCCGGCTACGTAGAGTACATAAAATCCGGCCACAAGCAAGGCGACATGCTGCTCATCGTCCCTGAAGGAGTCTTCGCCGTGCGGTTAGGCAACGAGGCATCGATCAAGCAGAACATTAAGGTCACCAAGGGCAGGTTTTACTCTATGACATTCAGTGCAGCCCGCACTTGTGCTCAAGAAGAGAAGCTCAATGTCTCAGTTTCACCAAACTTGGAAACGAACGACTGGGCAATCTTGCCAATGCAAACAATGTATAGTAACAACGGCTGGGATTCTTATGCGTGGGCTTTTGTTGCTGATGCTGAAGAAGTTGAGATTACAATTCACAATCCTGGAGTCGAGGAAGACCCAGCTTGTGGCCCTCTTATTGATTCTGTTGCTTTGAAGGTTTTGTATCCTCCTAAACGTACTGGAGGTAACTTTTCTATCTCTCATTCTCAAATCTCAATTACAACTGATCAAAATAATTCTAGTGGCGGAGCAAAAATCTTTTATCTGGGGTTATCTAATTTGTTGTAAATTAACCAATTCGGATCCAAATATGATAAAAGTTAATTTAGAGGTTAAATGTACAAAAGATGTAGGGGTCTTTATGTAATGAACTATGACTAACGGGGTCAAACTGTAAATAGTTCTAATTTTGGGTTGCTATTTTGCAGTCAACATATTGAAGAATGGAAATTTTGAGGAGGGACCGTATGTGTTCCCTAATGCATCATGGGGGGTCCTAATCCCACCCAAGATCGAAGATGATCACAGCCCTCTCCCAGGATGGATCATTGAATCCCTTAAAGCCGTCAAGTACATTGACCTCAAACACTTCTTCGTCCCCGAGGGCAGACGTGCCATCGAACTCGTGGCCGGAAAAGAGAGTGCGTTGACACAAGTTGTCAAGACCGAGGTCAACAAGACCTACGCCCTCTCATTTGCCGTCGGCGACGCCGGCAACGGCTGCGCCGGGACGTTGGGCGTAGAAGCTTATGCTGGCAGAGAAAACGTTAAGGTAACGTATGCGTCCAAGGGCAAAGGTGGATTCAAGAAAGCCTTGCTTAGGTTCAAGGCCGTGTCACCGCGCACACGCATCATGTTCCTCAGTACATTCTACAACATGCAAAGCGACAGTTCGGGGTCGCTGTGTGGCCCCGTGATTGATGATGTTAAGTTGCTTGTTGCTCATAAGATACGATCACTACGTGTGTGATTGAAAAAGATTTGATCAGCATCGGCACAAGGGCATTATTGACTTAATATTTCTTGTTGTTGGACTATTACTTGAATGTTCCAAGCACTTTGTGAACTATACATGATGTTATTGTACTTTAATTAGGATTCTTGTAATAGTGGCAAGAGTGTTAATGATCAGTTTACATTTCGTAATTTATGTGCCGGGATAAAGAACCAAAGCATCTGTTATTTTAAAACACGTCTAAATTTTCTTGAGTATCAACTTTTTTATTGATCTTATGATTTTATGTTTGATGGTTGTTTGATTTTGAAAATATGAATATTTTTAATTATTTAATTAATTAAATAATATTTTAATCATAATTAATTAAAAAATTATAATTAAAATATAAGAGAGGTTTCGATTAATTTTGTCAAATAAGGAGGTTTTACTTTTTTATTTTTTCCTTTATGCGTCAATAGTTAATTTTGTGACATTGATTGTGCCGCTTCATTTGTTAGAGAGGCCGTATCTTTATTTATTTTATTATTTGTTGAAAGAGGCCTTATCTTGCAATTAAATACTTTAGAATTGGAATCTTCTGCCTGTGATTTTCAATTGTAGGACCACTTGTACTCATCACTACATCAAAAGTCATTCTTTCACGGAGAACAACGCCCTTGTGGGCTGTGCACTGTCTCCTTACGTTACGTGTTTGTCGCGTAATTGGATTGAATTAATTTTTAATATTAAATTCAATTAGATTATATTAAATTAAATCGAATTATTTATAATATTGCCTTTTATTTAGTATAATACTGAATAGGATTATATTAAATTAAATTTAATGAAGTAAAAATAACTATCTATAAATATTTTAATTATTTTAAAATTATATCACTAATTGCTGAATTTAATAAATAATACACAATAATATTATAAATGAATCAATTACTAATTTTTTATGTTTAGTATTATTCCATAGTTTCTATCTATTATTGAACAAAATTTTATTATTGATATCAAATTTGGCTTAAAATTAGATATGAGAATTAGTCTTATCTAAACTTACGAAAAAAAATAGGGACTAATAATCCCAAAATCTTTGGATTACAAAATTGGATTAATTTATTGATCCTTAACAGTCAAACATGACATTAGATAAGAAAAAAATAATTATCGTGAAATTTAGTCTAATCTTGTTTAATCACAAAAAAAAAAACGTAGTTTTAATAGTTTATGGTAAAAGCCCCTTTAGTCTTATATTTTGAGACTAATGCTCATTTAGTTCTTATATTTTAAAAACTACCTCAAAACATCATTGTCATTACATTAGCGACACACTTGTTGTTACTTTCTGTTTGCTTTAGTAATAATATCTTTTTACAATAATGTTTCTTTTTTAACATTAATAAAAAAATTAAATTGCCAAATTAACCCAAAAAATAATAAATATGTGTGTGTGTTGTTTTCATTTCATTTTTGGGTTAATTTGGTAATTTTAAAATAATATCCCAAAAAAGAAATATTATTGGAAAAGAATATTAGTATAAAAGCAAACAAAATCATCAGAGATATTTTAAAATATTTTTCATAATAGAAGTATTAAATAAACATTAACCTCAAAATATAGGGATAAAATGAGATTATACTTATTATCTAATTCAAAATTTTCAGATTCCTATTTCTTTTTTTTTTCTCCATTGAGGATAGAAAACATCTTATCAAATAGAGTGCGATTGTTGGCTGCAAATACTTCTTAAAACATATTTAATAATTTTATAATTTTAATCTTTATTGAAATTACATATAGGATAATTTCTAATAAAACTCCCAATCGAAAGTCAAATAATTTTTTAAAAAAAATTCTAATATTTTAGAATTTAAAAATATTTTTTTTCTTCTAATTTCTAAATAAGTGAGGAATTTACCACCATTGGCTTTAATAGAGATATTTAAAACCCATTTTTTTTCTTTTAAACGGAATAAACTCTGATATTGAAATGGGATTTAATAATAAAAATAAATAAAAATTAGAAAATTAGATTACACTAATAAAATTTAATTAAAAATATTTTTATCTTTGATGGAGGAATTAAAAAAATTAATTTTTTAATTTTTAAAAATATTTTAATAAAATTAATTAAAAATATGGGTGTTAAGAGTGCTAATGGTCCCACCTATCATGTAACACTTTTTGATTCGTTACCTCTCCACAAATCTAATTATAATTTCATAAATTAAAAGTCGGAAATTTCTAAGAAGTTGCTTTAGGGCTCCCTCAACTTAAAACCTAGTTTCTGAGCAACAACAAAATGAATCGGCTGCACAAAATTCAGATGGGGCTCACAAGAGTGCAAGCCTTGGAGACTGAAGTTGATGATCTTGGAGGTTACTACTTCATGAACGACAAGTCAAGCTATGAGTTTGGGAAGAAATTGGCCAAAAAGCTTCAAGTTTTATCTAATTTGAAGGAAGAAGAAAATTACGAGGATGTGGCTGATAGATTATCGGAAGATTCTGTTGATGACAGACCTGTTGAAACAACAAAAGTAGGTTTGCAATTGACATTTGACGAAGCTTGGAGATGTAAGAAGAAATGGCAATAATTGGCCCTTTTGGCGTGGAAGGAGTTGGCAAAATTACTTCATTATCAAAACCATATCCTGAATTTTTAGGTATGAAAAAGAATTGTATATCCTCTTTTAAAATTCAGCTATGATAGTTTGACTAACAACAATTTTAGCTCCTAATTAAAAAATTAAGGGGATAATTGATTGTTGGATTGGTGAGGGAATTTTAGATGGTTTTGATAAAGTGGAGCATAAAACAGAGGATGTTATATTGTTAACAGTTTTCTTCATGCATGTTTATTAGAAGAAGAGGAAATTTTTTTAATTAAAATGCATGATGTTGTTCGCGATATGGCATTATGAATAGCATGTAAAATTGATATGAAGTGGGAAAATTTTTTAATTCATGTAGATGGGTTAATTGAAGCATGAAAGGTTGAGAAGTAGAAAGGGGTGAGAATTTTTAGGAGATCACGGATGATTTTATAGTAGGCCTTTGTTAGAGTTTGAAATCTTTCATAGTACTGCTGTTTATCTTCCCGTAATTCCACTAGAATTGATGTTCAATTTTTTATTGTTACAATTCTTAAGATTGATCAACTAGGTTCTTCAGAGGATGAATATGGTATTCTGTATGGTATTCTCTTCAAATTTCAAAGAGGTTTAATTTTTTATGGAGAAACTGAACCTTGAGAAGTTTCCATACTGTACAAGGATGTCTGAACTCTTAGAAGAGCTGTAATCGATCCTTATGGCCTTCAATACTTCGTAGAGTTCAACACACTTAATGTTTCATCCTTAGCACATATGAAACATCTCTATAAACTCATTTTGAAGTTTGGAAGAGTTGGAGTTTGATTACACAGGGTAAGCACCAAAACCAATAGACTGGTATTTTTGGTACCTTTTACTGAGTTAAACTGTGAGACGTAACTTGGCTTATTGTCGCTGCAAATCCTAAGAGTATTCGGATATGAGATTGCTATGATGTGGGTAAAATAATCAGTGTACGGGAAAATTAGTTGAAGTTCAAGTAATTAATTGCTGCAAATGTAAACCCATTTGCAATGTCTTGCATTTTGATATCTCTGAAACCTGGAGAGCGTCTACTGCAATCCCTGCTATTCTCACAAACTTTAGGAAAAGGTGATGGATGAATTCCAAGGCTTAAGAAGCTTCCACTTGCTGGAGCAGAGCTTAAACAGATGAGTTGTAACAGAATTTCAACAATTTTTATTTATTTAAAAGAACTTATTTTCTACTGTCACTTGTATTATCTATCACATGTAATATGTTTGTGTTGCAGCTGAGGAGCTATTTCTCTTTCAATTGATTATGTATCTCTGTTGGATTCTTGAAATTGGACTTGTTTATTAACTAATCGTTTCCTCTGTTTGAGATTCAATTATTAGCTAGCTGTCTTTGTTTTACTTGTTTTTCTTTTTCTTTCAAAAATAAAATAAATAAAAATTAGGTCTGGCAAACGACTTCTGGCTTCTAGAAACAATTGCCATTTAAGATATGTGACAATTTCACACCGTTTGTTTCATTTGATAATTCACCAAGAAGAGTGAACTCTGAAGGAATTTACAATATACCCTTTTCAAAACTATAAATTAAGCCAGCATTACTGTTCTAAAACTTGTGATGAATTAAGTGTAAAACTGGAGTATGCAGTATGAGTTTTTGGTTCAAACGAGTGCTCGAACAAGTATTAAATACTAAATAGAAACCAGAGGTTGACATTGGAACCATGGAACTTAGTGTTTTCAGCTCAAATTATTGTCTATAAGAGCTCCTAAACTCTGGGATCTCACTCTTGGGACCCAAACAGCAAATTCATTTTCTCTCAAGATATCTATTTTTTTAATTAAAAAATTTTAATGGAGGCTTTTAAAAATAACAATTTAAAGCTAAAATCTGCTCCCGATTGTTAGAACTATTGCTCTCGTTCCAAGTTTGTAAGTAAAAGTAAGTTTCTTACCCAATGTTGCTTTTGTTTAATTCTTTTTTTTTTTTTTTAAATCTTTGAACTAATAAATGTATAATACATAACTTCGAATTGTTGGAATTGTAGCTCAAGAGACGGCTGACCAGAGACTAGAGAGCAGAGCAATATCTCAACATTAATTGAGCTCAGATCGCTTTTTTTCTAACCCGTTTAGATCGAGTTGATCCGAGCCAAAATTTGCCCATTTCTAATTTCAAATAGCAAAACCTTAAAAAAAAAAAAAAAAAAGTAAACAGTCCCTTTCCTTATGTGAAGTGATGAATCCCCTTTTAACTATCTGTACAGTCGGGACATGCGAATGACATCAGAATCACACATTATCCACTTCCATTTTTCTAATAAATTCATTTTCAATACTACGGTATGAATATAGAGAAGCTTATTACTGTTTGCAGTTTGATTAGAATTCTGGAGCTGGCTTCTCACTTTCATTAACTGAAGAAAGCCAATTCCATTTACTGGATAAATTCTACTCGCATTTTCTTTCTATCTTTTTGGAGTCTTCCATGTTTGATCTGCTTAACAGCTGTTCCGACAACAATTCTCTATTTATGGCTAATTTCTACTGTATCGTGCCTATCAGTCCGAGTTACAAAAGAATGTATTTGGCTTGGTGTTTCTTTCCTGAGAAATAGAAATACGGTGCTTGAAATGGTGGATGGTGTCTTAACTGGTTTGAGTTTCAAAAGACTACTTACGGGTATGAGGGATGATTGTTATCGTGTTCTAAAACCTTGTGATGTTATGTTTGTATACTTTATGCAGCATGCTGGCAAATTTCTACTTGCATTTTCTTTCAATCTTTTCGAGTCTGCCATATTTGCTTAATAGCTATTTGGAAAAAAATTTCTCTACTAGTTTCTTCTTTCTGTTTTTATTTGGTTATAGTGTTTAAGTTGTCGCTGCACAGGAGCTGTGATACTCAATGGGTGGGCTCCCAGGCCTATGGAAAATGGAACGGAGTCCGAGATTACAATCCTTGACATTCAAGGATCTGAGCTTGGGGATGGGGACACCAACTTGGACTTCACTGGTCCAGTTGTGGCTCTAGATGGGTAAGATCATTATCTTTTAAAAGATACATAAATTTTGATGGCATTCTGCTTTTTGCATTGATATTTTTAATTAGCATAATTTTTATTATCTTGCAGCGGAAGAAGTCCAGCGCAGCCTAAGATTAAGATTGATCAATTAAGTTCTTCAAATCAAAAAGTCGAACATAGTATTCTGTTCAAAGATGGTTATTATTTTATGGATAAACTGCTTGGTTTGAAATAATATTTAGTCTTGAACCTAACCTTGAGAAGTTTCCCTACCCTACAGAGATGTTTAAACTCTTAAAAGCTAAAGAGTTGTAACCGATCCTTATGCCCTTCAATATTTTGTTTATTTAAACTCGTGTAATGTTTCATCTATAGCACATATGAAAAATCTCATTACAGTTGGAGTTTGATTACACTGAGGGAAGTACCAAAACCAATAACTAGTGGTTTTCGTATCTTTTTTCAGTTCAGATAGAATGTTTCTCAAAATTGCAGGACAGAATAATCTCAAGGGAACTGGGATATCAGATTGCTATGATACGGAAGAAATAATCAGTGTTTGGAAAGTCAGGTAAAGCTCAAGTAATTGTTGCAAATGTAAACCCATTTGCAATTTCTTGTATTATGATATCTTCGAAACGTGGAGAGCATCTACTGCAATTCCTGCTATTCTCACAAATTTAAGGAAACGGTGGCAGATGAATTCAAAGCTTAAGAAACATAAAGTTGTTACTAAGGGAGATCAATGTTGGTGGAAAGTACTGCAATGGGAGGATAAAGATACTCAAAATGCTTTCCTCCTCTGTTTCATGTCCTTCTGTAACGAGGCTATCAAAACACAGATTGGAGGTTCTGGAGCAGAGTTTAGATATATGAATCACTTGTATTATCATAGATGTCTCTATTTCTTTTCCAATTGATATGTATCTCTACTGGATTCTTGATTTGGATTTACTTATTGACTAATTGTTTCCTCTGATTGATTTCGATTATTAGCTATCTGTTTTGTTTTGATTTGTTTTTGGGTTTCTATTTCAAAAAAAAAAAAAAAGGAAAAATGTCAAAGTATTGGCAAATGACTTCTGGCTTCCATTAGCAATTACCATTAAAGATATTTCACCAACTCACATCATTAGTTTCATTTGATATTCACTCAAAGAAGAATGAACTCCGAAGGAATTTACAATTTGTCCACCTCAAAATTACAAATTACGCCAACATTAGTCTTTTAAAATTTTCAATGAATTAAGCCTAAATTTAGTTGGAAGAAATGGTATGAGAAAAGACGAATAGAAAGGAAAGAGGATAGAAAAAAAATGAGAGAAAAATGGCAGTCAACCTCATTTTTATTGTTTGGTTAGACATGTAATTCATTTTTCTCCCTTTATTTCTTTCCCCTCTCCTCCTTTTCTCTCTTGTCATTTTTTTTATATTTGTTCAAACCAAACATGCCGTAAATGTTAAACTGGACAATTGTAGTACAAGTTTGTTTTGGACGAGTGCTTGATCAATATTCAATGGAAGACGTACCATGGGTTGAAATTGGAACCTTGAAATCAACTTTTCATTTACATTTTAGTTTTTTAGCTCAAATTATTGTTTTCAGGAGCTCTGTACTTTGGGATCTTTAGGAGCCAAAACCATAAATTCATTTTCTGTCAAGACGTCATAGGTCACTAAATTTTTAAATGGAAGCTCTTAAAATTTTTTAAGTAAATCGCATTTATTCTAACTTAAATCGTGACATAAATTATCATTCATTGGTCTTGTGTAATCCAGGGTTAAATATTTAAAAAAGAAAGGGCAAGAAGAAGCATTTAATGTTTCTATTTCTAACTACTAAATAGTACCAGAACAATAATGAGCGATAAATTTGTAATGTTATCAAATATTATATATAATATACACGGTATAAATAACGTAACCCAACAAAACGAAAACTCTCAGATCATTAAATTTTTATTACTTTTTGTGAGTTTACGCTGTGTGAAAAAAAGTAGTACTTTTTTACGTTTATTAGATCGTATATTAATTTATCAAATTACAAAATTTTGTACCAAAAGAGGATATCGTATGCAAATGAGAATTTGTTAAAGGTTTATTACTGCCTTGATCTTCAAACTTTTTCTTGTCTGTTGTAGTCTCTGCAGATAGGCGGTAGCATTCTATTTGAGGACAGTAAATTTTGACGAGGAATTGCTCTGTTTGAAACATTCTAGTGCATCCTTTGAAGAGTTTCTGGTAAGATTTCCCTTGGCTAATACAACTAATCAAGCCTCAGATCGATGATTCTTGATAAAGCATGAATGATTATTGTAATTTTCTCTAACAGAATTTGAATCATTCTTCCACATATCCATTGCCAACAAAGATTTTTAAGCTTGCATGAGCTAAGGGGCTGTTCTTGATCTTTATGCCTCTGATACTTTGATGATTCAAACTCACTCAGCTCAGTGTTTCATCATCTTTACCATATGTGAATCATCTCAATAGATTATATATGTTACAAGCAAATGTTATGAGCATAAAGATTTGGGAGATGAAATTTGATCATTCAGGATAAAATACAAAGAAGCTGATAATACAATAGAATAGGATTGAAGGGGGGGGGGGGGGGACACAGAACAAATAATCAATCTCTCGATCCAAGTTGATCCGTGTTAATCATCATGCATGCACCCAACAGTGGCTAAAAGCATTTTTAGCTGCTTCATCCTCCCATTTCAAATTCGCCCACCAGGAATGCTGCTTTGCCCTGATAACAATTTTACGATCCTTTGCACTGCTGGAATCAAGTGGAAGTTTCTGAAGAATTGGGCATCCATTTACTCTGATTTCCATCAGCTGTGGGAAGGGCAAGGGGCTCCAGTAGATGCTCTTCAAATTCATTAGATTTTCTAGTACAAGATACTCAAGTTTTGCAAACGGGTTTAGATTCTGTACTTGGCTTATTTTTCCAGGACTGATTATTTCTTCCATATTAGCGCAAGTATGTACCTCTATTTTCCTTAAATTTGGAGCAAGAGCAAGCCATGTCAAATCCCTCAGTTTTGAGCAATAATATATGCGAACTGTGTGAAGGCTATGGAAAGCATGAGTTCCCACTCTCACACATCCAAACTTCAGGTCATCCAAAAATGGAAATTGCATGTGCAGTGTATGAAGATTCTTCAACTCTCCTAAGGATAAAACATCAAGCCAATTGGAATGCTCCCAAACATTAAGGTAAAGAGACCCAGTACAACTTTTTAACTTATGGAAGCTCAAAAATCTTTCAAGAGCACGGATGCTGTGCAAGGACATGCTCAACTCATTCAAATGATCCAGCTGCACTAATTCGTCTATCAAAACTTCTCTAACAACATTAGCCATAGACGAAGATTTACAATTAAACATTCTCAGCACAAGTAACATTGAAAAACTAGATATCAGGGGTGATGGAATTGGATGGAGAAATGTTGTATGATCCAAGTTCAAATACTTGAGATTTACCAGCGCCTTTAACTCTCTTGGCAACTCATTGATGCCTGTGTATGAAAGATCAAGATGTTCTAATGAGACTAATTCTGAAATCCCTGCCGGTAATTCCGTTAAATCGCGATTTTCGGACAGGTCTAAAACATTAAGAGAAGGCATAAATTGAAAGAAGCGAGTAGTAATCATGGCTAAGCGGTTACCCTTAAGGAACAAAGTTTGGAGATCAGGACAAATTGGAGTGAATGGTAGATTCCTAATTTGATTTTGCATCAATGAAATCTTCCTCACCCCTTTCCATCTTTCAATCCCCTGCAGTACCTGCACTTCTGTTAATCCAGCACCTGCTTCAACCAAATAATTCTCTTTCTCCTTTTCAATTTCAGTTGCAATCCACAAAGCCATGTCACGGATAACATCATGCATTTTCACCCAGTCATTGCCCGCTTCCTCCAATAAACATGAATGAAGCACAACGCCAATAATATAGTATCCTTCATTTATTGCTCTAGATCTATCATTGTTATCCAAAATTTTCTCGCTAATCCAATAATCTATTAAGCTCATTTTATGAATCTTATAGTCTTCAGGAAATAAACAACAGTACAAGAAACAAGATCTTATTTTTTCCCCAGGCAAACTGTCATAGCTGAACTTTAAACGAGGATATACTTCATCCATACCTGGAAATTCAGAGGCTGATCTCCTCAAAACTTGAATCGCATATTTCCAATCCTCAGGTTGCTTCTTGCATGCCATGGCTCGACCAATGGTAATGAGGGCTAATGGCAGGCCACCACACTCTTTCGTCACGGTTTCAGCCAGCTCCGGAATATCTGGATGACTTTCAAGAGTCTGTCTTTCAACATGCTCCTGAAACAAAATCCAGGCTTTCTCATGTGCCAAACACTCCACTTTGAAATACTCATGAGCCTTCATCGCCCCGCAAACCTCAACAAAACGAGTTGTAAAGGCCACCTTGGATGCAGTCGTTGGGCTTGGAAGAGGAACTCCCAATTGAGTCAAGTCAACTCGCTTCCACATATCATCCAACAAGAGCACAAATTTTTTCTTGCTCAAAACCCTGAAGATGTCCACCGCTTTATCTTCGAGACTCTTACTTCTCCATGAATTGTCGCACAAGCCTATCTTTTTCCAGATATCATCTTGAATCCTTTCAATTTTCAGATCTTTAGACACCACTACCCATATCACAACATCAAAATCATCTTTCCGCGAATCAAGAAACTTGTTGTTGATTTGTGTTAACAGGGTAGTTTTTCCAACTCCCCCCATACCATATAGACCAATAATCCCCACATTCTCCTCTCCAAGGCAGCTCCAAACTTTATCAAGTGTTGATTCCAGGCCTACAGTTGGCTCAATAGGCCTTTCCTCCACTGCAGCCTCCGGTTGCCTGTCAGCCACCACATGGAAAGCTCCTTCATCAATTAAAGTGGACACCTCTCGCAGCTTTTTAGCTACTTTTTTTCCGAATTTGTAGCTTGACTTGCAGTTCTTGGAACAGAAGCCTCCAAGGCATAATCTCTCAACTTCTTGAGATTTAACTTCTTGTAGTTGATCAACTTCAATCGCCAGACCTTGCACCCTGGTAAGCCACAACTGCACGCGGTTCAGCCGTGTCATTTGTTGTCGTTCTGCAATGGTAACCCTCCTCATTACATCATTTCTTGCCTCGATCAAATCATCCATCTTGGTCCGCAAGGCCACAAGATTATCCTCAATATTACATACATATGTTGTTCTTCCGACGCAGCAATCCAGGCAACGAGTGAAAAGGGCATCACATGATAATTGAACTGTCAATATGTTACCCATATTTGCGTAAGATTCGGTGTAGAGAAGGAGAAATAGATGATGAATATATAAAATGGACCAAAAATAAAATAATAAAAGAAAAAGAGTATAGTTTAAAGAGCTAGCAAGAGGTTTATTGACAGAAACAGATAGGGATGGCAAATATCCCATTATGGATGGATAATATCCTCCAAACACAAATTCATAATGAATATATTTATATTTATATTTAATATTTAATATTAGACATAGATATAGATTTTATCCATATAATTATAGAGATCCATAGATATTCATGAATATTTTATTTTTAAAGTATATCCATATAATTATAGATTTTATCCATATAATTATAGATATCCATAGATCTTTGACAGCCTTCACACTGTTTACATAGAGTCTTGCTTTGAAGTGAAGGAGTGGACATGGCTTATTCTTGCTTCAAACCTCAAGAATCTTCAAACATCATATTGCTATCCAGTGAATGAAATTTTATGTTTTGAAATTTTTGGTAAAGCTGGAAGAAAAGTTGGAAGAAAACCATCTGTGCAACTCGAAATTTTAAGATTACAACATCTACCAGATCTGAAGAGCATGTGTAGGAATGCCTTTCCCTTTCCCGTCTGAAGGAAATTTTTGTAGTGGGATGTCCAAATATAAAGAAACTTTCACTTGATTCCAACCGCGGAAAGCAACATCACATTATTATTATGGGAGAAGAAAACTGGTGGAGAGAGCTGCAATGGGACGATCAAGCCATCACAATGCTTTTCGTCATTGTTTCAAAGCCATTGCAGCAGAAGTTGAACATCATTCTGATGAAGATAGAGAGAATCATGATTGTGAGGCATAACTTGTATATTTGAATATGGCATTGTGGAGATTTAAGTGAAGCAGAGTGGAATGTAGATTGACTTGTTTTATTTCTTTTGTCTTGACCGGCCTTGTCACCTGTATTCTCATATGTTTTCTTGTTTAATGCATTCCTATTTCCATATTGTTTCCACTTAATAAAGTTGAAGAATTATTGGATATTTTTGCTTCCAGGTTGCTTGCTAATTGCTTTATGAACTTTCTCATGGTTTGCCTTGCAGATCCTGCATTTACTTGACAAATTTCACTTAGTATTTAAACTTCGAGTATAAGCCATTTCTTCAATTTATTTGTTTAGATCTAAATTGATTCTTGATTATTAACCTCCTGTCTTTTGTAACTGTTACCATTTAGGATCTGTTGAGTTCTAGCTACAGCTAAATTTTCCATTCAAAGCAATTTCATTTGGATAGTTGATATTCTACTACGAAAAGTGAACACTGAGAAAGAATTTAGAATTCTTTCGGAAAACTGTACTCCAATAAAACCGGCCGAGGTACGCGTACCTTGGCCATGGTTGTACTTTTGAGTTATGATCAATCGCCTATTTACAGAAGAATACAATTCCACTGGAATTGATGTTGAAATTTTCTAGGTTACATCGTCGAAATTGTTCAATATTTGTTCATATCATGAAGCATTTAGGGGATGATGTATTGATGTGTTCTAAGTGGTATTGCTGACAATTTGAAAATGATTTCTAGTGGGTACTCTTCCATGTATTATTTCCTGAGATTAGGATCCTCTCTTTGTTTTTTCTCTCCCAGTCTCTCATTGTCAAATCAGCGGTCAAAATTGAGTTTTAAATTTTAATGTTAACAATTAAGTCAGTTTTCTTGACTTTGTAGTTAAAAGGCTGGTTTAATTGTAAATAAAATGAAAGAAACTGATTTAATTGTCATCATATAACATTTAACACACAATAAGTATGATGTAAAATGCTCGTGTTGCACTGTCATCTTTTTCTGTTGCTGTTTACTAGTTTCCTTTCCTGTTAACTTTTGAAAACATTTTCTGCATCTTGCAAGAGTGTTTCCAGGATGCTGATGATTTCAGATCAGCAAATCACCCGGAAGTGTATTTTGGTTGCACGACTTCTGGGAGGTGGGTCTGCTGGCACAATTTGTTTGCTTTAGGCTAAAGAACCATAAATTAAGAATAATGCTTCCTCTAGTCATTGTTTCAATTTTGCAACTCTGCAAAATCAACAAGTATCTGGGAACACGCTACAGGTTGTAAACAAAGGGATATAAACCAACATGGACGCTAACTTGGGAGAAAATCTCATTCAACTGTAGCATACGCAAATAACATATCATTTATTTCCTATAATCAAAGATCATTTTTCTCTTCAGAAGAATCAGGTTCTAGTAGAGATTCTTCCCCATCATGTATTTATTGTCTATCTAGCTCATCTTATCAAAGATGAAAAAATAATTAACTACATTGTATAATTCAAACCATTATTGCCAACCGAAGTTCTCTCACAGACACACACAAACTAAAGAAACAGCTGAGAGATTAATTGACAACATCAAGGATCAGCTTTCGAGACTTAAGGACTGACCATTTTAAGCGTCGGTAATAACCAGCTTGAAGAAGCGCGAGTGACAACACAAATATCCATTTAAATCCCATCTGCAGATATTTAAACCAATATGAAGTTAGACAGAGGTAAATGTCTTGCGTTAACTCTATCTCCCATCTCCAATAATTGTGATTGCGAATTTATCATGAAGAAGGATTAAAGTAGTATGTAATCACTATTGTTACTAAGGTATCTCACATTCAAATGTTGGGACTGAAAAATAGTTTTGGGAGTGCAGCATTAAGAACACTTGAACAGATTATACTTAAAAAAAAAATGGTAACCAACTATAAATATTAACACAAGAAATAAGTCATCAGATAATGGACCAGCTGAACCAGATGATGGAAAAATTTAAAAGATCATTATCCAAAATACTAATTCTTTACCTTTTGCACAGGAACGATCCCTAAAGCAAATACTCGGAATGCTCCACGACTAAGTATACCTACTCAAACTCGTTTTTTGTTTGATTATAAATAAATAACCACTTTAGCGGAAATTTATAGCGTATAACATTCCCAACATACTATTGAGTGTTAGATTATGGAATGCATACAATCAAAAGAAGAAAGCTCCTCTATCCCTCTGAGGCATTATTGAATGTGTTCACATTTCTTTTAAATTATTAGCAAATAAAAAAAAAAGAAGCAATTACCAGTTTTCTCTCTTCCATTTCTGGCTCGGCAGCCCATGACAAAAATGTTACAACATCCTTCCCCATCTGTGCCAACATAGGGAAACAAATATGAGAATCCATACTTTCATTAGTAAGATCTGCAATATCAAATGCAGTTGAAAGGTTAGGAGATTACCTGAGCCTCTGTTGCCGGGGTACCATCTTCATATTCAACAGCACCATCATTTAGCATTTGTGGCATAGCTATAGCGCCACCAGGAAAGTAAGGATTATAGTGCAACCCTTCTCGAATCTACAGCAGTACCAAATAAAAAAGTTCAAAATTCAAAACGCAACCAGATTGTGACACCTTGAAGAAGTGTTCAGCAATTTCCATAACAGGTAAATTTTAAACTAATTTTGATATCATCAATAAAGATTTCAGATGATATTTTCTATGTTTGAAAGAAAAATGCCTGTAATGGGAAGCAGAATATACCGAGACACCAGCTGGAGGATCCCGATAACCAGTTAAAAGAGCAAATACATAGTTCTGACCATTATGACGGGCCTGAAAGACACCCTGTTAGGCCGTGCAAGAGATTATGGTTGCTCCATTCCTAAGCAAATGTCCAGAACACTGTAAATACCTTTGTGATAAGACTGAGATCAGGAGGATAAGCCCCTCCATTAGCAAACCTGGCTGCTTGTTCATTCGCATATGGCTGAGGAAAACGATCACTTAGCTTGCCAGGTCGGGTAAACATCTCGCCCTCATCATTGGGCCCATCAACCACCTCAATCTCTGCTGCCATAGCTTTTGTCTCTTCTTCAGTATATGCCACGCCCACAAGATCACGAAAAGAAATCAGTGACATTGAGTGACATGATGCACAAACTTGCTGGTACACCTGGTGACCCCTTCGAATCCTGCTCATGTGTCATTGAATATATATAACAAATATCCTAATAAAGAAAATAAAAAAATTCAGGATGTACTTAATCAGGAGACAACAATCAACTGATAGGGAGTGAACATCCACTTAAGGCCAGAAGCCACATGAAGACATTGATGAACCACTATAAAGTTTTCCCTTGCCTTCTGGGGCTGACAAAGGCATACAGCATTTCCTTGCAGTGTTTAAACTTTAAAGGTGAATGAGATAGCAAAACCTCTGACTTTAATTCTACTGACCGATGCAAGGGAAGGAACCCTTTTCCACAAACGATTATAACAGATCAGCAGAGTCAAACGATAAACTTACGAAGCATGATCATATGAACTGAGGATGCCTTTGTGAGGCCATGGATAGTTGGGGCAATGCAAGCCCTCTTCCGCCTCATCTGAATAAGCTACAGTCGCACAACTCAAAGCCCCTGAAGCACCAGCCCCAAGAAGAGCAAGCATCCCTATGGACTTTGTGCCACTAGATCCAAATTCATCATGATTATTATTTGTAAAAAGGTGGGTCAACGCTGGCATTTTCTGCAAATGGTATTGTAGATCTGTTAAAAATAAGTTTGCATTGTTTATACAAAGATCTAATAGTCACTGCCCTCAAGTCAATGTCAAGTGATACTCAAACTTGACCAAGTCTTCTGGAAGCCTTTTAAATTGAATTTGCAACAAATTAAATGAAAGTTAATACAATTATGCTTAAAACGCACATCCAAATTTTGTACAATATCATGGCTAATTCAAATCAATGATTAATGTAGTTCATTTCCATGATGCCAATAGCTGCTAAGTGCATTTTTTTTTAAGTTTTTTTTTTCCCATTCCTAAAAATTCCATAGATGCAAATCAAACCCCTCTACAACCGTGGTATCAGTAGCTTTTGAACCGTTGACATACTGTACCACCCCCGTGATGTTTTTAACTGGTTGAAACAGCCATAACCCACCCACACTTAGCATCTGCCATATCACTAATGTCTATAAACTCAAGTTTTCCCTTTGAACCTAGTTAGCATAAAAAGAAATGCTTTTTATTGCTTTCAGGCAACAAATTATGAGCATTAAATTCCACATTATGCAAATTGTAAAACTTAACTTTCGGAATTGGTTTAAATTTTTCGTGCAGCCATCTAAATTGTTTCCTTTTAAGTATCCAACTCAGAAGCACACATAAAAGTAATCTTATGACATACCAAAACAGGAAAATGATATAGATAGAAAACGCTGAAAAAAAATGAAGAAATGAAAAAACAGTACCTTAGCGTCGTCTCTATTTTGACGTGAGAGATTGGAAATGAACCGATTGAACCTTCCATACCCTGGTAATATTATTTATTATCACTATTAATATAACTCAATTTACGCAAAGAAACTGAATAAGCAAAATTCTAAAAAATATATATATATATAAATAATAAAAGAAAAAAGCAAGTGGAACAAACCTTCAGGTCCAATCTTGATCTTCCTGACTATACCTGTGATTAAATATGAAAATTTCAGTTCAAATTGGGAAAAAATACAAACGCTAAAGTTAGAGAGAGAAAGAGACAGGTAGAGAGAGAGTACTCATGATGTTTTTATTTCCGCGAAAATGGCAGCACAGAATGAAAGAGTAATGCGGGCGAGGAGTGTAGAAACGCAGAAAGGGAGAAGGGTAGTGACACGTGTATTGGTGGAGTGGCACGGTGGCCTCGTGCCCCTGTTATACTTTTCTACCTAAAATGTTTTTATTAATAATTTAATGTTTTGATTAATGTTATTTTAGTCACGTAACATGATTATTACCTCGATTTTCAGGTAATAACATTATATGTTGAGCCCATGAAATATTCTGCTGAATAATAGAAATTAATTAGGTGTTAAATGAATACTGTGATTGGTAAATTTTATTTTTTAAGTGTTCTTTATTTTTATAATAATTATAATTTTTCTATGATGCTGCATCCTTTTTTATAATGTTGATAATGGAATTGCTTTAGATTCTTAGACTTAAATATTATTTTAATTAAATAGATAAATAATTATTCAGTTAATAATAAGTTATTTTTAAAATTAAGTTGATGAATTCAAATTAAATAAAAATATTTATGAATTCAAAGGGATCTATTCTAACACTCTTTTTTCTTCTTTTAATTTATAAATAATCTTTTCAACCAATTTGTTAACTAGTACAATATTTCTAAATAATTTACATTTTTTATTTATATAAATATTTTGCACCATTGATCAAAATATAAAGGCGTACATTTATTACATACCCTAAAACAAATAATAGCATCATAGAGATACCCAATCAATCAACTTTAAAAGAAAAAAAAAATGTCATGTAGCATGAACTTTTCAATTAAAAATGTTAGAGAAAATTTATTTGTCAAAATAAAGGTGCAGGTACTCGTTAAATAAGCGTTGATGTAATTTGTCTCTGTTTATTTTTTTAATTAATAAAATGTTTTGTAGTGCTAAAGAGGTTTAGAGTTAGAATTATGCTCATAAATTATTAAATTATAAATTTAACATTTTTACTCGTAACAAAGTATGGTACGAGCACGTCATATAAAAGTAAAACCAACCAAGTGTTACTATGTTATTTATCTTTATTATTAATATTATTATTTTAAGATTTGATGGTAACAATGATGGTAGTTATTAGTTAATTCCCATTATTATTTTAAGGGAAATTTGTAACCTATCCCCAAATAAATTGACATTTTGCATCGCATCTCCAATAAATTTGATTTGTTGCACTGCGCACCCAAAAAAATTGACATTTTTGCACCACGCCCCCAATTCCGTTATTTTCTCAGTTAAGTTTAACGGTGGAAGGGTAAAATTGGAAGTTTATTCCTTAAATTAATTTTAATGGGAATTCTCTTTATTGTAATTAAAATAAAAATCTTTAAAAAATTAAAGGAAAAATAATAGTGGTGACAATGTACATGTAACAAGAAATTTTTTTTATTACAATTAAAATAAAAATCTTTAAAAAATTAAAGGAAAATAATAGTGGTGATAAATGTACATGTAACAAGAATTTTTTTTATTAAAATTGAAATAAAAATCTTTAAAAAATTAAAGAAAAAATAATAGTGGTGACAATGTACGTGTAACAAGAAATTTTTTTTATTGCAATTGAAATAAAGATTTTTAAAAAAATTAAAGGAAAATAATAGTGGTGACAAATGTACATGTAACAAGAATTTTTTTTATTAAAATTGAAAAAAAATCTTTAAAAAATTAAAGAAAAAATAATAGTGGTGACAATGAACATGTAAGAAGAATTTTTTTTTTTATTGCAATTGAAACAAAAAACCTTAAAAAATTAAATGAGCTAAAAATTTTATTTTTTTACATAGAGGGGCATTTTTGTCATTCAATTAAAAGTTAAACGGAGCCGTTAAATTTAACTGAGAAAATAACGGAATTGGGGACGCGGTGTAAAAATATTAATTTTTTTAAGTATACAGTATAATAAATTAAATTTATTGGGGACGCGGTGTAAAATGTCAATTTATTTGGGGGTAGGTTATAAATTTTCCTTATTTTAAAAAAAAGGCTGCCAACGTCTTGCAATTTGAAAGCCGCAACGTGGCGCCACTTTTAACCGCATCAAGAGTACGCTAATCTACACCTATATGCGCACAACTTTTTCTGTCCCTACCTTTGCATCCCGTCGCGCCACGTCACCTCAATACCCTCCTTGTCCCACACTCGCCGCGCAAATTAGCGTCACCTCTCGCAATATCCCTCAGCTTAACGCGCCAAATCAGACCACCATTTCGAATAACGCACACATTCTCTCTCTCATGAGAATTTCACACTGCCTTCCCAAAACTCCGTTTTCAAGTCCGATTATGTCATCCGGGTCGGCTTCTCTGATGTGGTTCCGAAAGGGGCTCCGAATCCACGACAACCCGGCGCTAGAGTACGCTTCGAAGGGAGCGAAATTTGTTTATCCTGTGTTCGTCATTGATCCGCATTACATGGAACCGGACCCGACGGCGTTCTCTCCTGGGTCGTCCCGGGCTGGTATGAACCGCATACGGTTCCTGCTTGAGAGTCTGGTGGATCTTGATTTGTCTCTCAAGAAACTGGGGTCGAGGTTGCTGGTTTTCAAGGGCGAACCGAGTGAAATTTTGATTCGGTGCTTACAAGAAGTCAGTTTCTCTTACCGTTACTTTATAACTGTATTTTAAATGTTTCTAGTTTTAGTACGATTAATAAAGTCGTGTTTTTATTCCCAAAATAATAATAATAATAATAATAAAATTGTGTTTGGTGCTAGTGGTCTTGAAAGTGTCTCTTTTTTTAATTAAAAGCACTTTCTGTTAAAAGCTCTAAAGTGCGTTTAGTTTAAGCATGCTTCAAGTCTTTTCTTTTTGTTTGTAAATCACTTAAACTGTTTCTGACTACAAATACAGAGTTTGTGATGTTGCAAATGACATGCTACAAAATTACAATAATAATCATAAATGGCATTCATTCGCAGGTTTAATCACAACTTGTGAGCATATTATTAACCATATTTCTTGGAAAATTATTTTATCAAACTATACAATCTCAATTTTCATTTTTGTTTTCTTTTGGGTGCTTGCAGTGGGATGTCAATAAGCTTTGTTTTGAGTACGATACAGATCCATATTATCAGGCTTTAGATATGAAGGTTAAGGTGAGAGCTTGTATTTTCCTACTTTAGAAACATCCTCAAATGGCAAAACGACAATTTGTATATTCTTTTACAGTTTGTATACATTTCAAGAAAAGTTAGTTTGTGCCAAGGTGATGTGGCTATGTTGCTGCTACAGGATTATTTGAGTATTTTGTTTGTTTCGGCAGGATTATGCTTCTACAGCCGGGATTGAGGTTTTTTCACCTGTCAGTCATACACTGTTTAATCCTGCAGATATCATACAGAAGGTATGCGAGTAACTCATTAACAATTGGGTCAGACCCCAAAAGTCTGCATACACTAGATTTTTTATAGATTCAATTCTTTTCATTGGTTTGTGTTTACTCTACTGATCATTGGCTATGTTGTCTAATTGCAATGACTAATGACCAAAAAGAATGGAGGAAAGCCACCGCTGACTTATCAATCATTTTTGAAGCTTGCCGGACAACCCTTATGGGCGTCTTCTCCACTTCCAGTCTCACTCTCATCTCTACCTCCAGTTGGAGATGTTGGATATTTTGAGATTTCAGAAGTTCCGACTGTTGAAGAACTTGGCTATAAAGGCTATGGACAGGTTTGAAGCTGCAAATAATTTTTTAAAAGTATCTTCTTATAAATCTTTATAGAAGTGTAATATTTCTGCAGGAAGAGTTGAGTCCATTTAGAGGTGGTGAATCAGAAGCCTTGAAGAAATTGAGGGAATCAATCAGTGACAAGGTATGATCTTAAGTCTCTGCGATTGTAAATTTTGATTGCTAAATCATTAAGTTATACACTAACATGAGTGTTATAGGACTTGATAAAAGTGTTTGGAAGGAAGTTCCTGGTCTCAATTTTAATTGATTGACTTAACTAATACAAATTTTAAGCACCATTAGCTTTGGCTTACTGGTGAGAATAGGCATTATATTAACTTACGTATTGGGAATGAGGTCCGTTTCGTGGAAATTCCTACACTTATTTCATAAATACTGAAAGTTTTGTTTCTTAGATTTCGCTTATGTGCTGGTGGTGCTGCTACTTGTATATTTCATTTACATTTTTTCTTTCTGTTCCACAGGAGTGGGTTGCAAACTTTGAGAAACCTAAGGGTGACCCATCTGCATATCTGAAGCCAGCAACAACTGTGTTATCACCTTACTTGAAAGTGAGTTGTATTTGGAATTGTTTGCATTGGAGATTGTGAGGATGTATTCTGTTACTACTGTCCTTATCAATTTAGACTAAGCTGACCACTGCACCTCTTTTGTTCTTTATTGCTAGTTCTTTTTCTGCAGTTTTACTCATCTCTTTGGCAGTTTGGCTGTCTTTCTTCCAGGTATTTTTACCAATGCCTAACAGATGTTTATCAGAATGTTAAAAAACATACATCACCTCCAGTTTCCCTTGTTGGGCAGGTCAGTGTGCCTATGTATGTTGTTCGATAATGCTGGTTATAGTCTTCCAGATGCGGCTGAAATTTGGTTCAATATCTGCAGTTGCTATGGCGAGATTTTTTTTACACTGTAGCTTTTGGCACACCTAATTTTGATCGGATGAAGGGTAATAGAATTTGCAAGCAGGTAAGTCCAACTGATAGCATCAATTGATATCTATCTTCATTGTAGATTCTTTTAGAAGTTGGTTTTGCCATCTCAAATATACTATCAGAATACGAACAATCAAATATATATGGATAGGGATAGAGAACAAGTCTTATTGAAAATATTGCTGGTTGTTTAACTGATAATTATTTGTATTAAGTGGAATAATTTATTTAGTATCGTTTTAATGTTATTACTGATTATCAGTTATATTGTCCTTCCAAATATACTAATTTGTATTTATTAACTAAAGATTCTTAGCTCTTTGTTGGGGTTTCTAGGGAAAAAGTTGTACTTTCACAATAAGTGATGATATTGTAGAATTTCCTACTTTATTTCCTTGACCGCGACTGAATCTCCCTCGGAAACATCCTTTACAATCAGAATAAGTGGCTGCTGTTGTCTTTTTCATAGCTCCAGTTTTATCATTGATCACTAATATGAGGTGCTCTATCAACTCAAATTCGCCAAGCCATTGAGTCTTTCCTTCAAGTCATCTTTGTTGCCAATCAAGTTGGAAAACTATCATTCATCCGCTTTAAAAATTCACTTTCTATGATTAGTTCCTGTAGAAATTATTTCCGTATGATGTGACTACTATTATTTATATGAAACTAAGAGTGGTCTAACATGGGTTTTTATATTCAATTTTATTTTCTTGTTACATAATTTTCAGATTCCTCATATGATATGTTGTTAAGCTTGATGACATACTAACTGGTGATGTAGATTCCTTGGAGTAATGATGATGAACTGCTGGCTGCATGGAGGGAAGCTAGGACTGGGTATCCTTGGATTGATGCTATTATGGTCCAGGTAAGGTCTGTGAGTCCTTCAACAACCCCCCCCCCCCCCCCCCCCGGGGTGCTGCTCCAATCTAGGTGAGCACTTCCTTTTATAGGCTGAGTATTTTGAAGTTTGTATATCTGCTCTGTTGTAGCTTCGCAAGTGGGGTTGGATGCACCATCTAGCACGGCATTGTGTTGCATGTTTTCTAACTCGTGGAGATATGGTATGACTTTAGTGTCTTACTGCATTGTGAATCCTTCTGTATTTCTTGTTTCCTTGACAAGAATTGTTCCTGCTGCTAGTTTGTTCATTGGGAAAAAGGACGTGATGTCTTTGAAAGACTTCTGATTGATTCAGATTGGGCAATTAATAATGGAAATTGGTTATGGCTATCATGTTCATCATTCTTTTATCAGGTATGAACCATCTAATAAATATTATGCACAAGTTACCTCTTTAATGTTGCTTACTAGTGAATAGCGACTTGTTCTCAATCTTTTGCTGATTCTGTAGTCTACATCTGCATCAGTGATAAGAAGATAGTCTGAATGTAGAAAGTCATTGTAACTGCTTAATTTTGATTACCAATTTATGAACATTCAATACCATATGATCCCTTCCTTTTATCACATTTTCCTTGGAAGTGCAGGAATGGTTTATTTTTTTTGGTAGAGTCATGTGCTTGTTAAGATCTGGCCTTCTGTGTGCTTAGATTTTCCCTTTACAAATTCTGTTTTATGATGCCAATGAATAACCTTTAACTGAAGTTCTTCATATTTTGACAAATTTTCCGCCTACCAGTATAACCGCATCTACTCCCCTGTATCATTTGGAAAGAAATATGACCCCAATGGTAATTATATTAGGCATTTTTTGCCTGTATTGAAAGGTATGTTGAAGCTTCACCCACTTTACGTTTTTTTTTGGCTTGGTGTAATCTGCTGTTTGATATATGACCAAGTTACAATGATCAGACATGCCAAAGGAATACATTTATGAACCATGGACTGCTCCGCTAACCATTCAAACTAGAGCAAAGTGCATCATTGGAAGAGATTATCCAGCACCAGGTCAGTAGTCTCACTGGGTGTAGTTATTTTGCTCTCTCTGTCTGTCTAATGGAGTTAATCCGCAATTGGTCAAATGGGACCTCGTGGGAATTTTATATTGGCAGTGGTAATGCTTAAAGACCATCCTCAACCATTATTGAGTTTTTATTATGTTTCCCAAAAAATGTGCTAGAAATGAAATTCTGTTGTTATTGTGGCTTATGCTGCTCATCCGCAATTGGTCAAATGGGACCTGGTGGGAATTTTATATTGGCAGTTGTAATGCTTAAAGACCTTCCTCAACCATTATTGACTTTTTATTTTGTTCCCCAAAAATATATGGGGGAAATGAAATTCTGTTGTTATTGTGGCTTATGCTGCTGACAACTGGTAGGAAACAACATGCATGTTTCCTATAGTGCATGAACTGATGCAAACTTATCGCATACGCAAATTATACTGATACATATGTTAGTGGATATCTATTGCACCCATAAACATGAAAAGCCGCCAAGTAGGAACCTTTTCATATTTGGAGCTACCCATTAGGCAAACTTGCAGCATCTGTACTAAATGTATTCTTTCTTATACTTGCTTTTATCTATAGAGCATTTCTTTTTAGTTGATTACAAATTGACCTACATCAGCTTCTTTGTTCCCCTCTTTCGTAATTTGTTTCAGTGGTTTCTCATGATTCTGCAAGCAAAGAGTGCAAGAGGAAGTTGGGTGAAGCCTATGCGTTGAACCAAAAACTGAATGGCCAGGTGAGTGAAGACGATTTGAAAAACTTAAGGAGAAAATTTGAGGGAGAGGAAAACCAGGAATCTGGTAGAAGGCAAAAGCAAAAAAGGCTGACAGACTGGCTTAAAGATCATTGATCTTTATCATGATGCCTGATGTTAAAATGAGATCAGTTTCTTGCCCTCTACACTTGCCCAAATTGATTTATTTCTCGCTAGATGAGAAGCATAAAATTCGGGTAATTTGTATTGGATGAGATGTTTTCTAACTTGTGCATAATCACCGCTTCCCGTTCGATGTAACAGTTTTCTTTAGGGCTGTATGTGGTCATTGTTCTTTGGTATGCTTTTGGTATTGGGTGTTTTTGGTTCTCTATTAGCACAACAATTTGTTATTTCTATTCTCTAGATTCAATCAAGACAGCCACAGGATTGGGCAATTTTTGGCCATTTTTATCCGTGATCTTTCATGTCGTATGAATTGGTTCTTACAGTCTTCTGGTTTCTATCATCCGAGTTCTTTGGTTACAGTCTAATCAAGAAATGATGAGTGTGAAACTAATGTTCACATATATAGATTCTAAGTTTTTCAAGGGAGTGATTAATAAAATAAAGTCAAACTTTCTTATTGTTTCTTTAACTTGTGGCGACTGGCGACCAATATGATTTTAAAGTGCAAAAGCTAGTGGTGGTGATTTCTTCACTTCACCGATTCATCTTTTAAGCTGGGGGTTTGAATCTTTGGAAATGTGTTACTAGAATATAATTTCTCTAGCTGGGAGAGTAATCGCTCCATTTTTTAAGTAAATTTCTAAATAAAGCTTCATATGAATTATATCAAGACAAATCACTATAAATATTAATAGACTCATTATATATAATCATAAAAAAGAATAAAGGTTTTTGGACGTACAACTATATTTGCTCCTGAGGTATGTTTATTCATGGTATGGCATTTAACTTTTATAGCAACTTGCCAAAAATGCATTTGGACTGATACTATTAAATGCGAATGAATGAATGTATTTGGATATACAAAAGTGGCCGGTGAGTAGGAAAATAATTTTAGCCACAAGCCCGCACACACGCTTATTCACACGTGTGAAGTCAATCCTCACACAATCAGCAAACAGCACATCATCAGCGCAGCCTTCGCTCTCTTCGTATTTTCTCGTTCCCCTTTTCCAACTCGGACTGATTAAAAAGGTGAAGTAATAGAGAGGGAGAGTCTGCGTGAGAGTAGTAAACGCTAACGGCGTCGTTTTCTTCTCTTCTGGCAAAAAGGGGCGACCTGAGAATCAGAACACAACACTATACAAACAACCAAAACCCTAAGCTAGCTTCCCAAACGACGATGTGGAGAAGAATCTGCTCTTCACAGCTCAAAGCCCAAGCCCTTGCTTTAGCTCAATCTTCATGCCGATCGGCGCCAGTCAACCCCTCAATCGCCAGTCGATCTCTCATTTCTCGTCCTCTTTTCGCGTCTCGCCACTTCAGCGCTGATTCAGGTCCCCACTCTCTTTCTCTGTCACATCAAACCCTATTTTTTTTTTTTTTTACCCTTAGATCTTCACCTTTGTAATCATTCATGTGATGTATTTTGTAGTGTTTTTAGTTGATATTTAAATACATGGTTTTTTTTAATATTGATTTAGGCGTTGTTGCGGATAATGCTGTACCAAATTGAACTGGATTGTTTATTACATCTGTAAATTTTGATAGAACAAGAGAAGTGTTGAAATGTCTGAAAATAGGAATGTATATGGGGGAAGAAAAGACAATAGTTATAGGGATGCAAAACTAGTGTACTAACTGATGTGTCAATTCTTTATTGATTTGATGATTTCCATATATGACCACTGTGTTAATCACATTAAATTTTTTATTTGTATCCAACCAGTAGTGTATTGACACAAGAGTTTGTGTCTCTATCTCTACTTAAGAAATGAAGGTGTATGGTTGATGTGGGTAAGTTTGTTTTGTTTGTAGCAGGCACTTCTGTGAAGAAAAGAGTCGAGGATGTTAATCCTGTTGCAACTGGACACGAGCGGGAGGAGCTTGAAGCTGAACTTGAGGTGATTTTTCTTTTTATAATTCTTTTTTGGGTCAGAAAATTTTGTTTTCAAAAATTTGGTTTGGTTGCACAGAAAATGAGTATATTGGGGAGGAAGTGTTAAATTTATGTTGCTTGTACTTAATATTTTTGTTTGTACTAAATAAAATGTTATAGAGGTAGTGGAGGCTTCTGTTGTATTTGGCAGCAACTAATGATTTCTACTGAATTTTAATCATGTTCTCTTTCTTCTTTTTTTTCCTTTTTAAGCCTTTTTACATTGTGATGTCTGGCAAGCATCTTGTATTTTGGGTTAGATGCTTTTGGCAGTTAAGAGATTCTTCTGAATTGTTCAGTTGTTGCTTTTGTGCAGGGAAAGAACATTCTTGAAATAGATTACCCCACCGGGCCTTTTGGCACAAAAGTAAGTGTGTTTTGCTGAGTACATTGTATAAGATGATGTTCATCTTTTTAATTTTTACCATTTTAAAACCATTAGTATGCAAATAACTAAAGTCTGGACATCAAAATATAAATTTGATATCATTTTGAATATTTGTTATGGTTTGGCCATGCAAACCTTATTTTTCAAAGGTCAAGAGAAAACATTTAAAGCTGGTGGATTAGGTTGCTAGCACAGTGGTAAGATGAGAAGCTAAATGAGATTTGAAATTAAAATATTAAACTACTGAACCTGCCATCTTTCACACTCGCCAGCCATACCTTGGCAGCTTAGTAGGGTTGTAAGGTTTTAGTGACAACGAATTTTTTGAGTTATGTCTTCTGATTTATATATCTTTACTTGGAAAAAGTTCATAAAGCTTCTTGTGCTAAATATTTATATCAACTACAATATTCTGAGGTATAAATCTTTGCATGGAACAAATACTTCTGTGTGCTTGGTGTTGTCCACTATTTGGGTCAAACTATCATGTGTTTTAAGCTAAATAGTTTCTCAAATGAATTAAACCTTCATGTTTAAGTTTTGTTACTACTTTAATTAATATTCAAATCTGTATTCGTTTTCCAATGTGTCGTTTGTTGACAGGCAAATTTTTTCCCTTTGTCGTATGGCTTTGTGATAGTTTTTCTATTACAGAGGATATATCTTATTTGCTGGTGGCATTATCTGTTATCTGTAGCAATGTTTTGGAAGATAGATCCATATCTTGGTATCCAATACAAATTAAATGAATCTGGTGAATGGATGACTTAACAGGCCTTTACAATTTAATAAATTTAGTACTTGAATTCATTCTTGATCTGTTGCACATTAACTCTCTACTGTGTTATTATTTTCTGGTTGAAGTGATGTCAGTCTTTGATTAACACCTAGTCTTACAGTTGGTCATCTTTATGTTCATTTTTCTTGATTTCCTTGTAGGACGCACCTGCTGTTGTTAAGTCATACTATGACAAGAGAATAGTTGGATGCCCTGGTGGTGAAGGCGGTGGGTTTTCTTATCTTTTTCTTTCTTTCTGTTTGGGTTACAGAAAATTAAAAGTATTTCATGTACACCATGTATATATCATAATTTCCTTTCTTTTTTAATTCACAGAGGATGAGCATGATGTTGTCTGGTTTTGGCTGGAGAAAGGCAAGCCACATGAATGCCCAGTGTGCTCTCAATACTTTGTGGTAAGTGGAGGTTCAAACTTGATTTGCTGTTGTTAACTAAATAGGGCACTCAGCAAACTATATTCAAACATGGAAAGACACACAACCTATTGTAGATTATGTGGCCTGCTTGTGCATAGGCCCCAAAACTTCATGATTGGCCTACCATTCTGTGTCATATTTATCTTCTTCAAGCATATTTTAATGGTAAAGTAATCAATCAACTCAAATTAAATTTGCTTGTATCAACCTTCTAACAGTAAAATTAATAAAATACTTGGTGTTGCCTCATAACCAAATAACACATGTATGGTTGATTGGATTGAAATGAAGTAAAGTATGATATTTCAGATCTGTTTTAAGTCAGTAGTGGGGAGTATGGTTCTCTAGATAATTACGTAGGTGTCCTTCAATATGACGTTATACTCCAGTAAGATCCTTTTTTGAGGGTTCGGATATGATTTGTTGAGACTGGATGGGATTGAGTTTAGGGGTGGGCAAATTCGTGTTTGCATCAACCCGATTGGGTTTAAGGTTGATCGGATTGGGGAAAAAAAAAATAATCCGAACCAATCCGAATTGTTTGGATCGGATCTGGTTACGATTATATGCTGATCGGGTTGGTTCAGGTTAAAATCGTATTCAGGTCAACTAGGATGATTCGGTTAATGTTTGGATTAGGGTGATTTTGAGCTTTTTTTGTGTTTATTTTGAGTTTTTGCAAGTTATTTTAGTTATTAGAAGATTACTTTAATGTAATTATCTCATTGTTTAACCCAAAAAAAAACTTCGACTATAAAATCAAATAAATTAAAATAAACTATTATTATCGGGTCAGGTCATATCAGATTATTTGACCACTCCTAAACGAGTTTAGTACCCTTTTGTAACATGAGTCACTACCTTTTTCTATTATGACGGTGTACAAACGAAGATGTCTTTTGCTTTATAATATCGTAATAGAAAATTTATCCAATTGTTTGCAACATCATATAAATGTTTACTAATTTACAAATGGTGTGACAGCTGGAAGTGGTCGGCCCAGGAGGACCTCCAGATGGACATGGTGATGATGATCATCACTAATAGCAACTGTTAATTTCCTTGATGGAATAAAATTTGAGAAGAAGATGAGACAATTTCCATTATACTCTACTGCAGCTTCAGAAGTTCAAAAGCTTTTTCTTGTTTGCTTTGATTTGGTCCCTAGTTCTTATGGCTGTTGCTTTCCCAATGTTGGGACGGTATCTTTTTTGTGGTAAATTAGACACGGGTCGATCATCAGATGGAACTATGGATCTTTTTAGGTTTGCTTTAATGCATTGCCAAATAATTGATGGCTAAGCTTCAATTCTTTCATGAAACTTCTTCTTGCCAGTTTGAAGGAATCTTAGAACCTTTATTTTGGGTATGATCACATTTGATTCTTGAATTCTATTTTTCCACAAGCCAGTTTTGAAGGAATCTTAGAACCTTTATTTTGGGTCACATTTCATTCTTGAATTCCATTTTTCCACAAGCCATGTGTAATGTTTTTCTTTTGCATCATAAGTACATCATCAAGAACGGCCATAATAAAATCACTTTGGTGAGATTCCAGGATTTATCTCACTTTTGCTCTATGGAGATATCAGTTTCTGTTGATTATTTTTGGCCAAATAAAAGATGATGTTATATTGTCATGCTTCATTTCAAAATTCCATTTCTATTTCTTTACCGTGAGTGTAAGAATTCCATATTTTTATTTGATTGTCTTCACCGCAGATTTAGGGATGGCAGAAATCTGCTCGGAGACGGGGTCCTTGGGATTTTTCTTATTTGGGGAGGGTATGTGACGATTTTATATCTAATTTCTTATTCGGGAAAAGTATGAAGGGGGTTTTTTACCCAACTACTTACTCAAGGAAGGGAAGGGAATCTCCATTTCCTCTCCATTTTTTTATTTTCTTATTTTAATTTTTAATTTTTATTTCATTTTATTTTTTAGAATTATTAGTGAATAAATAATAAATTTTAACTTATAAAATATTAAATATTGGTGTAAATAAAAAAAATCAAAATATTAAATCAAACTCTAAATCACTCTCTTAGAGTTTTTACTCATCTTTTTCAAATTATTTGTGCAATAGCAAGCACTTAATTTGTCTTCATCTTATCATACCCCAATAGCACGTCATATTATCAGTGGCCGAGTAGTCTAGTTCATCGCAACATCAACTAGCAGTCACGCATGCGGTTTTGTTGTTCCATAGTCGATAATTAGCAGGTATCATTACTCATGGTAACAATCACGTCAATATTATATTAAAATTACATTATTTGAATTTTATTTTGAAAATTATTATTTGAATATTATATATATTAAAAGTTTGAAAGAATAGCATGAAACAAGGTCTATTCATGATCATTCTCATTTTATTTTTTATATTTGTAGGTTAATATGATTAAATTAAATTCGAAAGCTAAAAAGATATTAGTTATTCAAGGATCGAAGACCTTCGAGATCTCTTATTATTATTTGGGGAGGGGACCGAGATCTCCTCAAATAATTCTGACTGGTATGAGGAGAGAATAGGGACATATGTAAAACATCGGAGATAGGTATGGATATGTTGGTCCCCTCTCTTCCCCATTGCCATCCCTAAGTAGAACTTGAAGCACCAGGACAAAGCTAACCTCTCGGGATCATATCAATTCATTTTCATTCAATGGTATTTGCTGTTTCCATTATTAAGCTTTGGTCATTTATATGGCTTTTAAGCACCTTCAAGAGTTTCCATAAGCATTTCTGTCTCACTTATTTGAATGATTACTTGCTACGAAGGCTGTGAAATCAAAGAAACAGGAGTAGGATATATTCCTTGCAAGGTGTGCTCATATATTTAATGATTTTTGCTTTCAAGTAAGATCAGAAACCAAGCAACCCAACTCTGTCAATTTCTTGGGGGGAAAATCTGATGAGAATCAAAAGAGAACTGATTCAAAGATTCTACCTTTCGCAATCTTACCAATAACGAGAAAGGAACAACACAGCTTCCACTCTAACCCCAGGAAATAAAACTGGGAGAGGCAAAATTACATGGAGAAATATCGTGCCACTTCGACATTTCGCCACCATTATTATTCTTTCTTGATGAGCCATCTTTTTCTTGCAAATTCACGAGAAAGGGTGATCAAATTTTCACAGAATTTAGAAGACTTTCCAATTGCTTCTTTGGAATCAAACAATTATTAGCAGCCTAATTGTGACAGAAACAGAACCATGTCAGGGAGTTCTCGAGGTTTAAAATCAATGTTATATTCTCTTTATATTATGCATATTTTCCAAGAAAAGGAGAAGGATAAGATATTATTTTGATTCCATTCAGGATCAGTAGACAGTAGATATGGAATAAGAGACAGATTAAAAGAGACAACTAGAGACAAATAATTCAAATTTTAACGGAAGAATGATATATTCCACCATTAAGCCAAGAAATCAATACTAGCCACTGGAAACAATTCACAACAAAAAGGTGGAAATTATTTTCAATTGCCAAGAATTCGCTATTTTTTTTTTAATTTACATTAGAGATCCAAAGTCATGCCCTTGCGTCGATGGTTGCACTTTTTTAAAATGCATATGTCTGTACTTGGGCACTAACAATTAAGTAATTTTACGACTATTTGGGTTTTTCTGGTTCAAATATAGCTATCATTGCCAACTTTTTTATGTAAAACAAGACAGAGAAAAGGAAAGGGAGATCACCATATCTACTTGCAAGCTTTGTTATCATTACTCTTGTCTTTGGTTAATGAATTTTATCTTTATTCCAAAATAAAAAAAAAAATTACTTTCATTAGGAATGTTGATTATGTGACCACTGAATATGGAGTATCACATTCACATCAACTATCATATCAATTGACATGAAAAGTTTGGTAATTAATTATCATGATATGGTTAGAACTTAGAACTTTTTCATTCATATACTAACCTACCCATCAAATCCCTAAACCTAATTATATTTGTTTTTACTCCTTTAATCCATGTTCACTACTTAATTTATACAGAATGACATGAAATGAAAGACGTAAAAGGAACCCTAGGTAGCTCTCTATAGTTGATCTTGTTGCACCTACTTTGCTGTGGTTCACAAATGTCTAGTCACTAGGTATGTATGTAGGACTGATACTGGGGACTCCACTCTGGCTTCTTACCTTAAGTCAATATTATGCTTGCCCCTTTATTCACAATGATGTTTATTTTATTTTTGCTATTATGATCCTTTGATTTTGATGTTTCTTGCAGGGTAAACGTGGACCTTTTTCATGCACCAGCCAGCTTTGCAAATATGCATGCATGGTTGGGAAGCACTGCTATTTAACTATAGTGATTCGAAAGTTACAATTTCTTTACATTAAGTAATAAAAGTTGTTTTAGTGAGAAGAGAAAAGGTCTTAGAGAAGGTACAATAGTAAAAGATGAATATGAGACCATCTTTTAAGTCCGATTCATATGATTACACCAAATATAAAATCATGGATACGCTTGTAGTTTGCTCCTATAAGCTTTAGGAATTTTTTTTTTTTTTCATTTTGTTATACATAGATTGTTACTGATATTACATTAGACATTACAATTAATATTTATAATTATACTATACAACTGGAACCACCACCATATATTAACACACTGAAGCACTTGCCCAGATACTTTAAACCTTCTATAATATTCGAGGGGTGCCTACTTCACTTATATTTTGTAAGAAAGAAACTGTCTCCACTCAATTAGTTGATAATTAAAGGAATATTGAAACTAACCTCCATAAAAATACATTAACACATTGAAGCACATGTCCAGATACTTTAAACATTGTTTAATATTCGAGAGGTGCCTACTCCACTTACATTTTATAAGGAATAAACTGTCTCCACTCAATTAGTTGATAATTGAGGGAATATTGTAACTAACCTCTATTAAATTTTTATGGAGGCTCAAACCCTTACACTCACTATTGTAAGTGCAATACGTCTCTCTCGATGGACCAAAAACTCATTAGTCTTTACGATTTGACTCTTCATGCGCACCTTTACTGTAAGTTCTGGGCATTGGCAGAGCCAAAATTTTGAAGGCCAAAATATATAAAACGAAAAAAAAAAGTATATGAAGGGGTAAAATGTTAAAATGTTAAAGCAATTAGGGCTAGTTCATAAAATAAAATTTCAAAAATAGTAGGATGTGGATATTTCCCCCCACAATTTTTGTAAATTCACCCCACTTCTATAAAATAATTACGATGAGTTCACAATATTCTTAAAAAATATAAATTAATAAATATTTGTACAGTTAATTAATTAAATCCTTCTATTAATTTTTTTCTTAGGTTCTTTGACCATCTTTGATAATAATAATTTTTCACTAATTTATTATTATGATATAAAAAGAAAAAATTACCCTCATAAAACATGAGTTATTGTATCTAATAATTTTGGTATTTAATTGTGTGACTTATAATCTAATATTTTTAAATGAAACTTAATTATTATTTCACTTACGTGTAAATGACATAAATTTGACAATGTAATAATTTATATGAGAATTGTATCATAAAGACACTATGTTAATTTAATTAAAAAATAATAATCATACTAATAAAGTAGTATTAGAAATAATGAGTTTGGTACAAATTAGAAAAATATTGAAGTTAAAGTAAATTCTCGATAATTTAACTTTATAAGGGTGAAATAGTCAATTTAAACTTATGTCAAAACAATCTTTGTAATCAAATTTACTAAAAAAACTAAGTCACAAAAAAGTGAATTAAGATATATTTAATTAATTAATTTTTCAAATTTTTCTTGATTTGAAAATTTTGAAAATAATGTACAACTTTTATAATTATTTTTTTGAAAATAGGTTGGCTTTACAAAAAAATGTGGTGTGGAGATATCATCACTCAAAATAGTAAGTTATAAATATCTAAAGCAAATTTGGGTTTATGCATGATCTAAAATGAATTTATATAGGTCAAAATGTGCAAAAATACATTCTGTCTAACAATAGGATTAGTTCAATAAATTCCCAGAAGTAAATAAACTAAATGATAGATATTTAAAAAAAATTCTAAAATTTTTATTATAATGGTTTGTCTTCAATTTTAATTGGATAATTTTCAAACAATTTTTTTTTTCACCTGGCCACCTGAATTCAAATACTAGGGCATATATATTCTAATGGTTTCAAGTATAAAATTGTAAGTTCTTTAATAAGACAAAAGGAGAAATCAAAATTCTATACAAGTTGTTAACTTGATCATCTATAAAAGCATATGAAGCCACATTGAAGTATTTTAATCTGCAATAACAGATGAGTGCCAAACAGCATATTGCTGTCTAATCACATAAAACCTGTTTTATAATCTACAGATTAAAGATTGATTCTTGTCTTAATAAGTATGGTTTGTGCGCAGCGGAGGAGTAGACAACAAAAAGGGGGCTCTAAAAGTTTCCCACAAAGGTTGGTATAATAATGAGCTCGTTGACCTGGAAATGAAATCTAATGCTGCCATTTATTGTTTTAACCAATCTTCACCAGCCATGTGGGCAGATTTTTCATAGTCAACGAGTTAAATATAGAGTTTAGCATCTTGTTTAGTATTAGATTATGAGATAAACCTGAAAAGGTTATTGGCAATTAGACACAGAAGGCCAAAGCTTTTGTAAATTGGACAGTGCGTCTGTCTAAAAGGAATGTTGAGGTAAAGGTTAAATTATTTTCACAGAACAAGATAAAATTGCATTCTACTAAAACACACGAGAGGCTCGAATCCTTTTCTCAGAATTGATTTACCATCCAACTATTAAATTTGAATGTTATATGCATAAGAGTCCAAAAATTTTCTTGCTAAAAATTCCTGGTGCACCAACGCATTAAGGCTGAATCTTATAGGTGAAATCATACGTAGTGGTGCATTATGGCCTAGAGCCATTGGCATTATCTAAATTTATCTTCTTGTTTTTGGGGACTGGGATTTGTGCCACTACCACTTTCTACTGGGTACTTTGTACTATAAACATAGTGAAAGTTGAATTTGATTCTGGTGCTTGCAATTGGGGTTTGGAGTTGAAATTGGGTGTGGAAAATAAATTTTAATTCAAGCATAATATATTACAAAATTCTTTATTATGCAAAAGGATTCCCCATTTAGCAATAGTTATGTAAGTTCAGGAAATATTCATGAATTATTAACAGTCGAGTGGTAAATCACCGGTGAGAGATTTGATATCCATGTTCATTGATAGAAGTTTATTTATTTATTTATATTTTAGATATTTTAAAAATAGATTCAACTTGTTATAACTTAAATTGAATTTCTGACTCAATAAATTCAAGAAATTTTTTATTCTTTTTTATAAAATTTTAAAAATATTCTAATTTAAGATCTCAGATTTGTTGAAGTCCGAAAAAACTTTTAAATCATATAATTTAATAATGTAATAACTGTTAAAACTATTAAACTATGTAGTTTAATAATTTTTTTTAAAAAAATTTAATGAAGTTTTAAGATGTTATACCAGACCAACAATAGTTAGTGTATGTGTGTGAATTGCACCACCAAAACATTTCAAATCTTTTTGAGGAGGATGGATGTTGCAATGTTGGATTTCCAAGGACTATAAAACAAAGAAACTTTTATTGGTGGGACTTCAGCGGCTAAAGAAGTAATAATAGCAAGCAAGAAAGAAAACGGAAAGGAAGGAAAAAAGTTGGCAAGCTTTCTCTTGCTTCTCTTGCACATAAGTTATCATTTTCCAGGTTGGTACCCAATAAACACATAATAAAGAATAAAATTGAAAATAAACGAAAATAAAATTAATTCTTGGCTTGGTTATCTTTCAGTTCTTGATGGTTTTTATTTTCACATGTTGTTTTCTTGCTCGGAAAGACAAATGAGGAACTTGGAAGTTCGTAGCTTTATGGTTAATGGGTGTCAATCAATCATAAAAAATTCATAAACTAATGATTGAGAGAAAGATATCTTCTTTTTCAAATTTGGTTTATTCTTCGTTATTTCAAGTAATATTCTTGAGGTTGCTGTTTTTATTTTATTTTGTTTATTTTTTCGGTTATTGTTGGGTTTTGCTTTAGTTTTTGGCCGCTAGCCACAGGCATTGATTCTCTTATTAAGTTGCAATTGCAAATCAAGAAAAATGGATGAATGTGCTCATTAATGTGCTCTGCTGCTCTGGTTGGATTCTCTTCTGCTAATAAAAAGATATCTTGCTTTTTGTCATTGTCTTTTTAGCCTCTTACTTTCCATGGATGCTTTCTTTTCTTTTCAGTTTCTAGGTGGTTTTTGCGTATATGTGTAGCTGGTGTACACTCTGGACATACTTAGCGATGCATATTCACCTGTTTTATTCCTTTTTGGCACTATAAATACCTGTTTCTTTCTGGGTTTTTGTCATTGCAGTAGCTCCTCTTCTGTCTTTTCCATAAGTGGAGTTTTTAGTGCAGTTTGTAGCAAAGAGAAAATGAGCTATTCCCACCAAACCGTGGGCTCTGGTTTGTTTCTTTACCTTCTTCTAAAGTTTCAATTTTTTCATTTTCTGTTCTTTGGTTCCTTTTCAGTTAACTTGCATGAAGTTTTTGAGTGTGTGCGCTGTGTTTTGATACTGGTTTTGTATATCATCCGAATTTTACACATCAGTGGTCAGGGGTTCTGGTTCTCTGGTAGACTAGTTCAATTTTAAGTGAGGTTGCATGTTACAGTGTTGCTCTTTGAACTTCAATGTTTTTTGAGAAGTGACTTTCTTGCTCCGAATTTTAGGTAGCAGAGCCGCTAGAAGGACATTTGAGTTTGGAAGGACTCATGTGGTGAGGCCCAAAGGGAAACATCAGGCTACCATAGTTTGGTTGCATGGCCTGGGAGATAATGGCTCGAGGTATTATTTCTATTTTTTTCATTTTATTTTATCCCTTTTTAAAATTTTTACAGTTCTTTTTTTGTGTATTCTTGTGATTTATACCCATTATAGACCCTGGAACTTTTTTTTTTCAGAAGGGAAATTTATGTTCTATGTATAGAGGGACTGAGTTGCTAAGTAGATATATTCTGAAATTTTTATGTGATGTTCTTCATATTTAGTTTAGGCTTAGGTTACTAAAGTATTCAGCTTAAATATTTATGATTCAACTAAACTTTCTGCTCACTGTTTCACGTGATTAAACTAGTAGCAGACACAAGATATTGTTCGTATCTGATGCTTACCTTTTCTTTCCTATTTTAACGATGGCTTATGGTTCCAAAAGAAAGAAAAAGGAAGGAGTTAGAGAAAGTTAGCATCTTGGCATGTTCTAAATTGAGGGGCTGTGTGATTTTAAAACTTTAATGTTGAGTTTGTTTTTTTTTCCCCCATTGTTTTCTCAATTGCATAAGTTTTGATGGGAGAGAGGGGTGCTGCCTTGAAATGATATAGATATGATTGTTGGTCTTTTTTATTTCCCCCTTTTTTCTTGTCTCATTTGTCGCCAATCTTAGCTAAAGAAGCCTAGATTAGGAAAAGAGCATATGCCATAGTCATGTATAGGGGACCACTAATTCACTTGGTTCTCCTGCCAAACAAACACCCTGTCATGACCTTTTAACAAAAAGATATTCATGCTAATACTAGTTAATAGATGTCTTTTAGAATTTTTCTATGATTCCAAGGTGTAGCGTGGTGAATACACATCGCCAATCCAAGGTGAAACAGGTGCTATTCCTTTCATCGTTGAGCAACGTGCAGATAAATGTGCACATAATTTTGTGATTTCTGTCATTGAAAGCTGCTTGAGCTCAATAATTGTGGTCCCATTATCCTAGATGAATATATTAATTAGATTTCTCACAGGCCTTGCTATTGAGGTTGTCAACTTCTGAGTGATTTAAAGAATCTCCATCTGCCATTGGATTCTCTTGAATTTGCAGATTAAAAAATAGCATGTTGCTTATTATCTTTTTCCTGTGGGGGTGGGGGAAGGGGGAGCTTTGCTTCACTGATGATAATATAGATAATAGGCACAGTTAAGAGTTAATTTTCTTATTCAGTGTTCTGTTTATTTGCAGCTGGTCCCAGTTATTGGAAAGCCTTCCTCTGCCAAATGTAAGGATGCATACACGTTAAATTTGTCTCTCTTGTTCATGCAGAATGCACTTTTTCCTTAATCTACACCAGTTAAAATTTATATTTTCAATTATTCTGACCTGTATGATGACATCTATATTTTATCGTATGAATCTGTTGACATTGCAGATAAAATGGATTTGTCCAACTGCTCCTACTCGTCCAGTGGCAATACTTGGGGGATTTCCATGCACTGCATGTAAGATTGATTGATCTTTTCTGGTTAATGCAATACTTGAATATTTTATCAGTATGGTCTTTTTTTTAATGTTTTGGTACTGATTGAAATCACGTACACTGCTTCTTCAATCTTCATTAGGGTTTGATGTGGGAGAGCTTTCAGATGATGGTCCGGAAGATTGGGAGGGTTTAGATGCTTCAGCAGCACATATTGCAAACTTGTTGTCAACAGAACCAGTTGATGGTACTTCCCAAGGCCAAATTGTTTCCAAAACAAATAACTCACGATTTCAAATACACCAGCATAAATTTATGGTTCAAAGATGAAGTCCAGTGCCTAGTCCAGTGCCTTCCATATCTATAAAAAGGATGTGGCTTTTAATCATATAAATATTACCATGTCTCAATTGGCAACTGGAAATCTTTTTAACCATTATTTCCAGGAGCTATTCCCATATCATTTTCCAGGTTCTTACTCATAATTTCATGTCTTAATTAGGAACTGGAATTCATCATACATTTTTATTTGTTCTTGACAGTTAAAGTTGGTATCGGAGGCTTCAGCATGGGTGCTGCAGTGGCACTTTACTCAGCAACATGTTGTGCTCTGGGTAGGTATGGAAATGGGATTCCATACTATGTCAACTTAAGGGCGGTTGTAGGATTAAGTGGCTGGCTTCCAGGTTCAAGGTATGAAGTGATTTCCTTCTACAATAAATGCTTTCTATCTAGAAGTTCTCATCCATGCAGAAATTTACAAGCCTTCACCCTTTATCCCAAAACTAGCATGCTTGAATAAATTTAAGATATATCATATGCTGCAGAAACTTAAGGAACAAAATAGAAGGATCACATGAGGCGGCAAGGCGTGCTGCATCCTTGCCCATTTTGCTCACTCATGGACTTTGTACGTAGTCACATCTCTTCCAATGATAGCGTCTTTTTTGTTCTTGTTTTTCTTTTATTTTTTAGTTCAAACACAAAAGACCATGAGGCTAGCAAACTTTTTGATATGTCCGTGACTAAATGCAACTCCTTATCTAATCTTCATATTCATTTTCACATAGGTGATGATGTAGTCCCCTATAAATACGGAGAGAAATCTGCCAACTGCTTGAGTATATCCGGATTTCGTCATCTCACATTCAAATCCTTTGAAGGGTACCTCTTCAATTTCTTTTATTTGCAAGAATATACTCACGAGTAACATACAAAAATAGAATCAAATACCTGACTGTTTGGTTTTGGCTGTGCAGGCTTGGTCATTACACAGTCCCTAAAGAGATGGACGAGGTCTGCAATTGGCTTACGGCAAGGCTGGGACTCGAGGGTTCCCGTGCATAACTGTAGCACAGCATCAGTTTCTTGTTGAATCTAGCGAGGAGGAGGAAGCACTTTGAAACAATAACACTGGGGGAGAAACAAGCATATGTTCTAATAGGTAGTGGATAGAAATGGTTGTGGGGGTATATGGTATACATGGATCAAGATCAAGAATCTTAACCGTTTTCCTTGCCAGTTCTAACAATAAAATTTCGGGTGCAGTTTTCTTACATTTCAGTTTTAGAGTGTAGATGATAATGGATGTAGTGGATTCTACTTATCCGAGCATTTTGTTATTCATTAATGCAATATTAGGTCCTATGGACTTTGTCGATTAACTTCTCTTCTTTATTTTTCTACCTCGTAAAGATGAGGTTGTTTTGTTTGTATGTCCTGAGATCAACTTAAGAATCTGATCCTGTCCATAACATTACAACAGCACAGAGCCACAGGTTAGGTTAAGGAATCAAATTCATTTGAAAATTACCCAAAAAGTTAAAAAAAGAAAGAAAGAAAGCTGTAAAGGAAATGCGTTCTGCCTCTTAAATGATAGCATGGAAACAGAATTGCAAGGAAAAAGCAGACAAACTGGAACCTGCAATATTATTTGGAAACTATAAATCTTTATACTAATGGTAATTACATGGTGTTCTCTTACCATTGGCTGCCGGCGACAATACTAAACTCTCTACAAGATTGAGAAAAAGGCCAAATATTAACCTCTTCTCTAACAGGAGTGCTTTCTACACATCTAGGGAATACAGATGCAAGCTTGCAAGCAGTTTTCTTGTATTCTTATTATTTTATTTTTTTATGGGAAAACAGGGAGCAACTTACAGGTTTAGGGTTAAATGAGCTTTTGAGTGAAAAACCCTACGGCTTGATTATCCATTATCCATTTGCACTGTTAATCGAAATAAATCTGAAGTGACCAAACCTTTCCCTGACTCTGCCTATCGGTTATCATTGGGATGACCTTTAAAATCACTTCCAGTTTGGCCAATATCATCTTTTGACTTACTGTATGGAGTAAGAGGAGGAAATGAAGGCACATTTTTCCAACTGAATTTGCGGTCGCTTTCCAAACCTCCTTGAGTAGAGCTTGACCTCAACTCCTGTGATTGGAACTGTGGTGGAGATATTTGTTTCCTGTTTGGTACGTCAGCTTTGCTTGCATTGGACGGCGTAGAAGTATCCTTCTGAATCTCAGGCATATTGTCTTCTTTTGTTGTGTCATGGACTTTACTGTAAGAACTGCGCCTGTTATGTTCAGCAAAGTCCTCATGAAACTGCGGCATAGAACTCATGGGTGATTGCCAGTGAGGGTTAACTGACTGGAAGCTGCTTTCGTGATGCAAATGGGTTCTACGAACATTTTGAAAGTCTCTCATACTGGGGGAAACAGAAGAAGCTTCAGCTTCTGGGTAAGAATAAGAAAGTGGGGTGAGATGGCTCATATCAGGAAGATCTTCCCATCTTGCCGAGAACGGTTTTATTGTCCTAGTTTTGGTGGAGTCAGTCACGTTCGCTGCTGCATCCAGTTTTACATGAGACTGATTCTCCCATCTTTGAACTTTCTGGTATTTTGATTCTGCAATTTCACATTATGGAGTAAGTGCACTGGTAACTATGAGAAGAAATAAAAGACTGTCCTGTCACGATGTTAGTCCGGGAAAAAATCTGGCAACATTTTTAAATCAAAATTATTTTTAGTGAAGTGAGAGAGCTGAAATTCAATAGCTTCACGACCAGTTATAAAGTTTCAAGTGACTAGACCATACGGTTTAGAAACGATGCCGGCTGCGGGAGTTCATAGGGAGAATATATTACAGCTGATAATTAGATATAAATGATTGACCTAGTCCACGAGTTTTGGAAGAAAATTCTGATTGAAAAACTTTTGGAATCTGGTTCACTTTCAAGTACTCTAAATAGTTTAACTACTTTACCATATGACAATATAGAACTATGTATTTTTCTGAATTACTAAGGAGCTAAGGTTGCATAATGGTTCTAACCTGTCTTTCTGCCAAATGAATTGCTGCAACCCTCACATCGGCATCCATCGGAGCATCCAACATTGGCCTTAAACATAGAAGAAAATATATACATGAATATGTTTTGCATGATTGAAAGGCCAATGTATACCAAGTTCCCATCCCATCTCCAATCTCAAGTGACAAGGATTATGGCCTTCCTTTTAAGACCAAAGGATAATTTCACAATCATTTTCACATTATATATGCAGGTAGAATGCCTCATCCACTGGGACAGGTGATGGAACAATGCAGTGAGATGAGAAATTTTCCAAGTTTATGAGCTGAAAAATAAATTCTGCAGTCTGGCAGTTATCAAAGTATTTCTATACCTGAAAGCATTCACAATATTTTTTAAGACACTTGGACTTCTTGCAATTGCATCCTCTTTTGTGCCTGGCTGAGGCTGGAGTTGTCAAGTTCCCATCTTCCTGTAAAGTGTTCTCACGTTAGAATACTTCCAATTCCCTAATGACCTAGATGGATCTAGTACAAAGGAATTACCACAACATTTGCTGCTGAGTCAGCATGGCCTACAATCTTTGGAGCAAATGCAAGTGGATTACGGGATTGAATTTGTTGCCGCGTATCAGTAACTGTTTCTTCATATTCGGGCTTGTTAAAACAGCTTTCACATGCGCAAGAATCGATGCAATAGATTCCAGCTGCAAAGCAATCGCAGTAACTGCCAATGACCAAAAATACAGATGAAACATACAAAAATGTACAGGGAAATCTGACTGTGACTCTATTTACTAAAGAAAAGCCTGAGGCAATTCATAAGTTCACATCAAAGACTTGTGTACACAAAGTTGGTTTCCTCATTAAGTATAAATTTATGTCCAACATACCCTTTGAACTCTCTGCCCTAACCCAAAGCGAGTTTTTGCAGATAGATGTCAATAACAAATTAAATTGCCATGATTTGTGAATTTTCAAATTCCTATTGGTCTACCACAAAAGCTTCTACTTAATAAACTACAGTATGAAACATAATATATCTTATGACAGGTGCTTGATACATTATGAACTTTTTAGTTTCATTCCTATTTCATTAGCATCTACAGCATAAATCCACTTTCTTCAGTGGTGCTTATAGAGGAAGGCATAGTCATCACCATTACTGACTGGGTCAACATTGAAAGAGCTAAAAAAGGCCTCAATAAGATCATGCTGCACTCTGAAAATTTCACCATCTGAAATGATGGATTTGTTCACTATAGGACAAAGAAACAAGTATAAAGGAATTAAGAAGAGGCTCTATACATGCTTCCAGCATACTTACAGTTTCAAGCATTTAGACTTCTTACAATTGCAACGTTTGCAGTCTTCACTCTCGCTGCTATTTGATGCCTTCTTCCTGGATTCATAATAGATTCTCAAGTTAGACAACCAGCATAAACAAAAAATTATCAAAATGGCCGGAATGAAAAACTTTAAAAACATGGACTTGCCTTTTCTTCTTGGGGCTACCTTGGTTTAACTCCTCAATTTCTGAGGTAAGCATCATGCCCTCACATGGGGCTGCCTGCTGCTCAGAAAGTGTCATTTGCAGAGAGTCACTGATTTGTTTCATACTGTCAGTATATTGAGAAATGACCAAGCTGGCTCCCACAACAGCCTGATCATCTAGCTGGTCATTCTTCATATAGTCATGAATTCTCCCAGCTGCAGAAGAAATTAAGCAACTATTTGAGTCCTTTTCTAAGCGATTGCTCCCCCCCAGGAATAAGCATATCCTGTTGTGAACTCACGTAAGTGGACAAAAACTTACTTGGCATAAGATCTGAGCTTATGGGCATTAATTCTGCCATGCTGCTTAGATGCAAGCTAAAACCAGGCGGAAGTGGACCAATCAAGGGAAGGCTTTCTTCATTTTGACTGGATCTAACAAAATCAGATTGGCAGAAAGAGAGCCTGGAAGCTACATTCTGGGAACTGCTGGTTGCTTCCCTACCACTGGAGACCTCTCTTGGTTCAATATCAGATGGAATCAGACTCTCCCAGTCTCTAAAGCTAGCAGGTAATGTTGAATTATCACTTTCTTGGGTTACATTATGGGAACTATGGCTCTTAGAAGTAGTAATACACTTGCCAGCCAATGCAGCCTCAAATTGGAGATGTCTACGTATACCACGTTGATGTGAAGTGGATTCCTACATTTGATTAGAAAAGTTACCAAACGCAAAGTGAATAACAAAACTAAACCGGCAGCACTTTCATTGTTCGAAAGCAATACGTGAAAAATGATAATCTTCACTGATAAAATAAAATAAATCAGCTTCTCACGATTTTACTGTCATATTCAATAATCCTTCTATGGATGATACGAGACCGAGACTAAAAAACAGTAAGAACGTAAAACTTAAAGAAGACAGCAGTTTGCACCATGCCACATTGTAAGTTTCTGACATAGAAATTGGGCTAAGAGATGATACGAGCGAAAGATTAAGGTCAACATAGAATGAATAATATCTGAACCTCCAATGAATTCACCCTTGATAAAAATCTGAGGAAACGTAGGCCAATGGCTGTGTAGAAAGTGACAGCATTAAGAAAAACAAGCGTCTCAAGAGCAAAGGAACAAGAATGTCGTGCACATTTGGTATTGGTATGGAAAATATAGATGGCATTTTGTTGTTTGTGGCAGATGAAGATAATGGACTGGGAAAAGATTATACAACTATGGAGATTCAGGAGATCTATATTTTGCTTTAGTTAAGGTTGAAAAAGACCTGTGCAAAGATTAATGGATCATGAGAAAGTATGTCTCTTATCATGAAGACTATTAATACCACAGATATATACCTTTAATAATCCTGTTGAGACTGGTCCTACATTCTCCGAACTGTTTTTATCTGCTTCAACATTCTGCAGATTTTTAGGGGACTGACTTCTTCCATCCTGCCCATTATGTTGAGTACCTGTATTCTGCAACATTACATTCTGTGAAACCGACATTTCAAAAGAACTCATTGTATAAAGGCTTTTCTCATCAAAGTGTGCTGTGAATCTTAATCAATCAAAAATGATAATCAAACCTAGATCAACTAATATTGGATACTAAAACAAGCGATTAACCAAGATTGATCACAACTAATCTCAAGAATTGACCAAAGATTGAAGAAACAAGTAACTCAGAAACCCAACACAGAGAACAAAAAAAGGACACACAACTCACTTTCTTGGCTGAAGAACAGGCCTCGTTTTTTCTCATTAATGACAAGAAATGTGAAGGGATTCAGGATGAGATTATCAAGAATTCTATTGACACCTTAATCACTCTCAACCAATAGTACACAGAAAGTTATGCATTCATTGGATATGGTCTTTTCACATCAAAGCATGCTGTAAATTTTGATCGATCAAACCCAGATGAACTAATCTTGGACACAAAAGCAAAAGACTAACCATGATTGGTCACAAATAATCTCAAGAATCAAAGATTGAAGAAACAAGCAACTCAGAAACTGAACACAGAGAACAAAAGAAGCACACACAACTCACTTTCTTGGCACAAGAATAGGCCTCACTCTCTCATTAATGACAAGAATAAACCAAGAATTCAAGATGAGATTATGGGAACTCTGTTGACACCTTAATCACTCTATAATATCTGCCAAGAAGGTTATGAACTCTATAACATGCCTCACTAACCAGCTCCAGCAAAGGCAGAGCAAATAAAAGTTAGTTATTCTAACTAACTTCTCTTACCAACCCAGCTTTGATGACCCCACCACTTTGACTGCTACGCAGTCAGACCTTAACAGCATTTGGAGCCTCTAATTGGACTTTGCATCACCCTTTTGACAAATCAGTATTTTATGATTATTCATTCCAAAATAAAGTAAATTTTTAAATTTGCATACTCGCCCGTGACACATACTGTTCATAATGTTGTGCACTAGAAAGAAGAAACGTATTTGACTCAACCTGATCAGCCTTTTCTGTGGGGGTTAACTTGTGCGAACCGTCAAAGCTTTCAGCATCCCTTTGCTCAATGGCAGTTTCAAATAAAGCAAGTGATCTTAAAGGGTCTTGTTCGGCTTGATCTGGCAACATATGCATGAAATCCTCTGAATTCCTATCATTAGCACCATTTACTTTTGGGCTGGTTATTGTGGGGGAATTAAAACCACTGCTTGACAACTTTGACACATTCTTAGCTGGCTGCACACATAACTCATTAGAATTTGAACATCCCTCTACCTCCACAGGATCAGTCAGATAATCATCAACACACCCTGATGGACTGCAAGACTGCAACTCCTTTTGCATGCAAGGAACAAGTACAGTACTCATTCGATTACCACAATCTCCATAATCTCTGCTAGCTGCATCTGCATCATTGCTGAAGAAAATGCGAATAGAAAGAGTTCAAATATGACAGAATATATCAAAATAATCATTCAACTTTCCAAAGCACTAAAATCCCAGATTAAGATAACTCAAACCTTTTCAGGAAGCTAGTTTCCCGCTGCAGATCCAATCGGGGCGTTCTAAAGACCGGCGGCGGGGTTGGAAATTGAGTTTCGAAAAACCTTTGAGTATACCTTGCTGCTTTAACTGAATTTATAGGAGAAAGGTTGCTAATGAAATTGAAAACAGGAGACTCCTGCAGTTACAAGAAGCATAAAATTGCAACTTAGAATTTCAGAATTAAAACGCCAGTCAGAACTTAAGCATAGAGTAACCAAAACCAAAACTGTCCTCTGTAATACATGTACTTCTTGAAAATAAACATCAAGATAAACAAACAAATAAGGCTCCGTTTCAATTCCAGTACATGTATTTGCGAAAGCATTTTCAAATAAAACGACTTATTGCAAGCATCCATTTAAAAAAATAAAAAAGCTAATATAAAAAATTTATCTTAAAAGCACTTTGAAGTCCCGTTTAACCCGCAAATGTTTTCATCTATTTCAATAAAACATTTCAAAATAAACACGAAAGCAATTTTAATTATTTGAAAACTCTCTAAATGAAAAAGGGAGAAAAAAAGAAAAAAAATTGAAAAAATCAAAATAAAAAAAAAGTGTTCCTTGATTTTGAAAATCGAACTGACGAGCAATTCCACTATTTCCACCCGCCGAAAAAAAAAACACGATTTTGTTTGGTTACCATGCAAGTGTAATACTAGGTAGATCCAAAACAGCAAAGTCGATCAGATCACATAATGCAGAAAAAATAAAACGACATCATGTTAATCTAAAACGAAAAAGAGTGGAAACCAGACTAACTTGAACGGCCGGAGACGAGCCAGGGGTTGACAATGACGTGGCTTTAATCCGATCGCCCTCAGGAGACTCCATGTCGATCCGAAACCGTCAAAACCCTAACAGCTTCTCTCCGCATTGTATAATTTCCTCTCTACAAAAGAGAATTCTTTTCCTTTAAATTTTTTCATTTCTTTATTACCGATAACGAAGATAGAGTTTCGTTTTTGCATTTTTGAACTCGTCACTGAGCGGGAATGTAGTTTCGTATCTCTCGCTTCTTCCTTTTTGGGCTGTTTTCTGGGCCTAGTCCATTCAGACCCTACATTTTGTCTTATTACACCTCAAGTCTCTGAGTAGGACTAAATTGAAATAATCCATAACTTTGTGGAGTAAAGTACTATATTTATAAAATATGAGGACAGTTTGAATATTTGAAAAGTCACTCATGGATGTTTTCATTTGTTAATTATGTTTAAAAATTTAATAATATAAATATTTTAATATTTTTTTATTTTTAACGATACTTATAATTTTATAATTTATTTATTAATAATTTTAAAAATTAAAAATTAAAATAAAAAAATGAATAGAGCATAGAGATTTCACTTCATCCCTGTTTTCTCTCTAAATAAGAAAATAGGTAAAAAAAATTTTCCATCTCTTTCCTAAATAAAAAATTAAATATAAAATTATTCTCATATTCTCTCCAAATAGAAAAAATCTCTGAGAATACTATCCCCGTAAAGATTTTTGCGATCCCTACACAACACTTTCGGCATATTACGGGCCGGTTCATTTTTTATGCTCGGGTCACCCGACCCAAATCATCGTCTTCTAAACCAATAAACCCCAAAACATAAACCCTAATACAATGAAACTAACTTCAAGTTAAAACACTTGTATTCTTCTTCCTTTTGATTAGTTTTCCCGCATTTTCCTTTACTTTCCCACGCTCATGAACTACCGCTTTCAGAATCTCTTGGGCGCGCCCTACAGAGGTGGCAACGCTGTCTTATCACAGAACACAAAGCTCATTTCACCGGTTGGTAACCGAGTGTCTGTCACAGACCTAATAAAGTCCAAAACTGTGACGCTTCCCGTCGAATCATCGTCGAACATCTGTCGCATCGCCGTCTCACCGGACGGGACTTTTCTGTTGACCGTCGATGAGAACCAGCGATGCCATTTTATCAATCTTCACTGCCACGTTGTTCTTCATCGTGTTAGATTCAAATATCCCGTAAATGCCATCCTGTTTAGTCCTAATGGCAAGTACATCGCCGTCGGTACAGGTAATTTGATGGATAATTAATAATTTAGGTGTTGAATTCGGGTTCAATACTTTCTAGGGGGTTTATTTTAATTTGCACCAAATATGCCCAGACTTTGCCTCAAAATCACTTTCTTGGCGAAAGAACCTAAAAGTGCTTTTGAAATAGCAGCTATGAAGTATTTTTCTTAAAACAAATTCACATACTTTTTTGACACATCTGTTATAGGAAAAAAGCTCTGATTGAGTACTTGACTCTAAAAGCACTTCCTAATAAAGTGTCTATAAAGTACTATCGAGTTTCTTTTGGTTGTGTCAGAGAAAGAGAGAGTTTTGCTTTTGAATTTTTACTTTAGTTTGATTGGTAAGTGTATTTTACAAGAGATTTTCTATTTTTATGAGTTTAATTCTTTTTGTTTCTCCTTTGGAATTGAATTGATTTGAAAATTTAAATTAGCCTTAAAAGCAATATGTTTGTGGAATTTGCAGGTAAACTGGTGCAAATATGGAGATCACCTGGGTTTAAGAAGGAAGTGTTTGCTTTCGAGTTAATAAGGACTTTGGCTGATTGCAATGACAAAGTTACTGCATTGAACTGGAGTCCTGATTCTAATTATTTGCTTGTTGGTTCAAAAGATTTGGCTGTGAGGTTGTTCTATGTAAAAGAAAAATTAAAGGGCATTCATACCAATAAGCCGTTTTTACTTTTAGGCCATAGAGATTCAGTTGTGGGTTGCTTTTTCAGTGTTGATAAAAAGACTGATAAGGTAAATAGGATTTACACAATTGCTCGTGATTGTTACATGTTTAGTTGGGGTTTTAGTGGCAATGATGGAAAAATTGATGAAACTATGGAAGATTCAGAGCCACCCTCTCCAGGTACTCCAGAGATGGAGCGTGAAGGTAAGAAGAGAAAGGATTTTGATGGTAAAGATGAAGAATTAGGTGAACAACAGGAGTATTTGCATAAGCAGAAGTGGGGGTTATTGAGGAAGGATGATTTTTCGCAGGCACCATCAAAAGTAACAGCATGTGATTATCATAGGGGGCTTGATATGGTAGTTGTGGGGTTCTCAAATGGGGTCTTTGGTTTATACCAGATGCCTGATTTTGTGTGCATTCATTTGTTGTCGATTTCTAGAGAGAAGATTACTACAGCAGTTTTTAATGAGCTAGGGAATTGGCTGGTGTTTGGTTGTGCAAAGCTTGGGCAGTTGCTAGTCTGGGAGTGGCGTTCAGAGAGTTATATATTGAAGCAGCAGGGGCATTATTTTGATGTAAATTGTCTTGCTTATTCACCTGATTCGCAGCTATTGGCCACTGGTGCAGATGATAACAAAGTCAAGGTATTGTATTTTAGTTTCATTCCTAAGATCATGTAGTTTAGGATTATATATTTGTTTACACTTGTGAAGTTATCTGTTAGCATCCCTCCAAGTAACAAATTTAATATCATTCTTTGTAATGTTGCTTGCTTTTTCTGTAGTTGAAGGGCACATATTATATTGCTTTACTTGTCCTGAATCACCTTGCACTATATTCACTTTTTGCAGTAAATGATTTGGTAGATTCCTTCATATGCACTATATATATATATATATATATATGATCAGTTTGTTGGATGAATGGCTTAATATATGATGTGAGTTGCTCCGTGTTAAACTTTAAATAGCTTGAATATGTTTCTTCCAGTTGACAAAGAACTAGTTCTAATTTTGCATTCACATGGTGTTCTTGGCTTCAGTTCAGCATTTTTGTGTAACCATTGGTTATATTTTTAATCTATGATTGGGACAATCTTAAGGTGACTCTTTATTTTTTCTTGTTGTCTCATACTAAACACAGTCTAATTTCAATTAAGTAAATCGAAAGGGTTCAAATCAATAAAGTATTTTCTTCTGAATATTCGTCAATAATAACCTTCCTTCGTTAAAATTTGTGCTGAAAGACTTGAACTCATGGTGAGCTAATGATCTTCTTTGCTGCAGGTATGGACTGTTTCATCGGGCTTTTGTTTTGTGACATTTACCGAGCATACTAATGCTGTCACAGCTCTCCATTTTATGGCTAATAACCATAGCCTTTTAAGTGCATCTCTAGACGGGACAGTTCGTGCATGGGATTTGTTTCGATATAGAAATTTTAGGACTTTTACTACCCCTTCTTCTAGGCAGTTTGTTTCTTTGGCATCAGATCAAAGCGGTGAAGTTATTTGTGCTGGAACTCTAGATTCTTTTGAGGTATACATGGTTATCATCATTAACTTATGATTGTGCTCTGCTATGATAATTTATTGATCCTGATAGTTCTTTTCTAATGTCTGTACAATAGATATTTGTTTGGTCAATGAAAACGGGTCGTTTGTTGGATATTCTTAGCGGTCATGAAGGCCCCGTTCATGGCTTGGTGTTTTCTCCTACAAATGTGAGTTATCTTTTGACCATGTTTGAACTTTTTTTCCTTGAAGTGGTTTCATTTTACTATTTCCCTAATCCGAGTCTTTGAAGCTTGCACCCACTCCCTTCTTTATGCTGTCATCCCATATTCTTGTTTTTCTATCTAATTGCTATCAGAAGAAGAAGATATTATAAATTTATCAGACATTTCATCTTACCTCTTGACTCTGAATGGCTTAATGTGGTTGTTCTTTTTTCACATGTAGGCTACCTTAGCTTCATCATCATGGGATAAAACTGTTCGGTTGTGGAATGTTTTTGAAGGAAAAGGTTCTGGGGAATCCTTCCCTCACACACATGATGTTTTAACAGTGGTTTATCGGCCAGATGGGAGACAGTTGGCTTGCAGCACATTAGATGGACAGATTCATTTCTGGGACCCACTTAATGGTGAGCTAATGTACACTATTGAGGGACGCAGGGATATTTCTGGAGGGCGTCTCATGACTGATCGCAGATCAGCAGCCAATTCTAGTTCAGGAAAGTGCTTCACAACATTGTGTTATTCTGCTGATGGAAGCTACATATTAGCCGGTGGAAGTAGCAAATACATTTGTATGTATGATGTTGCTGATCAGGTAAGTTTGTCTGCAAAAGCATGTAAATACATTGGTGTTGAATCCTAGGTTATTTTATAATTTTTCTGTGGCGAACCTAAAGCTGTTCTTTATTTTTGCATTGAAGTTTGCATGTACATTTCTAGAGTGTTTGCAAAATTTTAACGTCCTTAAGGGTGGCGGATAGTTAAAAGTGCAATGCAGTAATGAAGATTTTTAGGGAAATGGTACAGTAACTATGTTCGATCTTATCTATTGGGATCGAGACCCTTACTTAGAATATATCTGCAGTAACTAATGACCGTTGATGGTGTACTGGAAATTCTATTTGGTGGATGTCTAAAGTATTGGAATGTTAGCATTTCTTTATTGTGCTTGTAGTTGGTGAAACTTTTGGTTCTTTTGACACAGAGCGAGAGTTACCCTCATCACCCTTAAGGAAATCCAAAATAATTCTGCTGAATGTTATACTTCCGTAGGTCTTCCAGGGGATTATAATTGGTAACTTGTTTGAAACTTTAAAATTTTAAAAGGGATGGAATTAAGGTTTCTTTCCCTTTCTGAGTCTAAATTAGGAGGAGGTCAGTTTGTCACAAATACTAGTTTTATGTTTATTTCAAACTAAAGTGGTCCAGCAGATTCACAGATTTTATTTGTAAATGACCACACAGCCTTCCTTATATGTCTACTGTAGGTTTTGAACTTCGGTTGGAGGTGTATATTTTGGCCAATGAAGAAGTGACTTATTTCATCCTGGTTAAATTGCAGGTTACAAGTTGGGCTTGATGAAGCTTTTTAATTAATGATATCATATTCAGAGACCATTTAATGAGTGTGTGCTACCTTTTAATGTCATTTCATTATAGTTGGGATTATCAGTTTGTCTGTGTCTTATGCCTAGCTTCATTTTTTAGGTCTTCAATATGTATCCTGCTCTTCAAATGTTTGAAGTTGTCATTTTCAATTATAATGCCTGAAATCTTCAATGCATGGCAAGTCAGATCTGTAATTCATTCTATCTATACTGCACAGGTTCTGCTGCGTCGATTTCAGATAACCCACAATCTCTCTCTAGATGGTGTTATTGACTTCTTAAACTCTAAGAATATGACAGAAGCTGGCCCGATGGACTTGATTGATGATGACAACAGTGACACTGAAGAAGGTGTTGAAAAACAAACACGAGGGAAGTTAGATTATGATTTACCAGGAGCCTTGCCTAACCATGGAAGGCCTACCATTCGAACTAAATGCCTCAAAATTGCCCCCACCGGCCGGAACTTTGTAGCTGCAACAACGGAGGGGGTTCTAGTCTATTCAATTGATGAATCCTTTATCTTTGATCCCACTGATCTTGACATAGATGTTACACCAGAGGTACTAATCAAAACCCCTGAAAGTCTATATATTTGCGCATTCTTAGTTATTCTAATAAGAAAATTGTACACTTGGGGAAAAGTTCTTGATTTTATCTTTTTATGTCCTTGTTCATACATTTCTCATTGTAAGATGATACAAATAATGTTGAGGCAGTAAAAAATAAGCACTCACTTTGTTTGGAATTAGCATCTCTTTCCTTCTGAGATTTGTAACATTGTTGTCTATTTAAATTTGCCACTCGTTATGTTTTGTTTACCTTATTGTGCAGGCAGTTGATGCAGCACTGAATGAAGATCAGCCAAACCGAGCTTTAATCCTTAGCCTTCGATTAAATGAGGATAATCTAATCAAAAAATGCATTTTTGCCATACGTCCAGTTGATATACCTGCTGTTGCCTCATCAATCCCTTACAGATATATGCAAAGGTTAATTGAGGCACTTTCAGATCTTCTGGAGAGCTGCCCACATTTGGAGTTCATGCTACGCTGGTGTCAGGTATTGTTTCAATAACTTAAAATGCCCTTCTCATTTTTTCGTGCGTACACATTAGCTGGTTTACGGGACTGATTGGTTTATATGGTAGGAGCTCTGCAAAACACATGGTAACACCATTCAACAAAATTCCAGAAACCTGCTTCCATCTTTAAAATCCTTGCAGAAGTCGATAACCAGAATACATCAGGATTTGGCAGATACATGTTCCTCCAATGAATATATGCTTCAATATTTATGCTCGGTGGGTGCCAAGAAGTAACGTGTTCTCTATTTATTGGTTAACATTAATAATTTTTGTTTAAGAAGCTGCTGCGCTGTTGTAAATTCCAACCCACCCCCCATCTATGTTGCTCGAGACAAATGATCCTGCTAGGCATATGCTGCAGCCTGTCTGTTGTAAAAACTTCAACACACTACCGCCAAGAAACCTAGTGTGACAATGCGATCAGCTAAAGTATCGAACATAGCTGTTCATAACGAAGTCTAAGTAGCATGAATTATGGTTATTTCTCTTATGATTTTATTTTGAGAGGGTGATGAATAGTTGGGTCTGTATCACAATTTTGAGTTATTTAACACCTTGAAAGCAAATTTGCTACAGAAACATCGGCTCCATTGCTAGGGGTTGCTCATGTTGTAGTTTTTGACGTCTGATTGTGAAAGAGCATAGAGAATGAAAGTTTCTTTTTAGCATTTAAATTGTTCAATTCTTCCATGCTCATCTGTAACATACTTCTTACTTCTCTTTTTGAAAAAAACAATTATTCCATAATACATATGCATGCGTACATATATATATATACACATTTTTTTTTTTGGAAGTCTAAAATTTAATTAGAACAAATATTTTAGAACTCAGAAATACAATATCCTTACCAATAGGTACGTAATATAAATATTACAATTTGGGAGTCATCCAACAGAAATAAAAGAAACATTCTGTGGGTAATACTGCTATTTTATTAATCAGCGAACCTAAAAAAAATTAACCACTCACTTTCAAAATTCAGGGAGAAAAAGAGGAAATAATCAGGAAAGTTGCAGAATACAAATGTCCAGCACTTCCCACAAAATAATTTTTTTCTTACTGCAGTTGAAATTATTTAATTTATTTCTGCTCAGCTGTATAAACTAATTAAAAACAAGTAAACGGGTATGTAAAGGAACAGATCCAGTCTTGTCGGACGAAAAAAGGACTTATCCCATCGCTTTATAGCAACAAGAAACTCAGAAAATGGTAAAAGACCTGATAGACTATTCCTCGCTTTACATTCCACAGCAGGAAATCAATCTGACTTCTGGTTGGATGCAATACCTTTGAGCTTCTCCTTTAGTTCACCAGACTGTAAAGGACAACACAATATTCAGGCAATGGCATTTCAAAGAAAGTCAATTCACACTCAGTACCTAAATAATGTGATACCTGGTGCATATTTAGAATAATATCTGAACCTCCAATGAATTCACCCTTGATAAAAATCTGAGGAAACGTAGGCCAATGGCTGTGTAGAAAGTGACAGCATTAAGAAAAACAACCGTCTCAACAGTAAAGGAACAAGAATGTCGTGCACATTTGTTATGTCTAGCAAATAATGAACCATTTATACATTTAAATACTTATGGATTTATCAACGGAGAATAAACGTATTCAACGTTGAAGGAAAAGCCACTATCAAGCTGAACAAAGCCAAGAGAATTAAACACAAATACAGAAACTTGCAGATTTAGATAAAAGATAAACTAAGTCACCATAGAGGTACATACCCGTCATTAACAAACAATTCAACAATGTATCAATAACGAACAGGAGGATAAAGCCTCAAGCAGAGGAATTAACGATGCTTAGCACAAAATATCAACTGGGACAAGGTCATATCTTTTATTTTTATTTATTCTCCACATATAAACACTAGAAAGTGCAGAAAGCATATTGATTCATACAATTCAAAATAGAAGAGGCTCAAAAAGGCATTATAGAAGAAATTTATCAGAAATTAGTTTAATATGTAGAAAGAAAATTTATTGAACAACATTTCCGGAGCATCTGACTCTCACTGCGTGAGTTTCAGCGTTCAACTAATCCAAAAGGGCTAAAAGGACACATCTACATATCAAATATACAGGTAGACGATGATAATCCACCAGATTACAAATGAGCGAGCTCAACATCACTCTTGCATTTTATTTGATTGAGAACTATCTCCAACTACTTCACAACAGTTTTTATTTTTACTATGTATCAAGTATCAAGCAGACCATATTGAATAACAGAAAACAAGTCATCAACGTTTTCAACCGTCATAATTTATCAGAAGACCTGCCTCATCACCCCTAAACCGAAAATAAAAAAATAACATAAATGAAAAACCAGACAAAGAAACCACCAAAGATGCTGCTGATGATGATAAATTCCAACATTTTACAACCCAAAGATAATAGGGAAGGAACACTAATGTTATTTGGCAGCTGAAAGCTACCCAGTAGCAGGATAAAACATTACTGAAGTAGGTTAAGAAAATTTTGAGAAGCTGTATTTGCAAGTTATTATGACATGAGACGCACTAGAAGAGTAAAGTTTCAAGTCACATGAGAATGGATTCTCTGGTGATTATGCCGAAATCAAAGAATGATATTTGAGATTCTAACCCATCACATTGATGGCCTTTAACCTAAGTAAAAGTTCTGGGTATTTTGGTTATATATTAACAATGCATTTTGATCACAAGTTGTCACATTAATTGCAAGTTGTATCTTAGAAAATTTTAGTCTCATTCAAGTTCAAGACCATAATTAGAAATCGAGATCAATCCTGCCAAGATCAACTGACCTGAAAGCTTTTACTGCACTTTTAAGCTCTGGATCTTCCAGAATATTTCTAGCACTTATTGGAACATCTGCACAGGCCCACAACCATGAATTAAACTACTCTAACCAGTAATATAATTGGAGAGAAATTAACAAATAAAGCTTAGACGAAGCAAATATGAAGAGGCAACTAGGCCAATGATGAACATAATCTAGCCAGAAATCTTTTAATAATTAGCCGTTTATATAGATTTTTTGATGCTGACAATATATTCAATCAGAAATTAATTTGATTTTTTCCATCTCAACCAGAAGAAAATATATCCAATGTACACTGACAATAACTTAAATATAAACAAACTGCATGATATATTGTGACCACTTTCAGCGAGTCAATATGTTGTTTTATGGAAAATATATCTCATATAACATTATAATACTGATTTACATACTGTGACCAGGGAAAAACTTAATCAGGAAATGGGGGAGGCAAGATGAGGTTCATAGGCTAAGCATAAGATTGCCTATCACATTGCTCATGTGATGTCCATTACCTCTGTTGATATCAATGAGAACTGATACAACAATAAGCTTAACAAGCATGTAAAATAATTGAAAAAGTTCAGAGTCCAAAGAACAGAAATAAGAAAACTTACTATATGCGCCCAGTACACGCACTGCCAGCGAACTGAAACCACATTGAGGAAATTCAGGAACCCCCTTCATGTAAAGCATCACAGGGTTTTCTTTGACATCCTACAGCAGAATTTGATCACCACTTAATGGACATAGAGCTCCAAAAAAAAAAAAATTAAAAGAAAAAAAATTAATGAAAACAAAGCGAAACATGAAGTTCAAAATTTCCATCATAAAATAGTGTTGATGATTGACAAGACATCTGTACCTGCTCAACAACTTCCTTTAAAGAAAGGCCAGAGGCGTCGACCTTGCTAGTAGGTCTAAAATCCTCATGTGTGTCAGGATCATTGGGCACATCAGTAGAGTATTTCATCCCATTGCGGTACAAGGATCCGGATACCTACTAACAATAAAACGCAAAAGCATGAGCTATTGTTCCTATTATGATAATAACAAACATACTAAGCAAAATACTTCATATTTTGGCAGTGATGGATATGATAATACGACGACTTTGTAAACATGTCTATCACTTAGCTCATTTGACGCCCATGCAATTTGTAGCCCAGACTGAAGTGAATAAAAGTTTTTGAACACACTAACCCTCACAAATAAAATGTAATTAACTCAGTGTTGGAACAAGAAAAAATTTTTTTTTAAAAAAAAATCTGATTTTGTGCTCATTGAGAATCCTTTTTGTAAAAATCATTTCTCAGAAAGTACCAATCAAATTCTTCATTGAACCAGAAAACACTAACTAAAAATGGCACCAATCAAATTCTTTCCAACAGAAATCCATGTTTTCTCGTTTAAGCAAAATCTACTCTATTGAATTACTCCAACATAGAAGCAAAATCATCAAAAATTATTTGAAAGCACTTTTGGCAGTCCCAGAGTCACAGTTCAACGACAGCGACATACATATAATTACTGATTTCAACTAATAAAACGCACATGTAGTCCGGAAACATAAAAGGAGAAAAACCCTTTCGAAGTACATCATTTTCATTCAGATATCACTCAGTCCCACTTTTATATTTCACCTCCAACACCATCAAACAATTCAAAAGTATCAAAAGCTCCGACAAAGCATCATCAAAATAATCAAATGGAAGTTTCAACTAGTAGACAACAACAATTTCTTTCATTAGGTGAACTAAGTCCTCTCTATAACATTTCGTACATTTTCCAAAAAAGAAAAAGAAAAACCTAATCCTAAATGAGCTAAAGCGTCAATCAAGATTCTTACAATTCTAGAGGAACGCGCAGATGGATAACTAGCGATTCCCTTGAAGATTAAGTTGGACAATGATCTCGCCATCTTGTTGGATAAGTACCTGAACAAACCAAAGAAGCCAAGGTGTATTAACAACCAGTAAGAATCTCATAAAAGCAATCCTCGTTCAAGCAAAACTGAGAAAAGCTTCAAGAGACCTGTTACGCACTTCGGTTTTCGACCGAGTTCAGATTTTTTCACCTGTATCGAAGAGTTCGAGTGAGTTGGCTTTGGCTTATGTCGGCAATATTTATACTTTCAGAACTTGTAAGAAGTGTATGTACACAAAAAAAAAAAAAAAGGGATCGGCTACTATTAGAAATCGAACGGCTGTAAAAATTAAGTGAAACGTCGAAGCGAGTATTTTTTTCCATTAAACTTACGGGCTTAATTGTAACCAAATTACGGAGTAAAAAAAAAAATTTTGAGATGAAATTTAGATTGACATTAGCTTCCAATCGGCCAAAATTAGAAGAAATAAATTTTCAGTTAAATTCAATCAAACTTTTCAGTAGAAAGGGTTAGGGGAAGTAGGATAGCAGTTATTCAGAGGTTTTAATTTTAGGGAATTAAGTTAATATTTTTAATTCAGTGGTATATTGGGCAATATGCTGGGTTTATAGAGTAAGAATTAGAATTTCAAAATTTAGTTGTGAGTTCTTTGAGTACATGAATTTAGCGAGTTTTTTTTTTATCGGGTGGAGATTATTTACATTTTAAAAATTATTTTAAATATTTTAATTTTAATAAAACTTTTATTACAAAAAACACTCATAATGTGAGTTACTATTAAAAATAATTTTTTATAAGTCAATAACATGTAATTACTTTGAACACTCATATAGAATACTCATTGTAACACTTAAAGAGTGTGCAAAATAAATTTAATTTTATAAAATTAATTATGACTGTACAAAATAAAATGGTATTTTAACTAACTTTTAAAATACAAATAGCCACACCTTTTCTTTTTGTTTCCATAAATCGCCCACCCGAAATTATTAAAATTTTTTATTTGGTATTCTTAATGAAAGGGGATTTTTGAGAAACTTTTGACGGTGTCCAAAGCTTAACTCTAACATCACTCCAACCCATTTTTATAATGAATAATGCTTTTCACACTCCTTTAAAACCCTCCATTTTTGTAATTATAATTCTATAGTTAGAAAAAATTACATAAAAGGATAAAATTTTCTTTTCAAAATTTTCTCTTTTTTTATACAATTTTTTTTTAAAATCAAATAAAATTTTGTAATTAATTTTAATAATAAAGTTTGATTCAACAAGAATTTTTTTAAAAAAATAACAAAACAAAAAACCCGTTAATTGTACTTAGATGTAATTTTTTATGTAAAAAATAAAAAATAATAATTAGGAAGAAAAATATATTTGTAATTAATTTTAAAGATAGAAATGTCATTTTATATCTATTATAGATAATTCCAGAAGTAAAAACGTCCTTTTATAATTAACATGCTCGAGTATTTTTAAAAAATGTATCATCTTTTTAAAATTTACCAAAAAATGTGTCACCCATATAATTAACCCTACTTAGTTTAAGCAAAATTGACAAGTGAATGTATTCAGATGCATGGAACAACGAGAGATTCAAACTCTTTAAAATCAACTGACAATCCATCCCTATAATTGTCTGTGTCAAAGACACTATGCTCGTTTCTAATCTTATCGTACGTTGATGAGTTGACAAAGTAACAACATGCATATCTAAATCTTGCATTTCTTGCTTTCTTTCTGTTGGTCCCATCTTCGAAGCAATAGCCATCAGTGAAATGGAAATTTTGCACCATCCCTACTAACCCTGAAAGTAATTACGGTGAGACAAGGAAAATAATGAAGAAAAAAGATCTTGGTTGAAGTTACTTACATCAACCTTAGTACCGAGATTCATTTGTAAGCAAAGTAAGCTGAGATGCTGCAATCACCGTCGGTTGTTGGATCCAGACCATTGCGGACCGCGCCAACGTAAACCTCGATGATCACGAATTCTTTGCTGCTGTGAATTGTCATTGTGTCTCGAAGCACGGTTAGACTCCACATTGCTCCTCCCATAATGAACTCTTTGTGTTCCCAAATGGTTGTTCCATCTAGAATAATTTGACTCTGAATCATGCCTGTTATCATGTGTCCTCCCTATTCGAAAATCATTAATCAACCTATACCTTGGGGTAGGAATTGTTTCCCTGCTCCTAAACCTCAGTGGTCTCCATGAGCTCCTATTGACAGGCACTTGTTCCACTTGTTCACTATTTACATTGAGTCCATGCATTTCATAGAAAAGGTATATATGCAGAAGTGAGCTGAGAAAGGTGTCATAAGGAGAATATCGGGAAACATCCTCGCCATTTACTTCCACCATTGCTGTTCGAACTGCGCTAACAAGATCCCTTAAACTGCTAGTATTCTCCAACCTTCTCCAATCATGCTCACGTACTGGGTCCACCTCAGTTGGCCGGATAGAAGGGTGTTCTGATCTAGCATGCTTCCTGAGTTCTGAATAAGACCCAGAAATATCACAATCCTCACAAGAACAACTCCTCACTTTAGAATTCATGAACTGACGAGCAGCCTCTACCACAACATAACCATGGATCTGTCCTCGACATAGAGGGCACATTAGCTTCTGCTGCAATAGTCTTGCATCACGACGAGATTGCCCAGGCAGTATGGTATCATGTCGGACTTGACCAGCCAGTGAGGTTTCTTCCGTATCTGTAGAAGAATTCATACTTGAGTGAGTTTCTTGTCCTATTTCTGTTGTCGGGGCTGATGCTGATGACTTAAGGTACTGATCAAGGCAATTTGAGTGACGGTAACTTGTATCGCACATGTAAGGTCGGCAACCATTCTCATACGAAGAACAATGTAAGAGAACAGCATTATGGGGGTGTTCCAGGCAGATTGGGCACCTAGTATCCTCCCACTCACTGGCATCCTCAAGTGATCCCGTAGAGACCTCAGTTTTGCACTGCTTGGCATCCTTGGAACTAGAACTACAAGGATAAGGAGATGCCCTAGACCGATCAAAAGCCAAAGATTTAGCTCTTCTATCCTTTGGCATTTTGGAAGTATAAATGTCAACTTTTTAACTTCACAACAGTACTTACTGGAGCCCTATGTAATCATATCAAATTTTTAGTCAGCTAAAAAAGACCTCAAACTTCAGCAAGACATAAAAGAGGACTGTCCATGTTTATGTGTGAGCCAGTACTTCTCTATTTTAGATTGCATGGATGAAGGCACTCGGTATAGTTTTGAACAAAAACAAACAAAACATTCCAAAAACTAAGATGATGCCAGCAATAAACAAAATTACAGATAAATTTAAACATTGTATACGATCAAACATTATAAACAGAGTATATATAATAGCATCTGATGTAGTTTTCTTTATAGTTTTATGTTAGCCGCAAAGCAAGACCTCTTTTGTTTAGTTTTGAGTCATTTCTGACTTCTTTCTCCCCATTCAAGGCATCCTTTCAAAATCAAAGGGCTCACACTCTCACTAGCCAACGTGAATAAAAGCGACTAATCAATAACAGTCTGATAACTTAAAACAAAATTCATAACTCAAGAGTCTAAAACAAGACCAACTTATGTTAATGGCGTATATCGAATTTCTACATAGACATTGCCAAAAAGAGAGAGGCAATAGACACATAAAAATTACAAGCAATGCAAATGCAACTCATAGTTTTAAGTCCCCCATTATATTCCAAAAAGCAGCTTTAAGTTTGTTACGATGATGATAGAGTCAAGCACAAAACAACGAACAAAAAAATTCACCAAATAACATAGCAAATCAAACCCCAGACGAGATCAGACAAAACCCAGATGAGATAACGCAAATTAAATCTTTCTCGTCACCTGCTGAGACCCAGATAACACTGTAATCGTGGGTATACACAAAAGTCAAATACAAGAAGCAAATAAACATTAACAAAACATAATGAGAAAAATTAATCCAGAAACGACGTCGGATTGTAACAAAAAGGGCAGACAATTTAAAAGGGTCTTCAGTCGCCAGGAGGAGAGAACTCACCTGGATTCTCCTTTTTCGAATTCTGAGAGAATTTCAAGCGACACAGAAAGCCTAGTGCCGCAGAATGATTAATATATAATCAGTTGGTACTTATTTTTTTCTGCTTTGGGAATTTGTTTGTGGAAGTACGATGATGCCCCTTTGTTCACTTTATAATCACTTTTCGGACTCGTGGCGCCGCTCGTGGGGCTTGTACCGTTCGTTGTACGTTACCTATTACCCGACCCATCCGTCGACAGACACAGGCTGGCCGCTGGAGCCCAGTCGACCATTTCATCGGTAATTTATTGATTTATTAAATACTGTGTTGAGCAACAAACACTCCATCCCGTCTCAGTATTTATTAAATAGAGTTACGTCATCCGTAACTTACGGCAATTCAAATTATTTTTATTTATGATTTAATTGCCGAAGAATTTAAAAAATTATGAAAAATTATTTTTGAATCAACTTTTAAATAATAATAATAAAAATATTCTCATATAAATATAAAATCAAATCAACATAACTTTTGAACTAAAATAACTAATGTTTACTAAATATTTTAATATTGTACCTTTTTGCTATAGTTATTAGCCTCAATGTCAAATAAGGTTTCAACATGTTTGCAAATCTTGTAAATTGTAGTTCACATTTTAGCTAAATAAAGATGATAATATTAAAACTGGAATATGAAGTTCTTATCTTGACTAACATATCACAGACTAATGACGACTTATGTATTAAATAAAATTTGACTTTTATGTGATTAATCTGACAATTATTTGCATTAGTCATTGAATGAAACGTGAAACTATAATTAATCTTACAATTATTTACGCTTATTATTGAATGACACGTTAAATATCACATAATCTGAGATGTTACAATTGTATCAAAACTTTATAAATGTAGAATCATTCTTGAAATTTAAGCATTTGTCATTAATATTTTCTTTATGTTCATTAAAATTGTTGTTATATTTAAGAAATTTTATCCCGTGACATATAATTTGAAAAATTATACTGATCATTCGAAAATTGTGAAGAAAAATTTAAAAGTTGTGATATACGAGAGTTGCAAGATCATCAATACATTATCCTAGTCTTTCACACTATATTGTGATGAAAAATTATTTATTAAAAAAAAGATATTTTTAAAATTCTATATACATATAATTAATTCATTTTACCATTATTAATGAATTTTAAAAATTTCATGCATTCCAATTATCAAAGTGTTGCAAAATTTTCAAAATTTTATTTTTTGGTTTTGTTAACATTATTAAGACAACCCTAGACACCAAATTTGTTAAATAAAGGGGTTCTTTTTCGGAAAATGCTATCTCTTGAGGTGGTTAGAAGATATTTTTCAACAAATTAAACCCAAAACCCTTCATCCTTTCCTCCCCACCATCAAAGGCGAAACACTTTGAAGCAGGGCGATGGCGAAACGGATGCTGAAGTCTCTCATAACGTCTTTCACTTCTGACGGTGACTTCCTCGCCGTCTTGTCCCCAAACGGCGTCGTTAAAGTACACACACTCTCTGTCTCTCTCTCGTTCTCTTTGTAATCAATGGATGATATTTGTTTGTGTTATGAAGATTTTTTTTTTTTTCATGTTTGCCAGTATTTCAATGTTGCAAAGGAAATATGAAAAGATTATTGTTTCTTTGTAGTGTTGGAAGTGTGTTTGAAATCAAATTTTAGCTGGGTTCTTATAGGATCATATAAATAGCTTTGTAATTGCAAACCAACATATGCTTTAAAAGCATTTTTTTTTTTTTTCCTTAATAGATGAATTCTATTTGAGAGCATTCATATGGGAACATTGAGCCTTTTTTATTTTTTCCAGTTGGTATCTTGTGCGCTCAACTTAGGATCAGTTATTTTTGTATGGTAATGGCATTGGACTTGAGATGATCTTCACATTATTACCATCTAAAATAAGTGTAGACTGTATCATTTTATTGACATGGTATCTGTGTGACAACTTGTCTCAGTCACTAAAAAAAATTGCTATAGCTTTGAGAGGGGATGTTGAGTTATGCTGACTTTGAAAATTTGATCTTTTATTATTCATGCTGTTGTTCTTTCTAAGTTTGGCTTGGTTTTACATGTCATGTGGCCATTGTGAAGTAAGTTTTCTTATACTGAGGAATGTAATTGTACGATTTTCAGATATGGAGCACAAATGATGGAAGTCTATTGGCAGAGTGGAAACAGCCTGATGGAGAACCTGTAGTTAGTTATTCGTGTTTGGCATGCAGTTTTGTTGGGAAGAAGGTAGCTTCTAATTCTTGGAAAAGACCCCTGAGTTCTGTTATTGATTCTTTTGAGATTCACCTAAACAATGTAATTATTCTTTTATTGCTTTTGAAATTGTAGCGTAGAAAAGAACGTGGTACTCTCTTGTTAGCTCTTGGCACCAGTAATGGGGACATCTTGGCAGTTGATGTTCTTACTGGTGAGATGAAGTGGAAATCTACCGGGCGCCATCCTGGGTATGATGATATATTGTTTGCTAAGGAATCATGTGGTTGGAAGTACATGAAATGAATTAATGCCCAAATAATCCTATGCTTATACACACACACACACACACTTATCTATATTCATATGTTTGATTATTGATGTTAGCTGTAGAAAACAATAATCTTTGTTCCTTTTTCTCTGTTGGTGTTACATTTAGGGGTTGCTTATTGACCATATCAACTATTCATCTTTCTTAATCTAATTGCTTATTGTATCTTGTAGCAAAAGGAGTTTTCTCTTATACATGTTAGTTCAGTAAATCTGTAAGATAGATGATTAACATTTTCCCCTTTCTTTAGTGGACTTGCCGGTCTTGCTTTTGCAAAGAAAGGCCGTAGTTTACATGTTGTTGGAACAAATGGAATGGCTTCTGAGATGAAATCGGAAATGGGAGAAGTAATAAGAGAGTTCAAAGCTTCAGAAAAGCCCATCTCTTCTTCAGCCTTTTTATGCGGTGAGGAAAGCAGCTCATGCCTGTTGCATTGTCGACCTGTATTTTTTTTTGGCTCTTATATTTTATCCTTTTCTATTTATATGCCAGAAGAGAAAATTTTTGCTTTAGCCAGTAGTGAGGTACGGATTCTAAGTTTGGAGAATGGGGAAGAGGTTCTGAAGTTCTCGGATGATGTGGTGAGTTACTTAAGTTGAATACAGTTTGATGGTTTGTTTACATGCTTAAAGTATTTGTTATTTTGCATACTTTGTTATTACAGGGTCTCCTGCAGTACGTATCTGCATCTGATGGTGCAAAGACCATTATTACAGTGGGTTATGGGGAGAAACATCTTCAAGTGTGGAGGTGTGATATCAATTCAAAAACTGTGAATAAAGGACCTGCTCTTTCAATGCAACATTCTCCTATAGCTATTGACTGCAAGAATAGTCCCAACGGAGAAGATGGTACAGTCATATTAGCAGTTGCAGAATCTGGAGTAGCTTATTCGTGGAACTTGAAGACAGTTTCACAAGGCGAAAAGACGAATCCAACAAAGATCACTGTAAAACTTAAAAAAGCTGATGCAGACCAGCAAAATAGTGTGAATGTGAAAAAGAGTCGAACTTCTATCATTGCTGCCAGATTGAATGATTTAGAAGCTGACGGACAGGTGACAGCTGTTATTGGTTATGGCTCAATAGATACTCCACAGTTTAGTTTTGTGGATATTAGTAACCCAGGGGAGAACATGGTGATTTCTGCTGGAGATACATCTGAAACTGTTCAAGAAAATGGGGTTCCTGCAGCAAAAGGTATGCGTCTATTCTTCATTTTTAATGGTTACTTTTATTTCTGATTATGGTTTCTTCCTAAAAAGAGATCCCCGACTTTGTTTTAAGCAATTTTCTCCATGGACAAAGTTGTTTTGTGAAGCAATTGACAACCATCTTGATTAACCTTTCCCTTCCATGAAACTCCCAATTTTATTTTGATCTTAAACTGGAATGATCTTTAATAGTATTGTGTCACCCGAAGAGCACTCAAAACATTAGAGAAGTGTCAAGTCAAGTTGTTTAAATTTTCTACTCTCCCATGCAGTTTTTCTTGAAAATTCATTTACCTTAGCAATTTTTTCTAATGTGATGTTGAATATGCCAAGCAGTTCATACCCTGAAGCATTATTATTATTATTATTTTTCTGAGAACATACCTTGAAACTTTTTTTTTCTTTTTTAAAGCACTGCATACATTGAAGCTTAGGATGAAAGATGACCCCTTCTTAATTGAGTTTATTGTGAATTTGTGATGAAAGAAATTTGAGTCCTTATTTGTGATTATCTATCTATATGCAAAGTGTTATCTTGTATTTATTTTAATAGAAAACTATCACAGGTCTCCATGATTTGGAGTCGGAAGCAGCCACTGCTTCAGCCCAAAATGAAAAGAGAAGCAAGAAACGAGCAGCATCTGATCCTGATCTTGAAACTACAAGAGATGTTGTAGATGGTGAGTGTTTTATGTTCAAAGAGAATCTAATTACTTGGTTGTATAATTTCTCTCCCAATAGATGTGCATGAATCTTGTGGTATTTGAAGGAGGATTCAAACCAATCAGAAATGCTGTTTGTCGGAAGCGTGACAAGATAAATGCTAAGCCAGTGTTTGCTTGATTTACAGCTACCTTTTGGCTTATTTGTTTGATGATATGCTTTGACATTAGGCTAAATACTTAAGTTTCACTAAATCAATTTATGCAATGTATTTCTTGATCAAGATATAAGAACAGTAAAGGAACATTATTAACACTAATTTCCAGCTTTTTTGTGCATGAAAGTAATTACCTTGACACTATTAGAAATCGTTCGTCGTATAACATATTTTTGTAATGGTGCTTCATCTTCTGGAAAATTTTTGGTTTAGCACTCTTGTGAGTTGTTATCTCTGTGATCAACAAAAAGATAATAATGGAGAAGCAAATTAAACACTCCCCTGATAATTGGCGCATTTAGGCTCGATAGCTATAGTTATGATAGAGAATTTGTTTCTTAATTCCCTCACTCTCAGGTTGTTGTATGATGTGGATTTATCAATTATATATGTCTTTTCTGTATCCGGATCAACTAGGAGATATCTGGGAAGAACATTTTCCTCGAAAGAGTATCTGACTGGCCACAGTGGCTATTTTTGGACTTCCTTAGATCTGTTGGAGATACTTAGTTCTCCTTTTGTTTGATAGATGTCTTCTTGATCCCTGTGGGGGCTCATTTGTTCCCAAAGGAAAAAATTCTTTTTGGTGATCAACTGGTGCACTTTGCATACATTGTTGCTGTTAATCTAAGTAAATTGATCATGTGAGTATCAAACGTCTTGGTTTGATAATTAATCCTATATAAGTCTCCTCATTTAATTTATCCTTCTTTCTATGTTGAGGTTTTACAGTTTACTTCCTACATTTCTGATGTCATTAAATAAAAAACAGATTCTGGAATAAGCATTTTTATCTGCTTTTGAAGATTCATTTAGTGGGGACTTTTATATTTAGGTCACATTGAGGACATGGATGGAGTTCTTCTTGATGATGATCAGAATGAGCCTACCATGGGTGAGAAACTTGAAAATCTGAATTTACATGATAATAATGAATCCAAGGACCAGGAGACTCCAGAATCCTCTCAGACAAAGCCTCCAAGTGCAGACTCAGTTAATATTCTGCTTAAGCAAGCATTGCATGCTGATGATCGGGCCCTTCTCTTAGAGTGCTTATATAACCAAGACAAAAAGGTTGCTTCATACTTGTAGATTAACCTATGAAATATATCATTCTAGCTGTTCTGTACCTGCCCCTTTGATACTAAATCCAAATCTCTTTTGCAGGTCATTGCAAATTCAATATCTCTTTTAAAACCCTCTGATGTTCTCAAGCTTTTTCATTCTCTAGTATCGATAATCCAGTCGAGGTAATTTGCTGCTTAATCATGTTAAATATATCCAGTGAATACAAACATTTATTATGTAAATTATAGGTCAAGAGTAGTTTGAACCTTCTGTCGGTACCATATACAGACCAGGTTTTCTCCAGATTTATTACTTCGTCTGTCTTTTGCCAACCTCATATATTTAATTTTGCTCTGAATGACACTTGGGACCTTAGTGCGAACCAGAACTTAAGAGTGATATATCAATATCATAGCTGTTTATTTGATAGTGGATGACCTTTTCACACATGCTGTCTTCCATTCTGTCTATATTTGATATTGCAGTCATTCATTTTTCGATTTTGAACTTCACTCGTGGAAATTGTAAGTTTGGTAGTCACTATGGGACACTTTGGTTTCAGGGGTGCAGTGTTGGCATGTGCTCTTCCATGGCTAAAGAGTTTGCTTCTTCAACATGCTAGTGGAATAATGTCTCAGGAATCTTCTTTATCCGCCCTGAATACTTTGTACCAGGTAAGAGATGGAATTTCACACTATACAGGTGTTGGTTTAATGATTATCTGAGATTGTTCATTTACTACGTTGGCGGTCAATCATCTCATTCATATACATTTTCCATTTGTATATCCATACAAATAGATTCAAATACATGCATATTTTTGAACTGCAGTAATATGGTTTGCTGATGTCTGTGCAGCTTATAGAATCTAGAGTCTCAACTTTCCAGTCGGCTGTTCAAATATCAAGTTGCTTAGACTTCCATTTTTCAGGGGTACGTGTTGCTCCTCCTTGTGTCATGAATCGTTTATAAAGTGGCTTTTGCATGGTATCAAGCCAAAAACACAATTTTTCATTTCCTCTTTTTTATTAGGTTGTCGACGAAGGAGTAGAAGAGAACAATGACGTGATTCCTCTGGTATATGAGGACAAAGATTCCAGTGACGAAGAGGGTGAAGAGGAATTGGAAGACGCCATGGAAACAGATCAAGAGAATGAAGAAGAAAACGAAGACAATATAGATAATGATATTGCCAATGGGATCAGCGACTTCGAAGGAATCGAGGCCATGAGCGATTGACGGATAATACCCCAGCTAAGATTTTTGAGCCTGAGTAATACTGAAGATTGCAACTCAGATCTTCGAGCATTAGACATACTGAAGATTATAAGGTGTTGTAAGGTTGTCATTCCTGGAAAAAATATATGGTCGCAGGACTGTAGTAAGACTGTCATTCCTGGGAAACACAGATGGTCTCAAATGTGCTCTCTTTTAAGTTTGCATCATTCTCTGATGAGACACAAGAAGCTCCAGAGAGAGGTACTGACTAATGTGATTCACTTCAGCTGCCGATTTCCTAACGACCCTAGAGTATACGCTAATGGCGTAAACTTTGTGTTGTATCATCTGTTGAACAAAAAAGGGTTGGAAAGAACTCAAACCCCCAATGCCTGCATTTTTTTTCCTTGTATTTTACAAATTTTGTAGCCTGTCTTTAGAACAGAAATATTCAGATTTTGCTCAACATTGGTTCTCTCGTCTCATTAATGAGGCCACTTTTCGTATTAATTATTAAACAACTGAAATTGTCGTCATGGATGCATGCTATGAAAAAAATGGAAGCTTTTCTTTAAAGATAAGTCTTACAACTTCTCAGTCAAATTGGCCAACACGTTCAGTCAGAACTTCTCAGTATGATTGGCCGACACATTCAGATCTAGGCCAAACACGTACATTGAGACATTCAAACATGTACATTGGTGCTATGACTTACAGCCGCTTTATGGGGACAAAAAAATGAAAAGGAAAGTAAAAAAAAAAAAAACTACAAGATACTATAAAATGTCTTTCAAATAACAATTTTAATAAAATTAATAAGAATATTATAAAAAATTTTATAATCCAAGCACCAAATGATTTCTAAATTAAAACTAAGATAATTAGTTTATGTTATAGCTTAACAACGATAATTATGCAATTTCAGTACCAAACGCCCCAGTATCATCAAACGTAACCTTAGATCTAATTTGGCAACTTATAGAAGAAGCTACACTTACGAAGGACAAAATAAGATTTCAAAGGATAACGATATGGAAGGGAAAAACTTGACTCCTTCATTGTTATAACAACTAGAATACAAATCTTTACCCTTCTGCTATGACACTAATTAGAGAACACAAAGCAATAAACAGCCTTCACTACCTTCTCAGAATGAAGGCCAAACGAAAGAGTAACAGTATTAAACTATCCTTCATCATTTATAAACTAATGAAGGGACTCAGAAAGAACATGCCCAAAATGAGAGACAAAACATTATTACATGACGACTCTGAAAACAAAACACACAACACAAAGCAGCGCCTGCTGATATCAGACTTGAATCAGCAGCTGGTTAGATCAGACTTGAATGAGTACTATTAATTAATTAACCCTTTGTGTAAGTGTTCCTGTCTCGATCACCATAACGTTCCTCCTCTTCACCAGCGCCACCGAATCCGAAAGTGTGCTTCACGGCGTCAGCAGCACTCTGAGCAGCGTCCTTCACTTTCTCTTCGGTCTGTTTAAGAATGCCTCCTGTCTTCTCCTTGGCTGCCTCCGCCTTCTCCCCGGTTGCCTGTCCCGTCTCCTGGGTTTTCTGCTTCCCCGCCTCTGCCGTTTCTGCAGCCCTCTGCTTCGCCTGCTGTGCCGTCTCAGAGGTCTTGTCCTTGGCCTGCTGAGCTGCCTCGTAAGTCCTGTCCTTGGCTGCCTGCGCCTTGTCCCTCACATTCTCCATCGTCTGTTTCGTCCTCTCCTGTTAAATATTTACCAAACTTTTAAATATTTACGAAAACACTTTAACAACAGTTACTATGTACATGACATGTAATGATATGTATCTATAATGTATATGCGCAAATGATTACCAAACGCTTTAATAACGATTATATATGAATGCGAGTATAATACCTCGGTCTGGCCTTTGACTTCACCAGCTCTGTAGCTCTGATCGTGGGATGCCATTTTGATATCTGAAAAGGGTGCTTAAAAGAGATTAATTTGCTGAAAGATTTAGTGGACGAGTATTTGATCGTTTGTGCCTGCTTGCTTGCTTGTTGGTTGGGAGAGGAGCATGGGATTATATAGAGTTTGAGAAGCTCTGGCTGCAAGACACGTGTCCCACTTCCTGACACCTGTATGCTACGTGCCATGCTCTGGGGCTGGGGTTACTTGAGGATCTTGATGCTGCGTTGGCTTGAGGCTTGGCTATCCTGTGAGATTATGCCACCTTGGTTTCTCACGGGCTGCTGACACGTGTCGGAAGCAGAGGGCTTACACGATTGATTGGCGCAGCTCATTTTTAGGCACCATTCAATATTGATTTGGTTTTTGGCTTCCAAAAGATTACGATGAAGGCTCCGAATAGGCGCGTGCCACGTAATTTTAGTTGAATTATATATATTTTTTCACTTCAAACTTGGTCATAATGGCAATCTGTAAGTTACAATCAGCTCAATTTTAATTTAATGAAAAATTCATGCTTATAATGCATAGAAGATCAAAGGCATGCACTTAATTAATTTACGAGCACACACAATAACATAATAATTAACATTGGCATATATAAGGAACAAAGCTTAACATAATATTCAATTCTACATTTCTATTAACATTATAATAAAAAATCTGTCCGAATTAATCTTGTTCAGCATAGTAGTGCTGATGAGTATAATTCAAAAATCAGTTTCTAATAATAGATGAAGTCACTTCAAATAAATGAATATTAACAAATCATCGCCTGTGAAAATTGAACTTTTCCCCTCAAAGTTGAAGAAGGGAAGGTGGGTAATTCTCGTTGACATTTCCAACTTAATCAAAGTTCAACTGGGTAATTCGCAAAGGTCATTAATTAAGTCAAGCTCTGCCCTAAGTCCAAGCCTATGGTTTCTCTTTCTTGACTAACTGCTGCTCCATTAATTCTTAGTGAAACATTCCCAACCACACCTCTATCGATCTGCAATCTCTATGTGCTAGAAAGTGCATGCATTTCGGGTTTTGCATGTGAAAATTTCAATAACGTTTACTTGTTATAAATTTCTCTTTGTTCTCTTATGTTTCCATCACTCGAGTTTCCATTCTTTTACAGAGAACAACAAACGAAAGCAGAAGCAAAAACAAATTGAAAAAAAAAAATGGCAAGTCAACAAGCAGGTCAGGAGATTCCACAAACTAATGCACAGACCGCTTGCCAACCTCAGCCGGTAATTAGGACTTAATTACCAATTAATTACATTGTAGTTCCTTTTTTCTTTTTTAATTTATGTTGAAAGTTTTCTAATTAATTTCACAGAGAAATAAAGATGAATTCTTGCAACAGGTACCTGACGCAGTGATACAAGAAGCATTAGACAATTTGGCCAGTATTTCCCAGTCTGCCCAAAACGACAATACTTACAAAACCCAGGCCACCAACTTACTTCAACAGGCAATTACTCTGGCTTTAATTAATTTAGTTTTTGAATTACTAACAGGGGCGGATACAGTGCAGGACCACTGGGGGCTCAAGCCCCCACTGAAAAAAAAAATCTTTTTTTGTTTAAAAGAAAATTTAAAATTTAAAATAACCCCTGTAAAAATTATTAGATAATCTCATTCTTTAAAATTTAAACTATTATTTTAATAATTATAAAGTAATAATTTTACTTAAAAAAATAAAGCCCACAGCCCAAAATATTTATAATCCCAAAACTAAACCGTGATTGCCAAACTTGTAATTAGGGATTGTCTTGAAGAAAAGAGGAAGTTGCAGGCATCAGTTCTATTCTTTATTCTCATAATCGCAGTGAGAATAAACATGTTCTTTTCGGTTTTTTTTTTCAAATTAAGTTAAGAATTTCGTATTTTATTTTTTGTTCACATCTCTATATAAATTGTAATTGTTCAAGTGACTAATTCTAGTCTTTACAATTTCTTTTTTTAGTGATTTTGTTTATAACTATTAGTAAATTAATTTTTTCAATTGTAATTAATTTATTTTTACATAAGTACTCATATATATAATTTTGAGCAATGAAATTTGTGAAGAATGAACTTCGGAGTAGGATAGGAGATGAATGGATGAATGATAATTTGATTGTTTGTGTAGAAAAAAGATGGATTTAATAATATTGATACTGAGTCTATTGCACAATATTTTCAGAATATGAAATCGCATAGAGAACAATAGTAAGTGGGTTACCAAAAATTTTATATATTTAAGTTTCAATTTTTACATTTTGTTGTTATTTAATTTAACCCCCGGTAAATTATTTTTCTAAATCCGCCACTGATTACTAACCTCGATTTTTTTGTACAAAAAGTTAACAAAAGACAAATTCTACTATTTTTTTTTCCTTTTTTTATCAAAATCATAGAGTGTCGAGGTCCGCATATATATAATAAGGACTCGTCAATGTGTGTGACTACAGACTGGAGAGCAAGTGAAGAACATGGCACAAGGAGCAGGAGAGCAAGTGAAGAACATGGCACAGGGAGCAGCTCATGCAGTGAAGAACACGCTGGGGATGAACGCAGACAACACCGACACAACTTTGCCAATCGACCACAGCACCCCTGCCGGCACCGGCACCACCGCTACCCACCCCAGCAGCCTCAACGCGGAGCACCCAAGCAACCCCACCAACAATATCAACATCACCACCACCAACCCTAGGATTTGATAATACCATATATTGATCAAAGCATTTTAAAAAAAATATTTTTTCCCCCTTTAGTTTTAGTCTTTTCATCATAAGCTATTATTTGACATGACGTACAGTCATTTGCATGCATACATGCTATCTCTTATTCTGGGAGTGCATGTATGCATTGTGTTTTTGTGTTTTGGGTGTATTTTTTTTTTTTAATTTTCTGTGTTGATTAATTGAATGTTGTAATTCATCATGTTATTGTAATTGTACTGCGTTGTGGCAATCAAGCTGCTTGGCTGCCATAGCGCAGTGAGCCCTCAATGAGGCTTTACTCTATCAAACTATTTTATTTATTTATTTTTTTCTTTTTACGTGTGATTAAATTTAATTATAACATGTGTTGATAATATATAGTTGATTAAATACTTGTACTATATAAAAGGAAAATGACATAGACACGCGTTGGCGGTTATATTAAGAGCAATTTAATTACGAGTTGAATTGTGGAATTAAATGTAAAGGAAAAGTAATTTTAAAATGGTAATCTATTACAGCTTTTGCTACCTTACATGCACGTAAGGCACAGCCTCTCACAAGGTTGGTGGGCCCAAGTGGAACCCACATATGAGTTTTGTGAGAGGATGTACCTTACGTGCATGTAAGGTAGCAGCTCCCATCTATTACACATCTCAAAGTTCCCTGATACACTATTTATTTATACAAAGACATGACTAATTTTTGTTAATTTGTTTCAGACATATCCTTGCTGGATATGTGATGCTAATTCAGTGCAATAATTTATGAATTATTATGTGATTTTAATTTAGTAAAATGTTGTGCACCATTCACACTCTCAGTCTCTCACCATCCTTTCAATCAATTAACTTTATTTTTAATTCATATAATATGATGTGTAATACTACATTTATATTGTTAGGATAAATTATTTTTATTTTATTTTAAGTGATATGGCATTTCATATGTTACTCACTAATAATAATAATAATAAAATCAACCAATACACAACATATGAAAACCAATTATAGCTGACATATTACTTGAGATGCAATTGTATATGATAATTATGTGACTATAGTTATATTTAGGAGTGGGCATTGTGTTCAATTCTGAAGCAAAAAATCGATTATCATTCGGTTTGCCTCAAAATCGAAATAAACTGAATAATTGATTAATTTACTGTTTAAAATTAAAAAAAGATAAATTATTATTTATTTATTAGAAAATTATTTTACATTATTACATTTTTACATATGAATATAAAAGTTAACAAAATCACCAATAACAAAATAATTTTACTAAAAATATATGTTTATGTGCACTAATTGATTTTTTTTAATGAATCAAAATTAGTTGGAAAAATATTTAGGTAGAAAATATTTTACTGAAAAATATATTTATCTCCAATAACTCAAAATTAACTATAACACCATAAAGCATAAAATAAAAAAGATAAGATAATCAATTAACATTATAACACCACATGCTATTATACTTCTTCATTTTGTCTTCTTTATGTCTTCTTGTTTTAAAATCTTTATTTATTTATTTATTTTACTTTTGTCATTACATACAAGTGTTATTTTCTTATTTGATTACTTATTTATTTATGATATGTATGTATTTACATTTTGTAGATGAGAATCAAACGGACAGGGTGCAAGAGAGACAGAGAGAGTTCGGTTTATCCCCATGAGTAAAACAAAAATCTGGTTTTGGCTGTCACAAAAAGTCAATCATCGGTCAAAAATCAAGAGGACAAAAATGACCAGTGGCAAGTTAATAACCTGAAACTGACCGTACTATATCACCCGCGTGCGAAGTTCTGTTCCCTTCCCAAGATCCACACTTCTGCCACCAAAACCAAAGCTGCTCCTTCTTCTTCTTCTTCGGTTCTTCCACAGACACAACAAATAAACTGAAACCTCAGAAACAATTCTTTGAAAAAAAAAAAAGAAATCCTCTATAAATTGAAAGACTTGAGAAGCAGAAAATGTCTCTAACAGGTGTGAAAATGTCGGAGGACGTGTGGTTGACGTGTTTAACGCATGCATTGTCCACTGAAACTGAAGAAATCATGGGCCTTCTTCTTGGTGACATTGAGGTCTCATTCTTTTTTTTATCTGTGTGTTCAACTTTTGCTTTGATCATTGAGTTATGATTCATAGTGGAAGTAGTCTTGAAAATTATGGAATTTGTGCCCTTTTGATTCTTCTTTTGAAGTGGTTTCTGGATTTCATTTTATTAAATTTTGATGAAATTTGTAGTATTCTTGGGATTGTGCGGATGCTGGGTTGTATTGTTAAATGGGTTTTTTGGAGTTTAACTAAAATTTGATTCTCATTATTGAAGTTTTAACATTGTTTGATTCATTACGTATTATTTTTTTATGTTTTGAGCTTGTAATTCTTGGGCTTGTGTGGATTAAGGGTTGTAATTCCAAATGGGGTTTTGGAGTTTAATCGAACTTTGTACAGAATTAATGTATTGAACTTTTATTTAGCTTAGGATACCTGTTTTTGAGCTTGCAGAGGAAGTATAGTTGGAAATATTGGGATTGGGGCTGTTTTTGAATTGGGTTTTCTAGAGGTTTATTAAAATTTGGTTCCCATTTTGCAAAACTTGGAATTTCTGAACCATTTGTGTATTATGCTTGTATTTAGTCTCTGTTCTTTGTTATTCTATGGTTGGTTGAAAAAGAATTGAAACTGTTTTTATACACTACATTTTGGGGTGTTTGCTAATTCCAGTCCTTGGTTTCTTGTAAATTTAATTCGTGTATTTGAAAGCTTATGCCTATTGAGTTCTCTGTTAAAATTATATTCTATCACCAAGGTTTGGATTTCTTCAGAGGCAGTAGAACCGAAAATGTTTCTTGTAATTGGTTCCTTGGTGGTTTTTAAAAAGGGTTCTTTCAATCTGGAGTTCTCTTTTTAAACTCTATGCAGACTTTATCTGAGTCTAAATATATTTGCAACTGCATTAAAGTCCTTATAAAAGTAACTCTCAATAGTTTATCAAACAGCTGATAAAAATCATTCTCTAGCCATGTTTTGCTCTACTGTGAAATCTATTTTTCATCTTTACGTATATTGTGCCTTATCCTCCCTATGGGCAATAGGAGACTGTACTTTAGAAACAAAGGCCATTTTCTACTCTATCTCCTTGAAATATATGCATTCTTCTTTAACATTTCCTAGTTTGCTCATCTAATTTCATTTTGGTAATTCTTTGTTTCTAATTCAAAATTTCAGCACTCAAAAAATGGTAATGTCACTGCTCTAATATGGGGAGCATCACCTCAGTCACGATCTGATCGGCGAAAGGATCGAGTTGAGACAAATCCTGAGCAGTTAGCTGCTGCATCAGCTCAGGCTGATATATCCTTGATTCTGTTTATGTGATCTCTACCTGCTATGAATATTCTTTAGCCTCAAAATTGTTATGTTGCAATATCTTTTGTTGACAGAGGAAATTTTATAGATTCTAAATGTTAACAAGAGTTTACTGAAAGAGAGACAATCTGTTATAGTTTTTCATAATATACCAGTGCCACAAGAGCCTTTGCTTCCAATATATAAGTTTTGTTTGGTCATGTAATGAAGCGCTTGTGTTCAGTAAAGTATGTCTTGTTGTTTTAATTAACTTCATAGAACAGAATGACCGTGTTGACAGGAAGAACGACAAGAGTGATTGGCTGGTACCATTCACACCCTCATATTACTGTTCTTCCTTCCCATGTTGGTATGTATTAATGAATTTTATTTCTTTTCTTCTGTCAGACTAAGTAATAAATCTAATTTGCAGTGAGAAACATTTATCAATCTGTTGAAGTCATTTTGATTTCATTGATGCAATTAATTAAATTAAACCTTGGAGTCCGCAAAAAAAGCTACATATGAACTTCTAGTAATACTAAAATTACTGTTTATTAATATAAAACAATCTTGTCATCTGTGAAACCCAATATAGGTGCAGGGACTCAAATGAAACTGTCTTCTCCTTAATATTTATACTGATTGATTGATATATGAAGTATATATTTACCTTCTATATTCAATGTACTTTGAAGTTGGTGGCTAGATGAGCTAGTTTTGACAAATGTGACTTTTAGGGGTTTGCTTACAGGCTTGAAAGTTTTTTAGGGGAAGTGGCAAACTTTAGAGGAATTTAAGAAAGATATAGCAAGGTTATGCTGATGATATACTTTCAAGCATTTTTGGATGTCTGAAAAGCATGACATTGCTCTTCATATTCAACATAGTTTCCCCTATTTCGTAGGTGAAACATCTGTCTACCACAAAAATTTAGGATCTTCTCTAGTGGTGTGCAACAATTCCACACTCTGGGTAAAAGTGATTGAGTTGACACTAGGGAGCATCATTATGAACCCATGGATTATGTAGGCACTGATACGGACGGGGACTAGTGTTGCCATTAGGCTTCCTCTATAGTGTGTGTCTTTTGGCTAATTTTGAAATCTTTGCCCTTCTTTCTCTAGTTCCTTATGCATGGTCTGTTTGTTTTCTAGGATCAAGTTAAGTTGTATCTTTGCTTGAAAATGCTGTACGATCTGTGCCGTTGTATTTCATGATCACAATGACCTAAAAATGAAGGGAAAAATAAGTGAAAAGCTTAAAGACGATGGAAGTTAGCAATGTTGTGTAACTCGTAACTAGCAATTAATATTTACTGCAATCAGTCATTCATGCAATGCAATTTAATTTGGAACCTGCATTAAAACAAGTTTGAACAGATTATGCTAGTTCATATGGTAAGGTCATTTGTTGTACAAAGAGGTCTAGGGATCTAATCCAACTCACACCGGGATGGGGAGGTCAGCTTGTGTTGTGGCCTTTGATTTAGTTACCAGCACTAAGAATATGATTGGGAGTCTAAGCTTAAAAGTTCTTCAGCACATACTTGCTTATCATGCTGTCAAGCTTTATCCAAATTTGAAGTTTTTTAGACTCATTTTCGTTGTTGAATTACTTGAAATGCTTGAGACTAGGTTTAGCATTGTCATTTGCCAGGCAATTGCCGTTATTATTGTAGTTGGATGCTTGACACTCAGAGTTCTGCCTGCTATCTTCTGCAGATGTGCGGACTCAGGCAATGTATCAGCTGCTAGATACTGGGTTTATTGGGCTGATATTTTCCTGTTTTAGTGAAGATGCAAACAAGGTTTATACTTCATGCATGCTTACATGATCAGTCTTGTATTTGATTTCTGTTTAGTTAAGCTCAAAATATACTGGGAGAAATTGCAGGTTGGAAGAATCCAAGTCATTGCGTTTCAGTCCTCGGATGGGAAACAGAATCACATCTCAAAGCCTATTGCTCTATTACCTGTTAATAAAAGTACAGTAATTGATCTTGAATCATCTTTAAGTTCCTCAGAATCTCTATCAGCGAGATCTGGAAATGTACTGGCAGAGAACCCTGAGCAAGATACTGGTGATTCCAAAATTGTCGCAGGATCTTGGAAGGTACATATTGTGACTCTCAAATTTGTAATTTGTTTTATGCTTGACACCACCAGTAGAGCTCTAAAACCTTTATAATTTCAGAAAAATAATGAATCTTTGCACGATCAGGATTACTTGTGCTTTCCTAATATCATCGTACTGCACTTATGTTCATTGAAGTTCTTTTCATTTTCATGTTTTTTTAATCTGTTCACAGTAGATTTTGAATTTACAATATGTTTCTGGTTATTATTTTCACACTCATTTGATAATGTCAGCATTTCCCTTGATGCAGACACCTTATGGTCTCTCTTTCTCGTGATCCCAGTGCTTTTTCATGGTTTTTAAACTTATTGGTGTTTAGTGAAGATAGAACATACCATCTATGTTAATATATTTGTACATAAAATTTATATTTCGAGATGATTTGCATTGGAGTGATATAAATGTATCTTTCTGGTCTTTTGGTCTTTTCCTGTAATGTTTGTATATGTATTGCTAGGGTGGGGGAAGGACTTCTGAGTTGGGTGGTTTCTTTGCTAATGTTGATGCCAACCATCCTGAGAGAGCTAGAACTGGAGGAAACTACCAAACCGGTGATTTAAGTAACGCCATTGGTGATATAGATCCAATGGACATGTCTGAAAGCATGCAAGAGGCAATGCACCGTTCCAATTTGGACATGAGGTATATCTGAGTATGTACTTAATCACTTAATACCTCATTACTTTCTAGTACTTTTTGTGGCTGTGAGATGATGGATTGGTAAAATGCACTTGTCTTCTTGAGATCCTCATCTTAGTTCCTGTTTGTTGACAGTGGTGCGGAGTATGTCAGGAAAGAAATCCCTCTTCATGTTCTGCCAACTTCGTCTCTTCTCAAACTTGATTCACCTCTAACATCATTTACGGATTTGCAACGTGTACTGTATGAAGAGGAGCGAGCAGCATATAACCAGGCCATCATGCAAAATATGAGGTGTGTGCTGAATTCATTATCACTAGCTTATCATTGACTTGGCTTTCATCTTTATATTGTAATTTTTTTAATCATCCACAGTAATTGTCTTCAATTTTACTCAGTGATGGAAAAGTGCATCCCCTTACTTACATTCATCACACATCAACTTATCAGGCTTCAATGTGCAAATTAATTGAATATTGGTTAGAAACAGACCCCTATATATTCTTTGGTTATATACTCTCCATGTTTTGTTTGTACTGACATCCCCTCTTCTAATACCCTTCTGCAGTTTAAGTCCTGCCATAAGTGCACTACAGGACCGGTTGAAGGAGAATGAGATTCGGGTATAATACTAAATCAATTATATGTGTTTGTTAGGCATTCATAATTGTTTATAATACCAAATTTATTTGGTCTCCTAGCTTTTTCCTTATTCTGATTGACCTTTTCTTTTATTTTTATTATGCTTTAAAGGAACCAACTTCATTGATGCTTGCTGTGTCATATGATCATGTCTTTTTGGGCACATGCTCAAATTTGGTTGCACATTGCATTTTTTGTGTCAAGACTTTGTATGCTAGATATTTTTTATGACTCAATATCAGTGGAGTTCCATCTGATTCATCCTTCTGGTACAACAAATAAATGTTGTTGGCTTATATATGTCAAGTAGCTGGACTGACATGTTTCTAAAACAGTTAGCTATGCTAACCGATGAAGCAAAGAGTTTGGAGAGTGAGGCATTCAAGGGGAGTGACTCAAGTTTGTCATCTCCCCATCATTCTCCATCTCATGGACTCAGAGGAAGTGCTTACTTTCATACTTCATCTGATGTAAGGACTGCACCTGGTTCTGGTAGCCGAAGCAGAAGAGGGTTATAGTAGAATTCGAAGCTAAGCTTCATGCCCCCGCATTGTAAGTTTCAAAGTCGGCGTTATTGTTCATGTATGAATTTATGGTTTGATCAAAGTAGAAAAGGATACCCTCCAGACTGAACTTCGTATCACTGCATTCAAATTGCATGCTTGCCTCATACGTGCTCCCTTTTTCTTCAGGTTTAACTTGTCTCTGGTTCATTGGAGGAACTTTTGCAGCTTGGATGTTGGAACTCCTCGGCTATAAGTGTTCTAAAGGCTTTCTATTTTGTTTTTTTTCGTTTTTGATAAGCGTCAGGTCTATCAGAAGTAGATTCTCTGGGAGGAAGTAGAGTATCAAAGACAGGACTTGTTCCTTGAAGATAAATGCTTTTGTACATATTGCCTCCTTGGTTTCAAATCATCATGTTTGTTAATGGACTTTTTCCAGTTCTGTTGTGTTTCTTGTGCATGTTTTTTGGGTGTGTATATTGTGTTCCTTATATTAAGCACTTGCTCTTGCCCTGAAAAAAAATTGTTTCTTTTTCCTCCATTGGAGGAAATTATTACGTGTACTCACCGAATACCACCTCTTTTATTCCAAATCTGAGTGTGTATTGGTTAACCATAAATTGAAGAGAAAAGAAAAATAGAACAGTTTGGACACTTCATTCTTAATTATCACACCATGTGTATATCTGTTTTTGTATTGAGTATCTTTTGTAAAATTGAAAAAAAAAATGTAGATTTCTTTCTTACTTTTCTTTTTTCGTTTTCTTTTTTAAAGCACAGTACGGTTGAAAATTAATACTAAAAGGTTTGAATCCCAAGTGAGTTTACCAAATTAGCAATCATTAATTAAATTTAGTAGAATTCAAATATCATTAATTCCACTTAATATCGGAGGATTCAGTTAAATAATATTTCAAAATTTTTAATTGATTACCATCAAATTGAGAGCTGAGAAAAGAAAATAAACCCTGTCTCTGAAATTTTTATTCTTGTTAATATAAAGAGATAAAATTGAACATATTTGACAGTGGGGTGCATTTAATTGGTAGAATGGAGAAACAAGTAATTTTATAATAAATGATTAAATACTACATAAACCAATAGAAAATATTGGTTGAGAAGTCTAGTATTATTGTCCATGAATATTCAAATTTTTAAAATGTAATTTTGATTTAGCTAGTCATACATTATTAATTTCATATTGTGAAGTCTAAAATTGATGAGAGATCCGGTAACATTAATGTGATAGTTTAATATCTCTAACACATATAATGCATGAATGGAAGTAAAGTTATTTTCATAAGCTCAGTAACTTGCACGTATAAAAATTATTTCCACGCACATACAAGTCATAAACCTGTTATTCCATTTTTATGCCATTGTAATATCACCATATATTTATATTCAGAAAATCTTTCTCCATCTATTCAGTATTCACACCACTAATGGAATACCAAAATGTCTAAATCTAAAATCAAACTTACAGTTTTAATGAGTTATAATGTTGAAATCCTGTTGCCCCATTTGTATCTTCCCATTCTTCCTACACAGAGCGATGGAGTACTTGTTATTTCTTATATGATTTTTTTTTTTTGAAGTCATTTTAATAATTAGCCTCAATGCTTGCACTTCCCTCGATTTTTAGCCATTTGTTTGTCGATCATTCTTCATTGAGAGGTAGATTAACTTCTCTAACATCTCTACAAATCTTTTTTTTTTTCTCCTATATCCGCTACGTTTTTATACCGTCTATATCCGTAATAGATAATTTTCCGAATGTTTGTTTTCCAAACACTGCTATATTTCAACTAGCTTTCAATTGATATGAAATTAACGAATGATTGAGTCGAAAACCCTCTATATATAAGTGTAACGAACATTAGAATCAGTGTGATTTTTCACTGATTGGACTTGTGACAATGTCCTTAATCAGCTTGTATGGTCCGTTTATACCATTACTTAAAATGCTACGATTATAAGTATGAGGGCGTACTCTCTTAGTCTCTTGTTAGAACAAGGCATACAGCTTTCAGAAATGGCCATTTCATTCTCCGAAGCATCAGATTCAGGCATATATCATAAGCAGTCTTAGTTTCAATAGCCATAGCTCAGCTTCATCCTGCAGCTCTCGGAATGAACGCCACCTGATCTCTTCATATTTTCATCACACGCCTCACAAAACCAACCAGCCTGCTAAGCGAGCCACGAACAAGCTGCTCCAACAAGAACATGGCCAAGTTGGTCTTGACCAATTCCAGCTCTTTCGCCGCTTAGGCAGTGGAATCATCGGAAACGTCTACGTTTGCAGCTTCCCGATCATTTCCTTTACCGCTTTGCGCCATGAAAATGGTTAATAGTGAGGCTTGAAAGCAAAGATTAAAAAAAGGAACAGAGTCCACATAGAGAAGGAGATTCTAAAAATGCTTGACCATCCTTTTCTTCCATCACTCTTTGCCGAGTTTGAGGCATCGCATTACTCGCGTTTAGTCATTGAATATTGCCCTGGAGGTGATTTGCTCACTGTCTCGCAGCGCCAGCGCAGGCTGCGGTTTAGTATCCCATCTGCTAATTAAGTTTCAATATGTGTACTTGTTTGTGATGATGCTATATATGGAGAGTTTATATGTGTATCTAATTCTAACAGCCCTATTTACTTTCCATTTTTTTCCGAATCAAATAGATTGATGTTGAAGAAGACAAATTTGCTTTGAGACGTGCATTTGAATGATTAATTAATTTGTTTCTACAAAGAGAAAGAGGAAGTTATGAATGGCGATAATGGAGGATTGGAGGTCATCCTCAGAATAGCTGTATTTTATAAACGACAAATGATGAAGGGCTGCTAAATTTGGGGATATATTAAACAGGATTCGTAAACGATATAAGTTGGTTGATTATTTAAGTTGGAATTTTGAAAGAGATTAAAAAATAAAAAAAGGAGCTTTCAAAGTAAATAAGAAAATGTGATTCTACAAGTTGTGTAATAATAGATGTTATTTAAGTAAAAAAAAAAGGAAAGAAATTTAATAGGGACAATTTTATTTACTCATGGAAGAGCTTCATTCTAGTTTGTTTTGAAAATAAAAATATCGGAGGCAAATAGTGTTATTGGTTGATATTTTCTTTTTCTTTCTTTTTACCTAATTATGTGAAACACAACGAAAATTAGAAGGGAATTTAAATAAATTTTAAAGGAAATAAGATTTAGTGGGATTAATTGCCTACGCATACTCCATGTAGATCGGCCCTATTTAAGACTAAATGCCTTCTTACTCCCTAGAGGTTAGATCAATTACTTAAGTGTATGTTAGGCCTGCGGGCTAGAAATGGCAAAACTACTTGCGAACCTGTAAATTCAACTAAATCCACCCACTCCAAAAAGATTTATAGGTTGCAGGAGATTTGGTAATATAAATTAATTGGATAAAACCTTATTTCGTCATTATATTCTAAAATTAGTGCCTCTTTATCTCCTTTATTTTTAAAACTACTTCAAAATATCTAGTTATTAATTTATTGACACTCCTGTCATAACGTTTTATTCCGTATGACATGTTTTTTTTAATATTACCGTCTTACAATAATATTTATTTTTTAGACATTAATAAAAATAAAAAATTAAATTACCAATTTAATCCACAAAAAATAAAACACAAACAAAAGAATATATATTAATTTTTTGTGGAACACTCTGCTAAGGAGTTAATATATTAATTTTTTATTAATGCTCAAAAAATTGGTAACATAATTTTTTTTTGCAATATTTATTTTTTGGACATACGTGAGCTTCCACAGAAATAAATAAATATATATCTTTTTTGTTTTTATTTTATTTATGGGGTTAAATTAGTAATTTAATTTTTTTATTAATGTCCTAAAAAAAGAAACATTATTGTAAATGGTTAATATTGTAAAAACAAGCCAAAATGAACAAAAATAATGACATGAATGTTTTGAGGTATTTTTTGAACATAAGGGACTAAATGAACATTAACCTCAAAATATAAGAACTAAACGAGTTTTTACCTTAAACCTATTGTGGGTTATAGGTGGGTTTAGTATAAAGCAAATATCTGCCAAATACCCACATAACCCGCATATTTTTAAAAATTATTATTTTTAATTTAAATCTTGAAAATAAATGGATGAGGATCATCTCCTTATTTTAATCTTTTACACTCTATTGTGTTTCAAATCTAATTAAAAAAGCTAGCTTGTAAAAGAAGTGAAAAAAAAATTAGCTTTTTTATGAATATCAAAATTCAAAACTCAATCTCTGCCACTTATTTAATAAGGAGAGACTATGAGAGGAAAAAAGAGGGGTGGGGGGGGGGGGGGGAGAAAAGAAGAGAATCCTTGTCCAAAATATATAGGTCACCTTGACCTAATGTCATTCTCTTATTTCCTAAACCTAATCTCAATTCACCATCGTAAAAGAACTAGAAACTTCTATATGATCATCCTTTCTCTCATCCTCTGAGTCAGCCTACAAATCCATCTTCTTGCGCCATGAAAAATGGCTCTCTTGAGCTGGTTTTTGGGCGAAAATCGCTTTTGCTTTTTCATTTTTTATTTTGTTTCGTCCTTTTGTCTAGTTAGATCTCTTGATCTATAGTAGTATTTGTTTACCCCTGAAACTCTTAATTTATGATGGTAACTGTTCACCTTTAGATCTTTTGATCTATGGTGGGTTATGGGTAGGTTTTGTATTTGTTAAAACTTGAAACAAATAAATTTTTTTAAATAAAACCCGCAGTGAGTCACGGACGGGTTTAGTGATTTCAAAGTTTTGCAAAAGGTTTGATAAAAACAAATATGTAGTGGGCATTATCTATTGTCATCCTATTCGAGGCTTAACTGACTATTATAGTGTATTTGGCACATTATGGGTGCGTTTGGAATTGATGTATTGTGCCTTTTAAGCTACAGTTGCTATGGGAAAAAAAAGCTATAGTTATAAAACAAAAGTTAGTAATATGTAGTAAATATAAATTTTAAGTAATAATTTTGACAAAATTATAATAGATTTTTTTATCATACAAGTGAAAAATCGTATCGGCATAACTTCTAAACTACAGCAACTAGTGTTTGTCAAACACTTTAGTATTCCAATCTCAATGTCAAACACACCCTATATTCATTATAGTATATTGTATTAAGTAATATTATATTATCATTGTATTATGTTAAAGCTATACAACTTTTGATGTTACATTGTGTAACATTATATATAATATTATTTATATTAAATTAATATTACTTATATTAAATTAATTTTTTTATGACTACAAAAACATCTTAAAAGTTTTATAATTTGTATTTTAAAATTATTATTTAATTTATAAATAAAAAAAATGTCTCACCAACAGCTACATAGGCCACCATAAACTGCCATTGGCATTCACATTCCAATAACTTTTGACGTCAATTTTGGTACATTTACAATCATCATCACTGGATCTATGCAATAGTGCATTATCATTGGTAACGAAGTTTCCTATTGCCACAAATATACAGTTAAATTTTTGGGATAGAAAAATTTGTTTGTCAATTTACGGTGAACGGGAGTTCCGATTATAGTGATACATGCATTGTTGTATAGCTCTAGTGATGAAAATTGTAATGGTATCAAAATTGATGTCAAAGGATACCAAAATAATATCATTGTTGGTGGGTTCGGGAGAGAGGGGGAATCCCTTTCTTGTCGAGAAATCAAGTGCGTCAGCTACCATTTCCAAGAAATGTGCGTTTTTGCGTTCTGTGTGGATAATATTTTTAGTATTTAACTTTATTACTTTATTAATTAATTATAAATAAATAAAACAAGTTTTGCTTGATTAAATAATTTTGTGCTTTAAAAGTCAGCAATACAATTTATACCTAGGGTCATGGTTTTCAATAATATAGCAAGAGCTACATTAAGGCTTCAATCAATGATGTGTAACACATTTCATTTCAATTGCCAAACATAGATTTATTTCAATCGATATATGGCCGATCAAGTAGTGGTTTGTAATGTTGCATGCTAAACATACCCTTAGGTTCAAATTTTGAAGAATGTACTCTTATGTTTTTTGAAAAAATAGAATAATATAAAAAAATATGGATTTCAATTATAATTTGTATTTTAAAGAAAAAAGAAAATGTTGATTATCATTCACAAATTCATGTGGTTAGTTGCACCTATTGTATTAAACCGTAAGTCCATTATATCTTTTTGTTAGGAGTGATGATATTTGAACCCCTCATTATATCTCATCAGCTCCCATTAATTACTCTTATGTTAATACCTAATTTATCCTTATATGAAATAATTTAAAGAGGTAAATAAAAGTGAACCCAAATTTAAACTTATGCATTATTCAGAAACTACAGTTTAATCCAAGGAATCCAGAGAAACTGTTACTACATATTAAAATTGAGAGGTGATACATAACCAACAAAAGTTCAATAAGTCGTTGCATTCAAAATATGGAAGAACAACACGAAATTTCATATTACAATATTAACCAAATTGAACAGCCTTTGAAACATCAAAGCAAATGATTTTATTGATTGAGTAAAAATAACAAACACTTGGAAGATTGTTCACAACTATGCCTGAATCCATAACAAATTAATACTACAATATTAACCAAATAGAACAACGTTGATGTTTCAAAGCAAATAAGTTTATTCATTCCGTAAAAATAACAAACACTTGGAAGACTCTTTACAATTATGCCTCCATCAATAAATTTTCAGTTTTGTAGACTGTTGGACCAAAAATAAAATAAGTCTAATAAGGCCGATCTAATAGATTTCCTCCCAATTAAGCCCACGAAGTGGTGGACAAATGACCTAGAATGATCCTCCTAAGTAACAAGGTTTCAAAGCCCAAAAAGAGCCAAGGTCCTAGATTCCTATCCTAAGACAAATCACCTAGGATAAATCAACTAGGTAGCAAGGATTTAAAGTCCAAAACGTGCTGAGGTTCTAGGCTCTTACCCTAGGACAAACCTCATAAGTTTGAAGGCTCTTATGATCCCAAGGTCTTAGTAAAAATAATCTAAGGATAAAACATTCCTTCCTCTAATTTGTAGACAAGTTTGTATATCCATGTGTCAATCCACATGGGCACTAGAGGACAAGTGTTGCCAAATGTCACAAGAACAATGACATTTGTCATCAAAATAACTAGGACCCAAGTCAAATCAGTTTGGTCGATAAATATGTCTTTCATTCACATCAAAAGGTAAGACAAAAAAGAGACTCAAAAGAGAAAAATGCTAACTTTCTCCTTCTAATCTTTCTCTTTCTAAATTCATATTTCCAAAAGTCCGATGACTGACTTGACCGTCGGAGGGTTTACACCGGCAAAGCCGGCCCTCTGATAATTTTCTTGTGTTTGTAGAGTATCACATGACAAGGACCTTCTGATTGCCTAAGGAAGTGGACTCAGAAGAGTATATACAAAGACCCATAAAGATCAGCCCAAATAATGAACTCACCATCATAAGTTGGGACAAAATTTGCACCAACAATTTGGCGCCGTCTGTGGGGACCTTTCGATAAAAGTCTTGGAAGCCCTACCATGAGCATGGATTATAACAATGAGTACTATAACCTTGAGGCTGATGATGAAAGTTCCAGAGTGGATGAGGATGTTCACTTCCGACGAAGGTGACGACAACGAGACCTAGATGATGATGACATAGTGCCTATCCATCCTTCTCCAGATCCTCATTTGAATCCACCTCACCACGCTAGACGTTGAGGACAGCCTCGTGTTGTTCGACTTCAACAACAAGTGGATCAGTTGGCTGGTAACTTCAATAGAATGTTCGGCCAATTTCCAGCTCGAGCTGAGGAAGGCGAGAACTCAAGTGGAGGTAATGTGGTTGATTCCGGCTCCTCTAGAACAAGGTCTAGAGAAGAGTTAAATGAAGATGATCTCAGGCATTCCCTTAACCAAAGAAGATCTAGGAGGAGAATGACCAGAGAAGATTTAGACCAAAGAGAGGAAGTCGACAGAGGATTACAAGAAAGGATGCAGAGACTTGAGCAAATGGTTCGAGAAATGGGCCCACTTGATGATGTAACAACAGAACATGAGCCACTATTTACTTCTGATATAATGGTAGCAAAGTATCCACCTAGATTTCATTTACCCCAAATGGAGCCTTATGATGGGCAGAGGGATCCAACTGAGCATTTAGAATTGTATCGCACCCTTATGGAAGTGCAAGGAGCATCATAAGCAATTCTTTGTCGAGCTTTTCCTCTTACCTTAGTAGGAGCAGCATGAAGATGGTTCCGAAGGTTGTAACCACACTCCATCTCATCCTTTGGAGATTTGAGTAGAGAATTCACCTCTCACTTCTGAAGTGCCCGACAAAGAGGAAAACCAGTGACTTACCTATTGACCATCAAACAATAGGAAGGGGAGACCTTAAGAGACTACATCAGAAGGTATAATAATGAGATCACCCAAGTAGATGGTTATGATGATGGCATAACACTTTCTAGTATTATAGAAGGGCTCAGGATGGGAAAGCTATGATGGTCAGTTTCAAAAAGACCACCACCCACTTCTTACTCTGAGATGCTTGCGAGAGCCGAGAAATATGCCAATGCGGAAGAAAGATTCAAGAATAGAAATCAAGAGAAAGGAGAACCAACCAAAGGAAAGAAAAAGAAAGATGATCGGAGAGAAAGAAGAGTGGTCAGACCCGATCCATCTCTAAGAAGAAACCAATTTCGTCCTGGGGAACGCTCTGAAGTCCGAGACACTTGTCCTCGGTTAGCCTCTCAATTCACTAACTTTACAGAGCTTAATACTCCTTGGGAGTAAATTCTCATGCAAGTAAGAAATCCAACTTTGTTTAGAACCCCACCTCTTATGAGGACAAATCCATCCTGAAGAAATCCAAACAAGTATTGTCATTTTCATAAAGATCATGGGCATGGCACCTCCGAGTGTTTTGAGCTTAAGGAACAAATAGAAAGCCTAGTTCGACAAGGGCAACTACAGGAGTATGTGAGAAATCCCGAGGATCGAGTGAAGAGTGAGCAACCAGAATCTTCAAAGAAGAGAAAAGGAAAAAAGAAGGAAGATAGTGATGAAAGCATGTCTGATGTCAATCACATTTGGGGAGGGCCGGCTGCAGGAGACTCCAGGAAGTCAAGGAAAAATCTAGCTCGCCAAGCAAGACATGAACCCAATGGTCCCGAGGTTAATTTGACTAATCAATCTCAAGGATCAATGGTTCGTGGTATACCAATAATCTTCTCCGAGGATGATGCTAGGGGAGTTCATCATCCTCATTGTGATGCTTTAGTCGTCACCCTCCTAGTGGCAAATAAATATCTTCATCGGATTCTTATTGATAATAGGAGTTCAGCTGATATTTTATTCTTATCAACCTTCGCTCGAATGGGGTTAGAAAGATCACAGCTGAAACCTTACACTACTCCACTTTATGGTTTCGCAGGAGGAAGTGTAGTTCCTGAAGGGGTTATAGAGCTCATAGTGTCTTTCGGAAAAAGCCCAACTAAGGTGACCACTATGGTTAACTTTATTGTGGTTGATCAACCAAGTTCTTATAATGTTGTCTTAGGAAGGCCGACTCTTTATGCTTTAAAAACAACAACTTCAATTTATCATTATGCGTTGAAGTTTCCAACTGAAGCTGGGGTTGGAGTCGTGCGAGGAGAACAAAAAGAAGCAAGGGAGTGTTATGAGATAACGTTCAGGATGGGCAAAGAAACTCTTCAAATCACAAGCCTTGATCCTAGGACAGTAAAAGATGATCAAAGGGCGAGCCCAGTTGATGACTTGAAAGACTTTCCACTTGGTGAAGATTTGAGTAAAGTCGTGAAGATTGGGGGTCGATTGCCTGATCCGCTGAAGAAGCAGCTTGTTAGCTTTCTGAAAGAATGTCATGATGTGTTTGCTTGGACACATAATGATATGCCAAGCATTGATCATTGGGTAGTGGTACATCGTTTAAGTACTAATCCAAAAATGAAACCAGTTCGACAGAAAAGAAGAAGTCTGAACGTCGAAAAATCTTTGGCTGTGAAGCAAGAAGTAGATAAACTTCTCAAAGCTGGCTTTATCAAGGAGGCAAGGTATCCCGATTGGCTAGCTAATGTTATGATGGTACAGAAAGCTAATGGGAAGTGGAGGATGTGTGTAGACTTTACTGATCTTAACAAAACTTGCCCTAAGGATAATTTTCCTTTACCGAGGATTGATCAACTGGTGGATGCTACAGCTGGGCATGGACTGCTAAGTTTCATGGATGCATACTCAGGATATAATCAAATAAGGATGCATGAACCTGACCAAGAAAAGACCGCCTTTATCACAGATCGAGGTCTCTATTGCTATAAGGTTATGCCCTTTGGACTTAAGAATGCCGGAGCCACCTATTAGAGGTTGGTAAACAATATGTTCATTCAACAAATTGGGCATACCATGGAGGTTTATGTAGATGATATGGTCACCAAGAGCCTTGACCCCGAAGATCATGTAAAAGACTTACGGGAAACCTTTGATATCCTTAGGAAGTACAAGATGCGGTTAAATCCAGCTAAATGTGCATTTGGTGTGTCGTCAGGAAAATTCCTTGGCTTTATGGTAAATCAAAGAGGTATTGAGATCAATCCTGAGAAGATCCAAGCATTGGTTAATATGAAGTCTCTAAAGAATGTTAAAGAAATTCAAAGGTTGACGGGTCAAGTAGCAGCCCTGAATCGCTTTGTCTCTCGAGCCACAGATAAGTGCCTTCCTTTTTTTAAGGCTCTTAGAAAAGGAAAAGAGATGAAGTGGACTGAGGAATGTGAAGAAGCATTTCAAAAGCTTAAGGAATATTTAGGAAGCCCTCCTTTGCTTGTTAAGCCAATCCAAGGCGAGTCTCTCTTCATTTATCTTGCAGTGTCTGAACATGCCACTAGCTCTGTCCTTGTCCGAGAAGATGATGGAGTGCAAAGGCTTATCTACTATACAAGTAGATCATTGGTTGATGCAGAAACAAGGTATTTAAGTCTTGAAAAGATTGTTCTAGCCTTGATTGTTTCAGCAAGAAGGTTAGTGCCCTATTTCCAAGCTCATACCATAATCGTCCTTACTAATCAACCAATTAGACAAGTTTTAGCTAAGCCTGACATTTTAGGAAGGATGACAAAGTAGGCTATTAAGCTTGGAGAGTTTGACATCTTATATCATCCTAGGACATCATTGAAAGGGCAAGCAGTGGCAAACTTCATTGCTGAGTTTACTGAAAGAGATATTATATCACTTGATCCTAAAGAGGAGCATCAAGATAAATGATCTTTCTATGTCGATGGATCCTCTAGTAAACGAGGATGTGGTGGAGGTTTTATAGCAATCACTCCAGACAATGTTGAGATTTGATGCGCTCTTAGGTATGGCTTTAATGCTACTAATAATGAAGTAGAATATGAAGCTCTTCTGGCTGGCCTTAGGCTAGTTCGAGCCTTATGTGCAAAAGATTTACTTGTCTTTAGCGACTCTCAGTTGGTAGTTAATCAAGTGAATTGCAACTATGCAGCTCGGGATTTCAACATGATTGCATATCTTGATCGAGTTAATGAGTTGTTAAGGGACTTCAATTGTGAGGTGAAGCAAATTCCTCGGGAGTAAAACACACGAGTTGATGCATTAGCTCAACTGGCTTTCTTACCAGAAAAAGACTTACTGAGATCAGTTCCAGTAGTCATCATTCCCGAGCCAAGCATAATTAAATGTGAAGAAAAGGAAGTGGCAACCATTGACCATCGGAGTTCCTGGATGGACCCAATTATGAGTTATCTTATGAATGAAACTTTACCTGAGGACAAGAATGAATCAAAGAAGGTGAGATACCGAGCTACAAGGTATGTGATCATGGATAATCAACTTTACAAACGTGGATATTCACTTCCTCTTCTCAAGTGTTTGACACCCGAAGATGGAGATAATGTCTTACGTGAAATTCATGAGGGGATATGTGGAAATCATTCTGGAGGACGAGCACTTGCCTACAAAGCTATGAGACAAGGATATTTTTGGCCGACGATGCAACGAGATGCCTTGGAGTTAGCAAAAAAGTGTGATAAGTGCCAAATGTTTGCTATTATACCCAAGCAACCTCCAGAGAAGTTAACTCCTCTCCTCACTCCTTGGCCATTTGCCCAATGAGGGGTTGATCTAATTGGTCCTCTGCCAAAAGGAAATGGGTAAGTATGGTTTGCTATAGTTGCCATTGATTACTTCACAAAGTGGGTGGAAGCTGAGCCTTTAGCAACTATTACTGAGAAGAAAACTACCGACTTTATTCAGAAGAACATCATATGTCGGTATGGCGTACCTTATACTATAATCACTGACAATGGGAGGCAATTTGACAATGACAAATTTCGTGAGTTTTGTAGAATGCTTAAGATAAAAAATTGTTATTCTTCTCCTGCCCATCCTTAGGTTAATGGACAAGTTGAAGCTGCCAATCGAGTGATTAAGCAAATTCTCAAGGCTAAGTTAGAGAAAGCCAAAGGAGCATGGCCAGATGAATTATCATTTGTCCTATGGTCTTATCGAACTACACCAAGGACTCCTACAGGAGAATCTCCCTTCTCATTGGCATTTGGTGCAAAAGCTGTCATCCCTGCTGAAATAGGAACATCGACTTATCGAGTACAACACTTTGATCCGGTCATCAATGATGAGCTGCAACGCCAAAGTTTAGACCTCTTAGAAGAAAAGAAGGATCATGCTATGATCAAGGTCGCTGCCTATCAGGGCAAAGTAGCTCGTTACTACAATGCTCGAGTTAAAATTCGGAAGTTCAGAATTGGAGATCTTGTTCTAAAGAAGGTTTTGCCTAATGCTCGAGAACCAGGTGTTGGCACCTTGGGTCCTAACTGGGATGGACCTTACATAATCAGAGAAGTAGTTAGGCCAGGAACTTATATTTTGTCTACCTTAGGTAGAAAGATCTTGAGGCATGCTTGGAATGCTGAGCATCTCAGGATTTACCATCAATAGTATGATCTTGTACTTATATAAGTCTAATCTTTCCTTAATGGTCAGACAAGTTTTGTAAAGACAAAATGCGGATGAATAAAAGACTACTTCTCCCAGTCAAATAAATTCTCCATGAGATGTTAAAAAACAAAAAAGTAGTGACAATGATGAATGTCCTTAGATCGATTCCAAATTTTCATAAACTTAACATATGAAAATTTTGTATCTTTATTCAAGTTCAACAAAACAAAGGAGCATTTTATTTCAAGGATAAAAACTTAAAGAAACAAAGATCAAAGTTCATCTCCTAAGCACTCAGCTTACACAAAATTTTCAAAACTCATAAATTAAGGAAAACCCTCAGAAATTCCTAGTATGCTGAAAATCATCATTCTGTTGCTTAGGATGCGTCCCGAAGAGATCCTCAAACCCTTCTGGTATAACTGTGGATATCTCCTCGGTCAAATGAGTATCTCTTGTTCCATCCGTACCTCCCCCGTCAATGCATGTCTTGGAGCCATTATCCTCATTCGACTTGTGTTCATCAAATTTCACACCAAGCTCTTTTAAGTGTTGGTCAACCACTTCTATGTCAGCATTAGCATTGTAGCAAGCAAAGAACATACGACAATCCTTTAGTCCCTTCAGGTATTCCTCGTAGCCTTGGTCAAGTATACTTTCAATTTGCTCCTTAGCTGCAGAAAGATCCTTCTCGAGCCCCTTGACTTTTTCCATCTCAGCATTTGCTTTATCCAAAGCTGCTCTTTCCTTAGCCTTAGCATCATCTAATGAACGTTGCATCTCAGAGTTATTGGAGACTTAGTTCTTGGACTTTTATCTCAGCCGTCTTAGCCCTCTCCTCAGATGTGGATAAAGAGACCAAATTCTGCATAAGATAAACCTAAGTTGGCAAGAGAATGACCTTAAAAAATAAATAAATAATGAGGAAAGTTAAATAACTTTACCTTAGAAAGAAGGCTTGAGGCAAGCTTGAGGGATTCAACAGGATCAAGACTCTCAATGTCCTTAATCAAGGTTGAGGAGTGAAGAGATAAAGATAACTGATGCACCAAAGGATTTTGTGGTGCAATAATACAAGTTCCCTTATTAGATGGAAGAGGAGGAGGAAGAGGAGGAATAAGTGGTGTAATCTGTTGAGCTTGGGATACAGACTGAGAAGATGATCCACCTTGTTTCTATTGTTTCTTTTGAGCAACGTCTGGAATCACCAATCTCTTCCGTTTCTCACCTTTGAAAGTGGCATTAGGAGAATTGTTTGAAGCCATCACTGAAGCTTCCTTCTCAGAAAATGAGATGCTTGGAATAATACCGCGCTCAACTAAGGTTTCTTCAGAATAGGCAGCTGAGATGCTACACTTACCCAAGCTTAGGCTTAAAGCTTCTGCTATATTTCTTTCCTCGTCTACTGAAAAGTCAGGGCAAATCCACTCATCTGCAAAACCAAGGAAGAAAATTAGTTTCTGAATTATAGAAAGAACGCATAATAAGAAATAATAAATTATTATAAGAAAATGAAATTCTACTTGGTTGACAAAATCGAGTCTGGATTCTAGCCTCAGGATGCTCTGTACTTGTCTCGAACTCCCAATTGCCTTTAATTAAAAAATGGTAAGGTTTTCAAGTCTTATCTTGACGACTAGGTTCACCATAAAAAAGAATCTTATCTGAATTAGGATAGACAGATAAACACCAAAATCCTTCAGCCTTAGGACATCTCTGTGGATGAAAAAGATTTTGAAATTCACCCACAGAAGGATTATTGAATCCTAGGTAACGCCAAAGAGACCACATCCCAATAATGCAACATCAAGCTTTAGGAGAAAGTTGAGCTGGAGCAAGTCCTAAGGCATGTAATATCCTCCGAACATAAGGATGAAATGGAAGTCGTACTCCAGAATTCAACATGCACCTAGTAATCCCGACAAAGCCCTTAGGAGGGTTGGTAATGCTCCTTCTAGGTGAAGCACGACGAAGTGTTATTGATCTAGGAATGCTATATCTAATCATTAATATCTCAAGGGACATTTCACCTAATCCACATTTAATTGTCTTCATCTGCCATGGATAGGTATCTTCAACTACAGGCTCATCCTCATCCTCCGAATTTTCTAAGTTAATCACCTCTCTTCTTTTTATAATTTCATCTACATATCCACTGCTATCCTTATCTATCTCCTCTTTCAACTCACAACTACCTACATCACTCGTAGTAGCATGAATGGTAGTCAAAGGAATAACATCCACCACAATATTTTTGGTCATTTTGATACTAGGTCTTGTTGAACTAAGAAAAACCTACAAAGTGAAAATGACTATGATTACTCTCCTAAGGATAGCAATAAATAATAAAAAGCAATGAATAAATAAATACTCATAAAAAGACGTTGGAAAGTCGCAGGAAAATCACTAGAGAGTCGACAAAAGGCCGCCAAAAATTCGTCACCAGCTACTATGAACAGCACCGTCGGGCACCTTGAGAAATTTTTCTCTCTAACCTCTTCTCTTTTCTCTTGTAAACTATTGCATTTGATAATGAGAAATGAGGCATTATATAGGAGAGAAAGATGATCTTAGCCAATTAAAGAGGATTTGCAATTAAGACAATTAATGATAGAAATAAAATATTCTAAGGAAGGAATCAAATCCTCCTAACATAGCGTGAATCTCCAAAAATCATCCTAGGATGGAAATAAATTTTCCAAGTATGGAAAGAATCATCCTAGGATGGAAATAAATTATCCAAGTATGGAAAGAATCATCCTAGGATGGAAATTTGAATCATCAATAAATCATTATAGGATGGAAATAAAATTTTCCAATGATGAAAGGAATCCTCCTAGGATGGAAATTGAATCATCAATAAATGATCCTAGGATGGAAATAAAATATCCAAGTATGGAAAGAATCATCCTAGGATGAAATCATCCTAAGGATAAAATTTAAGGAAAGTCATCCTAGGATGAAATCCTTCTAAGGATAAAATCTAAGGAAACTTTCATTAAAGAAAATCATCCTAAGATGAAATCCTCCTAAGGATAAAATCTAAGGAAACTTTCCTTAAAGAAAATCATCCTAGGATGAAATCCTCATAAAGATAAAATATAAGGAAAATTTCCTTAAAGAAAATCATAGGATGAAATCATCTTAAGGATAAAATTTAAGGAAAGTTGTCCTAGGATGAAATCCCTCTAAGGATAAAATCTAAGGAAACTTTCCTTAAAGAAAATCATCCTAGGATGAAATCCTTCTAAGGATAAAATCTACGGGAACTTTCCTTAAATAAAATCATCCTAGGATGAAATCCTCATAATGATAAAATTTAAGGAAAGTCATCCTAGGATGAAATCCTCCTAAGGATAAAATCTAAGGAAACTTTCCTTAAAGAAAATCATCCTAGGATGAAATCCTCTTAAAGATAAAATATAAAGAAAATTTCCTTAAAGAAAATCATCCTATGATGAAATCATCCTAAGAATAAAATTTAAGGAAAGTCATCCTAGGATGAAATCCTCCTAAGGATAAAATCTAAGGAAACTTTCCTTAAAGAAAATCATCCTAGGATGAAATCCTCCTAAGGATAAAATCTAAGGAAAATTTCCTTAAAAAAAAAAATCATCTTAGGATGAAATCATCCTAAGGATAAAATTTAAGGAAAGTCATCTTAGGATGAAATCCTCCTAAGGATAAAATCTAAGGAAACTTTCCTTAAAGAAAATCATCATAGGATGAAATCCTCCTAAGGAAAAAATATAAAGAAAATTTCCTTAAAAAAAATAATCCTATGATGAAATCATCCTAAGGATAAAATTTAAGGAAAGTCATCCGAGGATGAAATCCTCCTAAGGATAAAAGTTAAGGAAACTTTCCTTAAAAAAAATCATCTTAGGATGAAATCCTCCTAAGGATAAAATCTACGGAAAATTTCCTTAAAAAAAAAAATCATCCTAAGGATAAAATTTAAAGAAAGTCATCCTTGGATGAAATCCTCCTAAGGATAAAATCTAAGGAAACTTTCCTTAAAGAAAATCGTCCTAGAATGAAATTCTCCTAAAGATTAATATAAGGAAAATTTCCTTTAAAAAAATCATCCTAGGATGAAATCATTCTAAGGATAAAATTTAAGGAAAGTCATCCTAGGATGAAATCCTTCTAAGGATAAAATCTAAGGAAACTTTCCTTAAAGAAAATCATCCTAGGATAAAATCCTCCTAAGGATAAAATCTAAGAAAACTTTCCTTAAAGAAAATCATCATAGTATGAAATCCTCCTAAGGATAAAATCTAAGGAAATTTTCCTTAAAAAAAAAAATAATCTTAGGATGAAATCATCCTAAGGATAAAATCTAAGCAAAGTCATCCTAGGATGAAATCCTCCTAAGGATAAAATCTAGTGAAATTATAAAATTTTTTTATGATTATGACAATGATGGATAAAATTTTTTAAAGAAAGAGAGAGATTATTGTTAGTTTTTTCTTTTTAAAATATGTTTTATAAGTTTTATACAGTGGGTGCATGAAAAAAAAGATAAAAATTATATTAAAGGTAAATAAGGGATTAGATGGGTTGTGTTGAGAGATAACAATTAGTTTAAAATTTTTAGTGAGGTTAACTAAAAGGTGAGGGCTGATGAAGGGCGGTGATATTTCCAACCCACAAATTTTATAAACCCACTCCATTTTTAAAAAATTATTACCACAAATGCACATTATTTTTAAAAAATTCAAATTAAGAAGAAATTTAAAAATTTAATCAGTTAAATCCATATTCTTTTTTATGAGACTATTTTTTATTATATTTGATCAATAAGGTTGTTTTAACATAAATTAATATGATTATTTTTCCCTCACAAGGTAAATGTATCAAAATATTTAAGATTTTACTTTCAAATTTTTTTTATATTTTTATAATGTATAAGTAGTACTTTATTAGTATGATTATTAATATTACACTAAACTAACAAGATATAATTAGGACATGCGGAGTATTAAAAATTATTAAATTTTATATAAAAAATATTAGATTATAAAACATAAAACTAAATGCTTAAAGAACTAGTTACAATAATATATATTTCTTAGGATAATTTGGTTATTTTATATTATAAAGGTAAAATGATTAATTTAAACTTATCTTGAAACAACCTTAAATATTGATTGTTAAAAGACTAAGGTGGTGTTTGTTTTTTAATTTAATGACTTAAAGTGACTTAATTTAATTAATTAAGTTAATTAGAGGTGTTTGTTTTTATAACTTAATGAGACTTTTTAGATAATTTTGACTTAATAAAATAAGCCAATTTTTTTGGCTTTTTACTTAATGAAGAAATCTGAATTAAGTCAGTTACTTACTAATGTCAAAAATATCCTTGCTTTATAATTTATTTTTTATGTCTATCTCAAAACTCACCCATAGACATTTATCCGACATAAAAATATCCTTGTTTTTTCTTTCTTATATTATATACGATAAAATTTAAAATTTATGGTATTTTATATATTAAAATTCCAAAATAATTATGTATTCACTTGAATATAGTTTTACTTATAAATGTTAAAATATTGTGGTATTTAATAATTATTTATTTGACATTCAAATTTAATAAGGATACAAATGTAAAAGTACATATTTTCAGCTTTTTAAGTTGAAAAAAATAAATAACTTAATACTTATTTTCTGAGATTCAGACGAAAAAACAAACATATTATTCAGATTCAAATATTTAGATACATTCAGAATTCAGACTAATTCAGGTCTATTAAGATTTCAGACAAAAAAAAAAAACACCACCTAAGTTAGAAAAAAAATTATAAAAATGATTTAATTAATTAATTATTAATTTGTAATTTTATAAAATATAGTGAACTTATTGTGATTATTTTATGGAGGTGGGGTGAATTTATAAAATAATGGGGTGGAAATATCTACACCCAATGATGAAATATAATAAGGGGTCAAATATCACAACTCTTTTGTTAGTACATCTAGGTGGCTAGGTGGCTCGTGGGTTGTCCACTTGTCCACTAGCGTCTTGATCTCTTGGGTACCCACCAAATTTGGCATTATTATAATATAGCCCAACCAAATAAAGAGTAGTGATATTTGAACCTTTTTTTTTATATTTTACCGGTCCTTATTTTTTAATTAATCCCATTTATTTTTAAGATTATCTTTATTTAAAAAATAAAAAATAATATAAAGTTTTTCTTTTCTTCCCTCTTCTTCTTCTTCTTCTTCTCTGTCTCTGTCTCTCTCTCTCTTTCAATCTTTTAGAGTATCAATTTTTGAAAATTAAAGTACGTTGATAAAAAGGCAAGATGAAATTTTTGAGCAGAGAAAGGGATTAATATCAAATCTGAAAGTGAACTACTTTGATATTGTTAGATATGAATCACTCAAAGCAAGAAGAAAAACAATGGATGGATAGATATACTAAATAAAAACCAGAGGAAACAAAAAAACTCACTGACCCTCTACTATTGAAACTGATTTAATTTGTTATTGAAATTAGTATAATTAATAACAATAAAACCTATCAGTTCTTATAAAATTTAACAAAACACAACAAAGAAAACTCATTATAATAAGCAACTGGTGGATTTGAGAAGATAACTGGTGGTAGTGATTTTAATAGTAAATTGGGTGGTGGTGAAATATAGAGTGGTGGTGATGGTGATCCTTGAGAGAGAAAGAAGATGAGAGAGAAAATAAAATACAGTAACTATTTTTTTTAATTTCTTTTAAAGAGGATAACTTTAGAAATAAATTATGTTAATTAAAATGTAGGTACTAGTAAGATAAATAGAGGAGTTCAAATGACATTACTACCAAATAAATTGCTCCTAAAGCAATTAGTTAATTAAGAATGAAGCTTGTATGTAAATTAACAACATTTCAATCGGTAGTTCTACACTTACATAATTGAAATTTAAAATTTACATTACAAGAGAACAGGTGGTGCATCCGACCCATTTACAGGTTAGCTTTAGGACATAAGCACGTTAAAGAAAGTTAATAAACGACAACTGACATTTTAACATATGACAATTAAAGGGAATGATTAAAAGACCAGGTGGATCCAACCCAGAGCTCATTTGTCATTCGTAATAACCCATCACTTGGGATACACATCCGTCACCCACATAAACATTTAAGCTCGAATTAGTAAAGTTACCCTCAATTTCTGTTAAGTTACATTATCACATTTGTATTTCATCCCACCTTAAGTTAGTTGTGCCGTTTACTGAAGATGGATTTGCATCATCTTTTAGTTTAATTTTTATTAAGGTTTCAAGAAAATCAAGACACATGTCATTTGAGTTTTTTTACGAATGAGATTTGATTATAGTATCGGAGAGAGATAGATAATCTTGAGACCTTTAAATTAGATTAATTACTACATTCACGATGAGTCATCAAACTTCGTGGATTGTGGAGCATGGTAGGCCATAGGAGAGTACACGGATATTAAAAATAAATTAGAAAAGAAAAAGTGAAACAAGGTTTTCTCACAATCATTCATGGTACGTACTAAGTATCACAATAGGATGAGAGGGGCAGTCCACCATAAGATAACTGACAGGAGTAGTACTATGCACAGACCTAGGGTTCTATGACTGAAAATTAAACAATTAAAAACATGAAGGGGCTAAAATGAAATTCTGTCAATTCCTACGCATATCTTGTGTTCGGCCCCCCTAATTCTTTTTATAAATCGATTTTTTGATATTACTACTAATGATTACTTATTCTTGATTATGGTCCTCTTCTTTGGCACTCTCAATTTTTTTTTTGGGTTATTTATTCCTAGATAAAACATATTGTGACAAATTTTAAAAAATGTGACACATTTTAAAAAAATATTTGAGTAGGTGACATTTCGTTAATTTTTACTATTAACTTTAACGCTAATAATAAATTAGTCACAAAATGACATTGTTACCTCTACAATTAATTACAAAATGACATTCCCCCTATAATTTGTAACAAAATGATATTTCTACCATTGCAATTAGTTACAAAATGATATTTCTGCCGCTACTCACTTATATTTTTTTAAATAGAAAAATATATGAAAATTAAATCTAAGTCTAATTAATAGGACATTTTCTTAGGGTAAGTCAAACATATTTTTAAAAAAAAAACTTTTCTTGTTGAATCAAACTGATTTGTGAATATAAAGAAGTAGATCTCTTACGAACTAAAAGCATTGTATAAATCTTTTTTTTTAATCTCTTTGGCTTTATGAAAAAAAATTCTATTTTTTTTCAATTCTACCCTCGATCGGTTAAAGTTAGTGGTAAAAGTTAACAAAATATCACCCTACTTGAGTATTTTTAAAACATGAGTCATCTTTTGAAATTTGTCAAAAGATGTGTCACCTAGACGTAATTAACCATTTTTTTTTTTTTGCTATAGCCTCAAGTTTATTGTTTTGGGATTATGGCCCCTATCGAACCAAAGTTCTTGTTCAGCCATTAATCATTGAGAAATATCTCCTTTCTCGATTGAGGATATTAATAATTGAATTGTAATTCACAATCAAGCAAGAAATTAAAAATAACGGCAGCTCTCATAGTGATTTTTAAGTAGTTTTATTTTATTGGTCACTCGTTTAAATTTGGGTAGAGGTAAGGGGTCAAAAAAATAAATTTAAACTTTGCCCATCTCTTATCTTCTCCTCCCCCAACAAAAAAAAAAAGATAGATATTGGAAAAATTTTCCGATTGAATCAAATCAAATCACAAAATCCTGAAATTACTCTTTCTTTTTTTTTCCCATTCATTTTAAACCAAAAAAAAAAAAAGCACTGCGGTTATGTAAATTTCAAATCAATTAGAGTGAAAATTTATTATTTGGTCACACCATTTAATTGTTATTCTGTATTACTCTATCAATTGAGATACAATCAAGATTCTAATTTTGTAGGTGGGACATTACTCAAATAAGAAATAGTCAAACCAGATAGCATGAAAAAGTAAGTAATTCAAAAGAATCAAACGTATCAAATAAAGCGATTGATATTCTCCAAGCTGAGGAGAGCACAATTAGGTGGATTGATTTTCACGCCAAGGAACAATGCCATTAGCCATATAAACACATTTCATCATGAGCTTGTGAGTTAAGTAAATGGGAGAGATCATCAAAAATTGGATCAAAAGAAAGAAATAAAGCAAAAGTGAAGTTCTTTTCGACCAAAATACACATGCGCAGGCACATAAGGACGCGCGCACACACACTCACAAGCAACGCAATGATACAAAGGAATTGATGAGAATGTTGGTGAGTTGGTCGTGGTCATGCATGGGAGTGATTCCCAAGGAGAATCGAATCAGCCCACTTTCCTTTTTAATTTGCTCAATATTTCTTTAATTTCTCTCTTTACAGTTTGCTTCTTTACTTTCTTTACCATTCTCCAAGAGAATGGAGGCCAGATCTTAATTAGTGTACCATCTTCATTCTTCAATGTGTGTGTTATTATTATTATTAATTTTTTTTTTTTGGTGATGTGCTGTTTGTAATAAATAATAAAGAGATAATGAGAAAGATAAAGTTGATATAGCAGCCGCAGAAAAGGAAGGCAAAAAAATGAAAAGATGGTCAAAATGAAAACCTCGAAGACTTGTTATTCCATCATGAATATCAGCTTCAAACTATCTTTATTGAAACTCACCATTTGTCTTTCTTTTTCTGGTTTTTGTTCCTCTTTTATTTTTGTTCATTTATATTTCGTTTTTCAGAAAATTTATTTCTGCCTACAATATCTATCTATGTACCCTCCTCATAAATAATAAAAATGAAATTCGTAATCATATATGTTTTGAATATCATACTAAAATTTATTGATATTTATAATTAAAAAACAAATGTGCATAAATATTAACCTTTTTGTGATGCACACGACGCGTGTGTCTAAAATAGGGCAGATCTATTTTGAATAATAAAAATTTCTCTTACCTTTTATATAGGGACTTGAATCCCTACCCACATGTATAGGAATATTATTCTACGACTAGTAGGTGTTTCTTATCTTATAATTATTAAATGTCTTTACATGATTGACTTCTACATATATTACATTACAATCTATATTTTTTGTCTTTTAATTTGTTTTTAACTTTAATATGATTAGAGATCCGTGATTAGAAAATTATTTTAACACGATATATTTTTAATTAAGAATTTGACTCAAAGAGATAAAATCTAGCCACCATAGAGGCTCAAATATTAGATATGCAATGCATTTGCGCTCCACTTTTATTTATTAAAAAAAATTATATATAATCTGCCTTCTTCATAAAGTGAAAAAAAAATGACGATTTGTGTTATTAATGTAAAAAATTTGAAAAGAATCAATTCTCTTATTCCTAAGATCTCAAGTACACGAATAAAGGAATATTCAAACTTGTAAAGCGGCAACAATTTAACCCATAGATTGGCACAGTATTTTGACTGATTCAGTTCTCAAAGCTTGAATTGAAAGAGACTTGGCCAAAATAATTGAGTTAAATGTGTTGCCCTGCCTCTGCCTTTGGTTTTCCTGTTATAAGAATATTCATTACAATGTAAAGAAAACTCTGACGTGGATTCCTTGTAATCCATTAACAAGCAGCCACCTGCGTCTTTTATTTTTCAGTTTTCTCTTTTGTAAAATTTTCACTGTTGCTTTTTCTTCCCCCCCTCCTGTCTAACACATTGTTAGATTTTGTTTGTGGGGACTGCATAAATGGAATTGCTTGGTCAAAGGGACTTTTATGAATTCATGCTTCAATCGATTGAATAGATTTTCGGATTAGGGCTGTTGTGGTTGTAGCCTTACAATATCTCCTGTTTGCTTTATGTGGGATCCTCTAACAGTTTGCTTGCCGGCTAGGCCTACAAAGGCTAGATGTGGTGCTATAGGATTTATTGAACAAATTCTCCAATATTTTCTTTTGAAAATCGTTACCTTACATTTTGTGTAACTTGCCACTTCTAAAAATAATATAAAATTAAAAAATAAGTAAGTGATTCTGGCTCAAATAGGATCAGTCTCATATTTTACCTTCTCTTTATTGGTTATGGATTACACTAAATGTAACTTAGAGAGACTTTTTTTTTTCTTTTTCAATTAATCTATTGTGGACTCATTTTATATGTAAATTACAATAACGTAACTATCATATTCTTTTTGATAAACTATATTCACGGACATATCCGGCTCCCAAATTTGTCATTTTGTGCACTCATCATCAGATCCAATGGAAAACTAGTTTTAATGGTTGGGATATCTTTGTTTGGTTATTAATAATGAAATCCTTTTTGTTTGCTGAAAAATCAGCAATTGTTTCCAATTTCTTATACTACCAATTAAATTAAAAATTTTATGTTTTTTTTATGTAAACCTACATAAATATTCAATATATCTTTGACTAATTGAATATCACCTATAAACCCATTAATTAAATAATAACTTTTATCATATACAATAATAATAATTTTTTATCAAATTGTTATTAAAATGTAATTCAGTAATCATAAACCAAACAAATATAATTTTTTCAGCTATATTTTAATGAACAAATTTTTTTTTTGGTCAAATTAAATGACCCAACATTTATATAGAACTAAAACTGAAGCTTCTAACAAAATATATATAAGCAGAGATTGTATAAAGACTACGACCGTCTCTAATTTTTTGAAGTTTAGAGTTTTTCTTGAAAGTAGAATTAGAGTATCAGTAAATCAACACAAAGAATTTATTTTTTAATTACTCGTACCTTCTGTGTAGGAAGCACCATTAGCCATAAAATTCTAATTATTAGGTTGACTAACGACATTCCATTCTTATCCAAAAAAAAAAAAAATCCATCAGCATGTGCATGTTCCATTAATTGGGTTTAAGATAAAATACTTTCATTTAATTTATATTTTAAGCATTTTAATATTAATTTTTTTCATTAAATTAAATTTTTTCACCTAACAGGGTCTTTGTCATGTGTTTCTAGACTAAGAATTTAACTTGAGGCAATCAAGATTCGTGCATACACGAATGAACCTACACTTCATTTTCATGTGACGAGTACTTCTCACGAGTTCCTAATTTTTTAGTATGAGTTTATAGCTTCTATATTATATAGTATAAAATAGATTTATTAATTTTTTTTGAAAAAAAAAATTATTTCTATAAAATTAAAAAAATTATTAATTAACTTCTCTAAGAGAAAGTACAATTGTGCAGGCATTTGTCAGCTCCAAAAAAATACTAAAGGAAACTGTGGGCAATGCTATTGTATTACTTCGAAATTTCAAAAATTTCGGTCTCTGTAATCCTAGTGGAATTTCTCTCTCTTTTTTTCTTCCTTTAGTTTGTTTTTTTCCAATTCCATTTATTATATCAATGTAATTGCCAGGTTATGAACACGAAAAAGTATGTACACGGCCCTCCATTTATTCCCTTTTTCTCATCTCCAAACATGTATATAAACCCACCGCTGATCCCCCATTTCTTCAGCACAATTAAACCTTTCTATCTTCTTCTTATTGTCTCCTCATCTCTCTGAAGTACTCACCCTTACATTTTCTTAAGGTTAGTCTTATATTTGTATCTCCTCCACAACACCCCCCCCCCCCCCCCCCCAACACGTAGATGCTCTTACTAGCTTAATTGGTAAAGTTTTTTAGGCAATACAACAAGAAGTACGAGGTTTAACATGGGACAATGATATTAACAAAAAAAAAAATTCATAATTTTTTTTTTATTTAATATCTTCATAAAACTTCTTGTTTCTAAGTCTATAATACATCCTTTCTACTTCGTCATATGTCCAAAATGTCCAACAGAATTTTGTCATTTATTTTGAAAATTAACTGCCAGTAATATTAGTTTCTACTATAAAAAATGAACTGTATTGGTGACATGATATCACCCGAAGAATAATAGAAGGCTTACATTTACTTTTTAGCCAGGTCACTAAATGTTATTTTTGGTTGTGTAGAAACAATGAACAGGCCAGGCGATTGGAACTGCAGGTCATGCCAGCACCTGAACTTCCAGAGGCGTGACTCGTGCCAGCGCTGCGGCGACCCCAGGTCGTCCGGTGACTTTTGCGGGTTCGGCGGAAGAGGAGGAGGATCATCGTTCGGGTTCGGTACCGGGTCCGATGTCAGGCCAGGTGACTGGTACTGCTCCGCCGGGAACTGTGGGGCACACAATTTTGCCAGCCGCTCTAGCTGCTTCAAGTGTGGAGCATTCAAAGATGACGTTGCTGGGGGTGGCTTTGACTGTGACATGCCTCGCTCCAGGGGCTCAAGTTTCGGTGGCGGCAATCGATCTGGATGGAAGTCTGGTGATTGGATTTGCACCAGGTGAAATTTGTGTTACATATTCTAAATATTCAATTTACAAATGATTTTTTCTTTCTTTTTCAACTTTTTGTTTCTAATTCCTCCTTTTTTGACTAGGAATCTCTCTTTGTCCCAAGACATGAAAGCATGCCATGAAGCAAATTAATTATTGCTTTTGCTAATTTATTTATATAATTTCATCCTTTTTAACAGATCTGGATGCAATGAACATAACTTTGCTAGTAGAATGGAGTGCTTCAGATGCAATGCCCCCAGGGACTTTGGCAACAGAATTTCATACTGACACACTTCAATTTGGGTATGAATTAATATTCATCCTCAACCTTCATAATTAATAGATGCTGCTCAGTTCCGGAGTCCCGACTTTACAAAATCCAGATTTGAATATTTTTGTACAACTCTGATCGTAGTTCAAATTTGGATTTTACAAAATCCAGACGTAAATATGATAGCTTAACCTTCATACGCTTAACGCTTTATATATTTTGTTTCGATGATGATAATTTTTTATTGAATAATGTATTTTTATATTTTTTGCTAATGATGAATTGGCTTCTTCTGTAGGTATTGCAGCCAACCCAAGAGTCGAGAGAGATCAAATCGCAATATATCAGCTTTTTCTTCAAATTATTATTTGTTTTGGGTGCTAGCTATTTAGGGTTTCTCAAGGTGAAGCTCATGGTTTAATATTTTAAATCAATGTTCACTTTGAGATTTACCCAGTTAGGATATTTTGTTAGGGTTTCAGTTCCCATAATTAAGAATTACAGCAATGTAGCCCTTGTGGTGCTTTTCAATTTTCTATCCATTTGTCTCTAGCTTTTTGCTTTTATCATGAGTTTTGTTTATTGTATTGCTGCATGGCTTTCTTAAAAGAAGATGATTTGCATGAACTTCATAAAGAAGATTCTCTCTCTAGCATTGAAAGATGAGTTCTCTAGCCTCTATCTCTTAAAAAAAAAAATTACAACTTAAATTTACCATACGAGAAATTCATTAATAAAAACAGAAGAAAATATATGTATATAATAATCGAGGGTATGCATAACGCACCACCTTATCCGTCAAAATCTTAATAATACAAGATCAATATTACAAGAAAAGACACAAATTTTATTTTTATACAAATTCTATTTATACAAACTGTAGTATCGCGTTATATGAGATGAATCCGTATAGTGTATACACAATATAAACTATGAAAAAATCTAAGTAATTCATAAGTTTATATCAAATCGAGGGACCAACGTTGAGCTTTATGTTCTTTCCATATATGCAAAGGGATAACCAGGTCAACTGGTCAAGATATTCAAGAATAACTGAGCATTAATCATATATACTTTTAAGAAAGCCTGGGACACTATTTATAAATAGCAACTATGTCAAAGCGTACTTATTATGCAAAATCATTGAATGGCTGGCAATATGAGTCATACGATATGTCTAATTTCTTAATAATAATTAAAGCATCGATCTTAGTGGCTTCCAGAGTGGGCATCCATGGAGAGATAACGAGATATTCAAGTAAAAATGCAAAAGAATAAAGAAGAATCAAAGGATATATATAAATAGGAAGTAGACGTATTAACTTAGAATTTCTCAACATGCAAAAATTGACAAAGCATATTCATGATAGAAGCAAAGCACATTGGATACCCTTCCATTGACCTCCTATATATATATATATATATATATCAAGTGTATTTTTATATGGTGGATTAAAAAGCAAACGACTCATGTTTATGTGTCTACTCCAGCACAACTACGCTTTAAGCATTTAAGCAAAAGATTCTTGTCCCTCTTTTGGGCTATAGCTTTTTGCTACTTCATGATCAGTTCTGCTGAATACATACGGTCAAGTGCCACGTTTGATTAAATCCTAGTTACTTGGCGCCTGTTATTTGGGCCCAGAATCTTCAGCTACTTGAGTACAGGAAAATGTAATGAGAGATTGATAGTGTTACTTTAGTTCAACTAGATATGGCCGAGTGGTGGGCTGCAGTTCTAACATGTGAGAGCTACTGTGTAGTTCGAGTGCTTTAAAATAAAATTTGGGTACAAATAGATATTTCTCCCATTAATTTAGGGGTGGAGGAACAGTGAAGTAGATATATTCCTTCAGTGTTTATTAGAGTGGACATCGTGCTATTATAAAATAGATGTTGGTTTTAGTATTTACCTGATGTAATTATTAGGGGATTTGATCGATGGTGCGGTACATATATAAGTAATTGGAAAAAAAAAAAGTAACTAGATATGTGTTATCCTTCTATGGAAATCTTGATAGAGATATTATATGATATAATTTTAGCTAATTAACAACACACCTGTCTTGTAAAGGTGAGTGTTTGACTGACACTTTCTTTAAGGTCTGTCCTGCTGGCTTCTAAATTTTGTCTAATTAATGCATTAAAATGAAAAGATGTTTATAATAAGGATCCAGCTATGGTATCACAGTGGTATCATACCATAGTTGAATTTAGTCATTAAATTCAGTTCTGATGATCACTGTGAGCTGGATCCAATGACTAGATCCAGTTGTGGTATGATACCATCGTGATATCATAATTTTACCCTTCTAGTAATTAAGCACGCGTATGTATATAATTAAGCAGCAATATCATCCTTTGAACTTCATGTGGATTTTTTTTTTAAAAAAAAAACTCATTGCGATTAAGGGCCATGCATGAATAAAGTATGCCGTAATCATTTTCTTTGACTTCTAAATTTCATATAATTGGAAGACTTCATCCAAGTGCACATTTCAATTCTTGCAAGTTTGGATGCATACAATATTAAAAAAATAATTCAAAAGGTAGAGAGATGGGAAGTTTGAAAACCATCTTAATTTGAGCATGTTAATTTTTTAAAGGTGTATGTCACATAAATTTTATAAACATTGGGTGTGATTAAGATTTAATTATTTTTCATTACTATCCATTAACCTTCTATAATATTCTTGTCTTTTATTGTCAGATGAAATTAATCAGAATGAACTAACGGCTGAACCCTTAGCCTTCAATAATATTTTCAAAAACTACCAAATAAAATTACTATCAATAGCGTGCTTCAATCAATTTAACCGATGGGTAAAAACTTGTTTCCAGACAAATTGTCGATACCGAAGTTGCTTTTTTATTTCGAAAAAACTATTTCCCCCTATTTTAACCCCGACTTGCACTCTCTTACGCACTGTTTAACACATTTTTCCTTTCCTTTTGACGAACCACAGAAACAAAAACGCACTCTCTTATTCTCACACCCAAAAAATCTCTAATCATCGGCGGTCACGCGACAGCCGGCACAGAAGACGGACCACTGCCATCACGCGATCGAGGTCTCTGTTGCCATCATCGTCAATCATGCGACATCCAGCACTCACAAAGCTAACACGAACGGCCCTCCTCATGCACTCACAAAGCACAAGACCACGACTCCTCTCGACCAGGTCTCCATTGCCATCACCGATAGTTCTGCACCTGAGATACTGGAATGATTATTTTAGAGTTGTAAAATTAGCTTATTGAGATTTTGGCTGATTGGGAAATGATTATTTCCTCGACTTGTAAAATTGCAACAATTAGGGTAATATTTGGTGATTTAGTAATATTATTAAGAAGACAATGACGATTGTGTTTGTATGCCACTTCACAATTTGTGAACTGAAGAATTTGGGTGGTCCATTTTGTTCAAGTTTCTTGTTTTGACATACAATCTCACGATGTTGCAGTCTTGTGATTTTTCAGGTTTTTGTGGAATTCCGAGGGTGTGAATCTTCACCTAAACCACTTCTCAGGCTCCAGTCACAGCCTCTACCTGAATTTTCACTAGCTCATTTTGTTCTTGACTATCTGGTTTCAGAAGAAGAAATGTATTTGCATTCAATAACTAGTCGATTGGATTAAATCAAACTGATTTGACTCATTATTTATTTATTGAATCCAAACCTAATAAAAAAAAACTCACACCAAAGCGAGCACTGGTAGCTAGTCTGCTTGTATTGAACATGCTCATGGAGTGTTGTAGTTGAAAGCAAATGGAAGGACAAAGCATGTGCTCACGATGTCGTTTGGTTTGAAATGAATTGAAGCAGAGCGACATCGTTCGGTTTCATAGGGAATGCTCACACACGTGTTGCCCAGCTGAAATTAAAAGAAAAGGATCAAAGTAAAACAATGTCGTTTTTTGCAATATTTGGGGCTTGACTCGGGGTTTGACCCGGGGTATATAGCAGCTCTGTTTTGATTTTATGAATTTGCCATGAACCACACCCAGACCACCATTTTTCAAACGCAAAAGGGAAGTGTCGGTAAAGTTAGTCATATCTTTTATCAAATTGAGAATATACATAACCTCAGGGGAGGTAACAAAAAATTATCCATTAATAAAATGTAAACTGCCGATAGCCCCCCTTCTCTAGCAAGAGTAGGGGTAGATCCGTCTCTGACAAATTTAACTGTTACACATATTGAATGGATATTTAAATGGGGATTTCTTATTTTATATACTTAAAATGTTAGCAAGGGAAATGAAGATATAAGTTACTTAGTGCTAAGGTCTTTGGCATGTTTGAAAGAAATAAAGTAGTGATTATTTTTTAGTTGGATTGAGAATCTTGACGAGTGGAAATTCTCGAATTAAGAGAGTGGAGTGGGAGTGAGAGTATGTTATTTACTTATACTGGAACGAGAGTGTGAAATATGAATCATAATCCCATTATATGTTTATTTTGTCTTGAATTAGGAGTGAATTATTTTAAATTATAGTTTTACCTTTATTTAAAGAATTGTAGTTTTTAATTACGAAATAAATAAAAAATATATTTATAAAATAAACTATTTATTTTATTATTAGTTTTAATTATATGAATTGATAATAATTATTAATATTTTTAATTATGTAAATCATAATTTTTTATTAATTTTAATTATGTAAATTAAAAATTGTTAATAAGAGCAATGCAAATGAAACATTATTGTTAGTAATATAGTACAAAATAAATATTTTCTTAGAATAAACTATTTACTATTGTTAATTATTAATATTAAATAAATAAATACTATTAAAATTAAATAAATAATATTATATTATTTTCAAACAAAAAAGTACATAATAATATCATTAATTCTCTATGAATATAATAATATTATTTATAAGTAATTTTAATTTAGAATCAATGTAAATTATTATTTTTAATTAAATATAATAATATTATATTTAAAAAGTTTAATGTTATTATTTTTAATAAATGTAATATTATTAAATAATATGTTAATGTTATTTAAATATATATGATATTATTATTTTTAAATAAATATAACATTATTTTACTTTAATATACATAATAAGGGAAGGGTTAAAAAGAAGGGGCCGGAATGGATTTGCCCATGAGAGTGGGAATCCTACTTTGTACTCAAAATATGAGTGGAACCCATGGAGTTTGAATCCCACCACCCTCCTTAAATGAGTACGTAAACATTGCAGTAGGAGGAATCCATATTTCTCACTCCCACTCCAGCAAGTAAACATAGTATAAAAGGTAAGGAGAAGAGAGGAAACAAGAAGGGGAAAGAAATAAAGGGAACAAAATGAATTTTATGTCTAACCAAATAATAAAAATAAATCTGACCCTATTTTTCACTCATTTTCTCTCCCCTTCTTTCCTTTCCATTCATCTCCTCTCCTACCATTTTTTCCAACCAAACATGGGCTTAGAGTAAGTTCGAATCTTAAGATAAATAGTTGATTGAAAAAATGATTTGGGTTTATCGACTTCTCTATCCATCTTTCTTTTTAAAAATTAACATGATACTAATTAATTTAGATAGAAAAACTTTCTAAAAGTAGTATTAGGAACTCGAACTTGCTCTAAGCAGAAAATGTAGTTGTCACCATGCTTACAAATTGAAAAAAAAAATAACTTTAGTATTGTTGATTGATCTTGGATTGAGAACCCAACGAGGATAAACTAGCTTCTAGAACATCTTCGATTCTATCATTACCAAGATTCCCAAGATTAAAGGAAAAAAAATTAAGGATAGAAAAGAACTATGAATAATTAATTATGACTAAATTATATTAATCTTGATCTATTGTTTTTTAATATTTTCAATTTTGTACCTAGAGATGGCCAACGGGTTAGGCGGCATGTGGCACAATATTTTTCCATACAACACGGTACGATACAAGCACGTTTTGGTAGGACAAGTGGCATGACACAACATGCATGTAGGTTGGGCTGGACTGACAATTTTAGGCAAGTGAACCTTAAAAACATAAAACGATTAGAGATGAGCTAAACCTTGGCAAGTGAAAAGGCCTGCAATAATTATATTTCACTGGTGGGTTAGCACGTGACTCATGGGTTGTCAGTCACATGTGGGCCAAAGTATATTAAATTAAAAATTTTTAATGAAAATAAAAATAAAATTTTATGATTTTTACAAATAACTTAAATTTGAATCTTTTAATATTAAATTTGAATCTTTTAATATTTTTATTTGCGTAAGTTTTTTAAATTCATTTAATTCTTAGTTCAAAAAAATACTCTAACTATTTTATATTTATAATTTATTAAATGAATAGATAATATCATGATTTTAATAAAGAAAATTACAGATATCATAATTTTATAAATGTATGCATTAATATTATTATGAACTATGATTTTCAACTCTATATAATTCTAAGGTAATAACTAAGTTAACTCTTAAGAAAAATTTATTATTATTGTTGTTATTGTTAAGTATTAAAAAAGAATATTAATATCATAGGGTCTAACCTAGTAGTTAGTATTACATTATTTTACTAATATTAGTTTATTATTATTGAATATAAACTTGAGTTTTGAACTTTTAATTATATTAAATTTGACTAAAGGCACATAGAACTAAAAAAACGTACATGGGCTTAAAAAAGGGGTAATTTTTGGAAACCTCTCCTGAGGTTTGCCCTTATTACACTTGCAGAGAATGTATGCATATATTGACATATAGCACCCCTGATTGTGTATCAGTGTTAGACTGCTGTTTGCTCTGTTATCAAAAGTACAATAATGCCCTTCACTGCATAGTTCAATAACTGACAATACTTATAGCAACTTGGAGTTGCAGACTTGATGATGCTTCTTGCATTGCAGAAGATAACAAACAGAAGCTTTTAACTTAATTAAAAGGCTTGGTGAATCAAGATTTTGGCATGATTTTGTTAGGATCTTATAGGGTTTGATTGAAAGAACTGTGCAACACCATTTGCAACACACACGCAACGTTCACAACACACCCTCTCTCGCTCTCCCTCACGGCTCATGCCACTAATCTCACCAAGCGACCAATCTCCGATTCTTCCTCACCATGCTCCGTCGACAGCTCTCACTCTATTTCCCCTCCAAATCCAACAGTTGTGGGTCACGAGTCACTCTCTCTTTCTCCCCTCGGACCTCTAAATCTAGCACAAAACGCATGGTTCACTCTCTCTCTCCCCCCTTTAATTCCAGCAGCCGTGGGTCACTCTCTCACGGGTCCCACGGGTCCTAGTGGGCCTTCATTTAATAGGGGCTCTGCTTGTTGGTCATCTCTATTTGTATCATGTGGGTACAAAATATGAGCATTCGAGAAACTTTTTTTTTTTTTTTCATGTCTTAGTAAGCATCACTCAAACAATTATAGTACTACTATTATTAAAAAAGAATTGATTAATATAAATTCATAAAATAAAATATTTAATCACTCGTATGGGCTTGACTTAGTGGTTTTCAATTTTTTTTTTTTTGGTTATCAAGTTCGAATCCTAAAGAGATGAAGGCTAAAAAATAAGAGTAATGATAGACATTTTAAATTTTTTATCCCAAATTTGATCCCAAATGATGGTGTCATCAATTGAGTATTTAGCGATTCTTTACAATATCCAAGTGAAGTAATTGTATTATCTCACTAAATAATTGTAATACCACATCATTTGGGATAAGTTTGTTAGATAAAAAATTTGGGATGTGTAGCAATATTCACAAAATAATCCATCTATTGATGTTTTAAAAAATTTAAATAAGTATTAAAAATATCTAAACCATTTACTTTTTTAAAATAAAGAAAAAATAATATAAATTTATAAATAAAAATATTTAATTACTTTTAGGTGCTTAGCCAAGTGGTTTTCAACCCGTCTTTTTTACTGGTTATTTAAGTTCGAATCCTAAAGAGGTGGATGCTAAGACCTTTAAAAAAAATTAAATAAGTATTATAAAAATCCAATCCATTTATGTTTTTAAAAAAACCAAATGTATTAAAAGCAAATCTAATCCAAATTCAAATTAAAAATCACAAAACAAGAAAAAGACAAAAGCAAAAAATTGAAAAATAAAAGACCAAGCCACTGGGCTTGGGCCAGGTAATCAGAGTTACAGCCGCATATGCTTCATACAATATTGGCATTATCTGTTGAGGCTTTTACGGGTATTTTAAAGCTTTTTGTAACGGGTGTCCCTGAACTCTGATGCCCCGTGTTCAACGGTTAGCACTTACATGGGGTTTAACGTCTGACAACCAAAACCCAACAGCAACACAACACACACAAACTTAACTTCATTCCAAATTTTTTTTTTCTCTTTTATCAGCTTTTATTGTTGTGGGTTTTGGTTTTTGTCTCAGTTTACAACAGAGTTTGTCTGAGAATCAATGGCTTCATGTGAGTTTTGTTCTCTCTTGCTGTTGATATTATGTTCTTATTGTATGTTTAGTTGAAATTTTGACTGCTTACTTATAATCTATGCATATAGTGAAATGGGTTTTTGGTTAATTTAGTTTTTGTTTTGTTGACATATTGGTTTCTTGGTTTTGTCCGTTAATTGTTTTGATGGGTGAACCCAAGATTGTTTAATTCATTCGAGCATGATAAATGCTGCTTTTGCTTAACTTTTCATCAGCTTCACTGTTTGTTGTTTCTTCTGTTCTAAATTTTGGTTGGGAATTAGTTGAAAATGGGAAGTGAATCTATTTCTAGTCATCTACTTTTTACTTCTTTTGGCGTTTATGTTGTCATGTTATGTAAGTTTCAAAAACTTATGTTTTTAAGCGACAAGCTTAGAGTCCATAAATTTGCAACAGTATGGATGGGTGTGCACTACCCAGGTCTCCTGTTGATTATATGATAGGTGAAAACTCATTTTCATTCAGCTTAGATACTGAATTATGTGTTGAAAAACAATGAAGAGTCAGGTTTGAAAGGCAGTGCTTTCTGGGGTAACTAATAGCCATGTTTTTATGATAGAAAAATGTTTAATTGCATTTTAGTGTTGGGGTTAGTTTGTGATTTTAATTTTGAAGCATTGAAGGAGGGAAGTTGCTCCTAATATGCATTAAGCTCTTTCCTCAAATTCATGTGTTTTCAGCTCTTATAATATTAGTGAATTAACATTTTAGGATGATATGTGGTTGTTGGTCAATATCATTAGATTCAGCCATGTTTTTATAGGCTCTGTAGCAGAGGACCGATGGGGCATTTCCATTAATTTTTGTGTGACATGGACTCCTTAGGAATTCCAAATTGTTATGAACTTCTGATTATGCCAGTACATATTGACATGTAAAATGTTGAGAATTGGTCTTTTGTTGACTTGCATTCTCTAGGTACATTTCCTAGTGGTGCTGTGAGACACATATAAGCTACATTTTGTTAGTCTTTATACCATGTGTTCATTCCATTTAGTCATTATGATAATAATTTCTGTTACTATCATAATTAAATGCGTAATAATTATCTGGTAACTAATCCCATTTCAGAGTTCTTATAAAAGGAAAACTGATTAAAAAATGCAAGTGTAAGGTTGTAAGTTATTTATTTTAAAATTAAAATCTTTTGTTTTTATTAGTTTGACGTGATATCTATTGTAGCTATTGAATTGAAGCATAACAAAACAGTTGGAATCCAACTATAGCATACAAAAGATCATATGTGGCATTATGTACTGAATCATATGTGTCTTTTTTATTTTTAGGTTTTACTTATTTTCTTTTTATTTCAGACAGCTTGGGTGCTTCTAATATTAAAATCCCAAAGGGCAATCTTGGTAGGGCCAGAGTTGGTGATTTGCAACCACGGAGTGATGTAAGAAAATGGATGGGGCGGAAACCTTTTCAATATGCAGGTTTGGCAATGTCACAACCATTAGAGAAAGCATTCACTGTATTTTGTGGTCAGTCTTCAGAAGCTGAGTGTAAGTGTTCCTTGTGAAATCATACTCTGTTTAAACTTCTTTGGCATCCTCTATATTTTATTTATATGTTATTATACTAAATAAAAAGAACTTTTCTTAATCTACTTTATGTGTGTTTTTTTCACACTGTGTGTCAATAATATAGAAATACAAACAATTAGTTCTATTATAGATTCCTACCAAAATTCATTTTAATGTTAAAGAGCCTCATCCTAATATATATTTGCACTCTTTAAGGATCCATCATTTCTTTTTCATATTTTTGAATTGAAAACTCTCAAAAGAATTAGTCCATGTTTATAGGTATTAGTTCGTTCAATGTGGATAGGATGGATTCACCCACTTGCATCAAGTGTTAACCATTCATTGGAGGTCTTGAGAAGTTTTAACGTTCAAAACATGTTTAATAAGCCTCTGTTTAAGAGCTTTTGCTTTCTCCACATTACTCAAATTTTAAGGGCTTTTTTAACTAATGTAGTATGTTTAGTTAGTTGATTTTATATTTGACAATATTTTGCAAGTGAAATATTGGTATACATTTTTGCTTGCCGACTTTCCCTTTTAGCGGATATTTTCTCCTTTGATTATATATCTTCTTGGTGTCACCGGTGCAACAATCATATTTATGTGGCATGCATGTATTACGTATGATATGAAGAAGCTCTCCAGTGCATTGATGAGAAAAATGAAAATCTTATGTTTAAATTGCCAACATTGTAGCTACTAGAAATGCAAGGGATGGTCATGAAGATATGAAGTCAACCCAACTTATTCCAGACTCATCTGAGGTGAGTACTTCAAGTATTATCTATTTGTTTATCTCACTGTATCTAAAGTGTGTGTGGTGTGAGTAATACTACAACCTTGTTCTCTGAAAATTTGTTGCGACAGATATTTCGTTTATCTGTAGATTGATTTAATTTGCAATCAATCTTATGCATGCAAGTTTAGAGACAAATCTGCTGTATGAAGTAATGTAGGGATTAGTTTGTTGCGTGAAGTAATGCACACATGTTTCATTTATTCTCATTTCAACACCATCAAGAAAATGACAGATAAGGAAAAGAGAAATAATTTGAATACCAAATTTTTCCTGGTAATGACACAGGTGAATCAATGCCTACATCAGGGAAATGTTCACTATTCTTTTATATTTCACAGACTGTCCATGACTGAAATAGCTATTCTTATTTGTGCTCCATAACTTTGCATTGATGACTTTTGTAATTTATCCTTAGGATGTCATATTTATTTTGCTGTCATTAAGTAACTCCCTAATTCTCTTTCATAGTTATCATAGATCTTCCCTAAATAAGAATATTGCATCTATCTCTTTCATATTGGACAACTACCAGCTTTGATTGGTTCTAAAATAAGGCATCCAAATATGCACTACAATGCCAAGTCTAAACAAATAACTAAAAAGCCAATTATTTTACTTAGATGCAGATCCTGTTGCCCTGGCTAAAAGGTATCAAAGCTTGATAGAAAACCAGATACATTAATTCCTTTTTAATTTTTTTCTTCAAAAATAGCAAAGATGAGGAATGAGTCCATACTTAGTGAGATACATTTATGCCATTGTAATTTTCCGCAGCCCATACTTTTGGAGTTTCATTCATGATGTGAAGCTGCCTGCTTCTCGCCATCCACCAGGATCGGCAGCCATAAATTGTCTTAAGAATTATTTTGCTGTAACATGGATGCGCTTGCATGCAGGCATCTTGGTTATGCGTGAACAATTATCCTATGTTTAGAGCTTGAAATTTAAATTTCACTTAAAATTTGTGCTGCAGGTGGAATCTCTGGTAACAGACATATGCAATACAACTTCAGTTGCTGAATTTGAATTGAAAGTAAGCACATAAATTCTCTTATGCTTATTACGTGAGTTTGTAGATTGCTTTATTAGCTGAATTACTCTTCAGGTTTTATTGGTTAACGAAAGGTAAGAACTGTGTTCTATGCATTCTAAATCTGTTTCATGTTTTGTTAGCTTGATGGCTTTCGGCTGTATGTGACAAGGGACATAGCTGGGGCCAGCAGTCCACTGCTTCCGTCAAGTCCTGCTCCTGTCACTGTAAATAAACCTGCTGATAGACCAGACTCAAATGGGTCTGTTCCTACTCCATCTTTAGCTATTACAAAACCTGTGTCTTCGTCAGGAGGAATTCAGACATTGCTAGATAAAGCTGCTGATGAAGGCTTGGTTATACTTGAGTCTCCAAAGGTGAGAGAACCAATTTTTTCGTGCTTCTATGGTTATACTTTCCTTGTACTCTGGGATAAGGTAGCTAAAACAGCAAATGGTTCAGGTAGGATATTTCAGGAGATCTCGAACCATAAAGGGGAAGCGTGCACCACCATCATGTAAAGAGGTATGTTTCTTTATTCCGCAGAAATGGACATTTGCAGGGAATTGTGCTCTGGTAGAGGTTGGAAAATGCTTTGAACTCATCGTAAGGCATATTCTTAGACATGGTTAACGTCTTGTAATGATGGATTGCTCTCTGAACAGTCATTTCTGTTTTCTTCTTTTGGGTTTTTGAATTTATTTTTCCTCTTCTCTTTCGAGTGATGTTCTTACCCTTCTGAAAAACTCTATCAAATCTCTGTTGATAATGTCTGCCTTGTTGCTCTACAGAAGCAGACAGTGAGGGAGGGCCAAGTGCTTTGCTATATTGAACAACTTGGTGGTGAAATCCCAATTGAGGTTTGGTGTAAATTATAATTACCTCTTCTTCTGCCTGCTTTTTGTAGTATTTTTTTTATCTTTTGTGACAAGATTCCTAATCCAATTATTTCTCCCATTCCTTCTCCAGTCCGATATAGCTGGGGAGGTAATCAAGATCCTAAGAAAGGATGGTGGTAAGTCGGGTCATTTTCACCAATCTGACAATGTTGGTTTTCTCTTTTGTATAGTTTAGTTTTTATGTTCTCATTTGGCTGGTTATTTGTTGAAACCAACAGATCCTATCGGGTATGGTGATCCTCTCATCGTAATTCTCCCTTCTTTTCCCGGGATAAAGCTGCTTCAGTAGAAGATTTGTTTCATTCTTCTTTAATCCTATTCCTCGTCTGAGCACCATGCTAATCAGTGATTGTACTTCCAAAAGCAAATGACTTTGGCATCTGTGAACGGAGACGGATTGTGTTAGTGATGGAAAAATATTGGAGTTTCAGAACTGGTTATGGGAATAAGATGAAAATGTAACTTCAGAAATCCCTGAGAAATCTTGCGGACATTCTTTAATTTTTTTCCCTTGTGCATTTTCATCGTTTCAAATCTCAACGGTGATGTACTTATCAGCCACATGCATCGAGATTTGGAGATAATTATTTATGTGCTGTCAGTTTTACTTCCCTTTGGAGCAGTGACTTTTCTTTGATTAAGCCTTTTATGTTTGCTGTATCACAAACTGAGAGCATGGCTTCAACCTCACTAGGTGACATTTCGACGAGCCCAAACTTGGGCTTACATAAAAAGCCCGGCTCGGTCCGGAGCCCAAATTTCAAAAAGTGACTGGTTCTATTGGCACCCCTTTGAAATCCTCGTAAAACCGTTTTGAAGTGTATTTTTGAAGATATATTTTAATTTTTTATTAAATAATTTTTATCTTTCTCACTCTATCTCCCTTTCTCTCTCTATCTCTACAATCTTATACCACAGTAACTCAGTGCCTCCTTGCATCATCGGCTCTTTCAAAGTAACAAATTTATATCTCAATTTAAAGTTACAAATTCCCATCTCTATTCTCTAATGTATTTGAGTTTCTGTACAATTATCTTCGTTGTTGCTAGTTTCTTTTAAAAGCAAGCCCCAATACGGTTTCTTTATTTATTTTCTTAAAATGTTAAAACACATCAAACAAGCACAATTTTAATGATCTTTAATGCTAAATGAGAAAATCTTCGATTGATCAATAAAATTATGGCAATTAACTCCATTTGTACAAGTGTCAAAACTCAATTTTAGAGAAAGTCATGGAAATCCTTCTCATTGAATCATCATGACCCCTAACTCCCGACTTCCTTATTCCTATTGCAATGCTCAAATAGATAAAATCGTAGGAAGGAATACGCAAAATTAAGGATTAGTAGGCTTTTTATTAGTTTTTTTTTTTTCATAGACAAGTAAAAAATTTTGCAAAAAAAAAAAAGAAATATCTAAATGGGAGGTATCGCTACTTACAGTAGATGCAAAAGAAATACCTACGATCTCTCATTTGTTTTATATTATCATTTTTTGATATTGGTAACTACTTTTAAGTTAATGGAAGAATGTGAATAATTTTTGTAGTGAGAGAAAACACTAAGAATTTGTATTTAATTAAGGGTAAATTTAAATTTAAAAAAATAGATAAGAAGGGGGTTTTTGCAGGAGTCATAGAGAGGTGCCAGTAGTGCGCCACTCTTAAAATTTTTTTCAATTTAACTGGAGGTTACTTTTTATGAACCCAAACTGATTTCTTTATTCACCCACTACTCAATTCGTACAAATATGTTTCTACACAGCTGATCATTTTACAATCTGGCCATAGATTAATCCCAAAGTTGGGCAGGGTTTTTAAGGCCTCGGCCTGGGATTGGCCAAGACCGGCCACGCCATTTTCCAACCAACTAGACATTGAAGCCGAAGTTGAGATGCTTCCACCACCTAGCAAGATGAAGTAAAAAGCAATTCATTTTTGTTTGAGTTTTGGTGGGTGGATTTTCTAGGGTTCGCACATGAAATTGCACCTAACATCATTGCTGTACGTTCAGTCGATCAGTGATTTGTAAAAAGTGAAGCAATCTTTTCAAAATTAAATAACATGCCTTGCCTTATCAATGACCGAGTTGACCTAAAAAAAAAAAAAATCTAGGACATCATCGTTACAAACATATTAGTAATATTAAAATAATTTTATTTAATACTCACACTAATTTCTAATTTTTTTTTAATTTTTATTGATTACAACACCCTAAAATTAGTTTTTGGTTACTAATTTAATTTACCATGGAGCCAAGAAAACATAATAGCTTAAGAAAAGCTTTTGAGACCATTTCTTGAACTATATACGCACGTTTGAGTAGACCATAAAATTAAAGGCGCTCTTTTATTTTTGTAATAATTAACATTTACCAACAAGGGCTGATCTACACGAACGCTAGTGTGGACAATTGATCTTGCTCAACAAACAAAAACCTATATTTTCATATTAATTTTTTTATAAAAAATTTATTTAAGTGGGCGCAAATTTATAAAACAAAAATTTGATATTGGATTAGTTTTATAAATTATTAATTTTTGTTATAATTTTACCCCGAAAAATTAAGTTTCTAGGTCGGCCTCTGTGTTGTTGCAACTAACAAATATAATTCATGATTCAATATCAATAATACATCTCGAATAATTACTCAATTGCATGATCATCAATTCAAATTTAAGAAGTATGGTGGTGAGTGACATGAGCCAAATGGTAGAAGATGTCGACAGTTATACATAAATCCAACGGACTCAAATTCCTTCTCAGATGCTGTTCCAATCCGGGGCTCCTGAATATATATCTATATAAAAATTAATTTTAATTATAATAGAACTCATTTAGGTGATTCTCATGATATTTATACTTATAATGAATTGATCATGTTAATGTTACCCATATCATTTCACATTTTCTCTCCATCCAAAAATGTGTATTGAATTTTCCAAATTTTAATATATATACTATATTGTAATATTGTAAATTAGAAAGTTGTTCGACTGCATGACTTCACGCATGGCAAGCCCCTATTGGGGGTTATAGACTCCAAAACGGAGCTCCCAAAACTCGCCAAACTCGAAATCGCACCATAAGTAGCCTGACCTTGCCCACCGAAACACTCTTCTTGTAAATTAACCGAATTTGTACGACAATAAGTGAGGTGATCGTGTACCCTCCTCTTTCCACCATTGACACAACTAGTCAACTACCTGTATCACCCGCACAAATACCAAGCCAGTAGCATTGGACTCTTAGCTCATACCAAATCTACTCCCATTTTCTTCCTTCGCATAGGTGACGCATGCATAGTCTTTTAACAAAAATGGGCAGCAGTATCTGAAGCTTCTTATCACCTGACTCACTTCGTTCAGCTTTCAATTACGTTCGTCGAGAAGCAAAATATATATGGGGTCTCAAAGCTAATCTTGAAGACTTGGAGACTGAAAAGGAGAATTTGATTGCCACAAAAGAATGGCTGCTGAACAACAACCTCGAACCAGACGGACGGTCAGAGTGAAACTTTGGTTTAAAAGGGTGGACAACAAGGTAACTGAAGTCGCGAAGCTGAAACAAGAAGGAGATCTACAGATTGATAGACTGTGTCTTGGAGGCTTCTGTTCCGAGGACTTGATTTCAAGCTACAACCTCGGGAAAGAAGCGGAGAAGTTGAATGAAAAGCGATCAAACTGAAGAAAGAGAGAGAAGCAAACAAAGAAGTTTATGAGGAGGTATCAGAAGATCCAGCGGTTGAATTACCTGTTGAGCGAACAGTTATTAGGCAAGAATTATTACTTGACAGAGTTTGGAGATTTGTCACTGATCAAGAACGGAATCGGGGAATTATTGGCTTGTATGGTACAGGAGGTGTTGGGAAAACTACCCTGTTGAAACAAGTCATTAAAGGCTTCCGGGCTCAGCAGCATAATTTTGATGTTGTTATTTGGGCGATTGTGTCTAGAGAGCAAACCTGAAGAAGATTCAAGCCGATATTGGAAAAAAGATTGGCTTGTCAACAAAATCATGGCAGGAAAACAGTTTTGAAGACAAGGCTTTGGACATCGCTGGCATTTTAAGCAGAAAGAGATTCGTATTACTATTGGATGATATATGGGAGCATATTAATTTAAATAAATTGGGTGTCCCTCTTCAATATCTACATCTTGGGTCCAAAATAGTCTTCACAACCAATTCTCGTGTGGTGTGCGGACAAATGGAAGCTACCATGTTAAACGCGTCGCCTCTGCGAGACGAGGAAGCCTGGAGATTATTTGAGGAGGCGGTCGGAAGATACGTTCTTGACAGTCATCCTGATATTCCTGAGCTAGCCAAAACCATGGCCGAAGAGTGTTGCTGTTTGCCGCTGGCCCTTAAAACAGTAGGTCGAGCCATGCGGAGCATAAGTAGCATTGAAGAATGGGAACATGCAATTAAGATAATTCTCAGGTATGGAAGAGGTGTTTTCGCTTTTGAAGTTCAGTTATGATAGTTTGCTGGGGGAATGCATGTGTCACTCACCTTCCTCTTCACATAAATGTTGCTCACTGTTATGCAAACTTGATTAGGACGCTTCTCGCTGTGTTGTTAATTTCACTTGTTTTCTTGAAATCTTTACAACAATAGGTAACATCATCTCAAGCTTCTTATCATCAGACTTCTATGGTCCAATTCTATAATTTGTTGGTGGACAAGCAAAATATATATGGGGTCTTGAAAGTAATATTGATGGCTTGCAGTCTGAATTCAACAAATTGATTTAATTAAGGTACGATCTGTTGAACAGGGTTAGGGTTGCTGAACAACAACCTCGATAGATTATATCTCGGAGGCTTCTGTTCTAAGGACTTGATGTCAAGCTACAAGTTCGGGAAAAGAGTGGAGTTAAAGCAAGATGTTATGGATTTAAGAATGAAAGAGGGGACATCAACGACGTTGCTGAGCTGCTACCAGAAGATCCAGCGGTTGATTTCGCTGTTGGGCAAACAGTTGTTGGTCAAGAATCAATACGAAAGTAAGAATTATTGGCTTGTACGGTACATGGGGAGTCAGCAAAACGACCCTGTTAAAACAAGTGTCTTGAGAGAGAATTAAAACTAGATCTGAGAAGTTTCTAGCTAATCATATTTCATTCAACACGCACAAAATGTGCTCAAGTCTGGTATTTATACAGAGCAAATACACGGACTAGAATATTCCAACAGACTACAATTTAACTACTGACTATAACTAACTATTAATAAACTAATCAGCATATGCTTTAGCTACTATATAACTATTGAATGCCAGCTGGCTTCTACATCATCAATATGTACACTGCATGTACTGGAATCCTCTACTTTGCTAATCATGCTGCTTACATGGGCTTCCTTAATATCCCCCTTCAAGCTCAATGGTCTATTAATGACATTGAGCTTGGAACGGAAATAATTGAATTTAGGATAAGAAAGAGGTTTTGTAAGAGCATCAGCAACTTGTTCCTCAGTAGGGATGTATCTGATCTCCAGTTCCTTTCTAAGTACCTTATCTCTGATATAATGCACATCAAGTTCAATATGTTTGGACCTAGAATGGAAAATAGGATTACAAGTAAGATCTCCTGCACTTTGGTTATCACACCAAAGAACTAGAGTAGGAAGTTTAACAACATTAAGTTCTGAAAGTAATGATTGTAACCATGACAGTTCTGAACTTGTAGAGGATAATGCTCTGCATTCACTTTCAGTATTGGATTTAGCTACAATTGCTTGCTTTTTGGAAGACCAAGATATTAGATTGTTGCCAAGGTAAATGCAGTATGCTCCAATAGACTTCCTGTCATCAGTGTAACAAGCCCAATCAACATCAGAGTAACCTGTTAAGCCAGTAGCTTCAAGGTTTCTGTCTTGTTGAAAATGTAGACCATAAGTGAGAGTGGATTGAAGGTATCTAAGAACCTTTTTGCATGCTAACCAGTGCTGAAGAGTGGGAGCACTAAGATATTGATTGAGTTTGTAGACTGCATAGGCAATATCGGGCCTTGTGAGGATTAAATATTGAAGACCACCAATTATACTTCTATATAGTGTAGCATCTTCAAACTCGTCCCAAATGCCCTCTGACTGCTCTTTCAAGTTTAAAACCAGTGCTTAAAGGAGTCTCATATCCTTTGCAGTCTTGCATTGAAGCTTTACTCAACAAATTCTTGATGTATTTAGTTTGTGATAAATGCATGCCATCAACTGTATAGCAAACTTCTACACCAAGAAAGTAATCAACCAACCCTAAGTCCTTTAGAGCAAAAACTTTGCTAAGCTTCTTAATGAAATTTTCCAGCAAGTTAGAATCAGGGCCTGTGACTAGGATGTCATCAACATAGATTAGAACAATGATCAGGCCTCTGATGTCATGTTTTATAAACAAGGAAGTGTCAGACTTTGAGTTTAGAAATTGCCAAGTTGTAAGACAACCCTTGAGTTTTTCATACCAAGCTCTTGGAGCTTGTTTAAACCCATACATAGCTTTCTTCAGCTTGCAAATATAGCCCTCCTTAGAAATGAAACCCTCAGGCTATGTCATGTAAACATCCTCAAAAAGATCCCCCATTGAGAAAAGCATTATTGACATCAATTTGTCTAACCTTCCGGCCTTTCATGACAGCCAAACTTAAGATAACTCTAACTATTGAAGACTTTATTACAGGGCTAAAAGTTTCTGAATAATCAATACCTGCAGTTTGATGAAACCCTTTTACAACAAGTCTTGCTTTGTGCTTTGAAATTGAGCCATTTATATTGTATTTAGTTCTGAACACCCATTTGCAGCCAACCAGCTTATGATCAGGAGACATAGGCACAAGACTCTAGGTGTTATTTTTAATGAGAGCATCATACTCAGTTTGCATTGCTGCTTCCCACTTCGGATCAGACAAAGCTTCTGATACAATAGTTGGCTCCAGACTATTATGAGATGTTAAGTAGGCTTTAGGTTTGAAGATTCCAGCCTTGGCTCTGGTTGTCATGGGATGAATTGAGGTAGTTGGTTTAATTTTGGGTATTGTGATTGAATGTGAAGGTAATGTGGGTAAAGGGGAATGATTTGTTAATGAGGGTTGTAGATTTAGTGTGGATGATGTAGGTACTGGATTATTTTGGGAAATAGGTATATGTGACAAAGGATAAATTTCAGGTGATAAGGAGATAGATGATGTATGTTGAATGTTTGGTGAAGTGTTAACTTCAAGATGAGCAGAACAAGTACCATGCATTGTGGCATCAGCTGCAGAGGTATCTATATTGCTATTGAGAATAAAAAAAGAAAATATCTGCAGGAGATTGTAGTTATAATCTGAAGAATTTGATTGTGAAGATTTAGAAGTGAATTCTGTAGAGTAAGGAAAATAGTTTCATCAAATAGAACATGACTAGCTGTATACACTTTTCCAGAAGAGTGGAGACACTTGTAACCTTTATGCAAAGGACTATAACTCAGAAAGATACATTTAGAAGAATGAAAATGGAATTTGTGTTTGTTATAATCCCTGAGAAAAAGAAAACAGGAGCACCCAAAAGATCTTAGAAATTTGTAGTCAGGTTTAAGGTGAAAAATGGATTCAAAAGGAGATTTCATGGACAATATAGGAGTGGACAGTCTATTTATAATATATGTGGTTGTATGGAAAGCATCCCAGTAGAAATTTATTGGCAAGGTAGCTTGAGCAAGTAAGGTTAGACCAATTTCAGTGATACGTCTATGTTTCCTTTCAACCAAACCATTTTGGTTGTGGGTAAAAAGACATGAATGTCTAAATTGAATCCCTTCTTCATGGAGATAATGAACAAATGGTCTGAATTCCCCACCCCAATCTGATTGAAGGCATTTAATAGATGTTTCCAGTTGTTTTTCTATTTGAGTTTTGAAAATTTTAAAAACTGAGAGTGTTTCATCTTTAGTCTTTAAAGGAAAAATCCATGTAAACCTTGTGAAATCATCCATAAAGCTTACATAATACCTATAACCTTGAATTGAAACAACAGGAGCAAGTCCC
>NW_006262075.1:10875419-10881468 GCF_000493195.1 Citrus x clementina
TATTGTATTACATAATCTATAAGCCTTAATGTCCAAGGCCTATGTAAAAGGGTCAAAGTCTGTGTGTACAAGACATAAGTCTCTAGGCTTCTAAGGAGAATGTGGCAAAAGCCGAACATTTGTGGAGTGATATAAAAGCTTTTGGTTTGAATCCGTTTCACATTAGGCATTGTAATATTTATGGTGGGGTATACAGGATGTCGCAAATTGTTAAAAAAGGAAGGTGTTTGATTGAAATGCGCAGATGTTCGATGAAATGTCTTCCTGATTCAGCTTCATCGCAAATGAAGTTTCTTGAATTATGAAGGCGGCAGCTGTAATGCAATTGATCAAACACCTTCAAGATGACTCTCAGGGTAAGAGTTGGTGACTCACCATGAAAAGAAGATAAAATGTACCTTATCATCTGTTGATGCCGAAAAATGACCTCAACAACTGAATTTGTTTCTTTAGGGGAATTACAGCATGAATCCAAGCTCAAACGCCAATATGACCGCAATTTTCTGTACCTGTCAACCAGAAAACACGGTTAGGATACGCCGGTGGGGTTCCGGCATAGACCCTCCGATGCTTAAGTCAGAAATTGTGTATAAATAGATAAAAATGAGAGGGAAGAATTGTGAATGAGTTCAAAAGAAAGGAATTTTCCGACAAAGGAACTAAAAATCTGGTAAGCCCTATTAAGGCTCTTAGATAGGTCACTTATAGAGTTTTTGGTTGATTTTTGCTAACCCCCTCACCTGATGCGCTATTCAGTTTAAATAGACTCTTCGTCGTGTACGGTTACCTCCTTAACTTCAACCCGCTTTCTTCAGCAGTTGCAAGTGTTTGTCAGTTGGAGGTGGTTTAAATAGATCGTGGCACACAACTTCCCTATAAATTAGGCCACGTTCTCTTAACTAGTAATTTTCCATGTCAAGCTAATTCTCAGGTCGGACAAGAGAATTTCAAGGTCGGATTACTTCACTTTCAGATCAGACAGATGAATTTCTTAGTCGCTCATATAGCGTTGAGGTTGTATTATTAAACTAGGTCATTCACATAGATCTTAGGTCGTACTTGTAAACCAGGTCGCCAACATAGGCTCCAAGTTGTACTTATAAGGCCAGCTTAACAACAATAAGTTCTGAGTAGATTAGGATCGACTATATTTTGAGACACTACTAGAAAAATCTAACCCAAACACCAGTCCCCTAGTTTTCAATACCGGAAAGTCATTGCTGGTGTTGGAAACTAATAGAAAAATTTTCTCAAAACCCAAAACCAGTCCCCTAGTTGTCAATACTGAGAAGATATGAACGGTATTGGAAACTAAAATAATTAAGAAAGAGCAATATGGCCGCAAGCAAAAGAAAGACGGTGTAGAGCGAAACAATGAGCAAAGAGAAGGGTAAGAAGAAACCTTCAGGTGTGAAATAAGAAAATAACCATGACCAAATGCCTTAAGGTGGTAGGGTCAGGGTTGAAGGTGAGGTCTCCCTAACTAGTAGGGTTGTTGAAGACCAAGAGAGAACTTCCTAAATTTAATTATTAAAATGCTTGCCCCTTTTTGCAATATGAACTTGTGTAGACCGTATGCTACTGAACTTTATTTTGCCTTTGTAGTCGGATAATTATTATGCTGACCTTGCCTTTTTTACTCTTTATTTACTGGGGTTGGTTATGACTTGCATTCCGTAGACTGAGCCTATCTAAGACTTTGTTGAGGTCAAACAAATAGATATGGTCAACTTTGGTAGCAATAACACCAAGCAATGACCTTGAATTCACCAAGATTCTATCATTTCAATGTCAATCTCGATAAGGAAAATGTTGACCTCACGAAAATGTCAACTTCAACAAGATAAATTATTGACCTCAACAAGGTTAAGTGTAGAGCTAAAACGTCGACCTCACAACAAGGAAAATGTTGACCTCACGAAAATGTCAACTTTAACAAAATAGATTGTCGACCTCAACAAGGTTAAGTGTACAGCTAAAACGCCGACCTCACGACAAGGAAAATGTTGACGGCACGAAAATGTCAACCTTAACAAGATAGATTATCGACCTCAACAAGGTTAAGTGTAAAGCTAAAACACCGACCTCACGATCTCACGACAAGGAAAATGTTGACCTCACGAAAATGTCAACCTGAACAAAATAGATTGTCGACCTCAACAAGGTTAAGTGTAGAGCTAAAACGCCGACCTCACAATCTTACGACAAGGAAAATATTGATCTCACGAAAATGTCAACCTTAACAAAATAGATTGTTGACCTCAACTTGAGGTTAAGTGTAAAGCTAAAACGCTGACCTCACGATCTCACGACAAGGAAAATATTGACCTCACGAAAATATCAACCTTAACAAAATAGATTGTCGACCTCAACAAGGTTAAGTATAGAGCTAAAACGCCGACCTCACGATCTCACGACAAGGAAAATATTGACCTTACGAAAATGTCAACCTTAACAAAATAGATTGTCGACCTCAACAAGGTTAAGTGTAGAGCTAAAATGCCGACCTCACGATAAGGAAAATGTTGACCTCACGAAAATGTCAACCTTAACAAGATAGATTGTCGACCTTAACAAGATAGATTGTTGACCTTAACAATGTTAAGTGTAGAGCTAAAATGCCGACCTCACGACAAGGAAAATGTTGACCTCACGAAAATGTCAACCTTAACAAGATAGATTGTCGACCTCAACAAGGTTATGGCCGACCTCAATAAAATTGAAATTGGGCAACTTAATGTTAAGCCTATGGCCGACCTCAACAAAATGGAACATTGTAGAACGTAAATGTTAAGGCTATGGCCAAACTCCACGAGGCAATGGCCAACCTCAATAAATAGAAAATTGTAGAACTTATCTTATGGCTGACCTCAATAAGGCAATGGCCGACCTCAACAAAATAGGCTATGGCCAAACTCCACGAGGCAATGGCCAACCTCAATAAATAGAAAATTGTAGAACTTAGCTTATGGCCGACCTCATTAAGGCAATGACTGACCTCAACAAAATTGAACATTGTAGAATGTAAATGTTAATGCTATTGCCAAACTCCACGAGGCAATGGCCAACCTTAATAAATAGAAAATTGTAGAACTTAGCTTATGGCCAACCTCAATAAGGAAATGGTCAACCTAAATAAGGTAAAAGCCAATTTCGATAAAATTGAAAAGTGTAGATCTCAACAAGATAAAAGTTAAAGTTGTCTAACCACAAGGTAATAGCCGTCTTCAATCTCAACATGGTCGGATTACAATTAGACCTCAACAAGGTCAAAATGATAACCTCAATCTCAATAAGATTTGATAAAGTTTTTAGGTAGGACCTCAACAAGGTCGCAATGTCGATCTCAATCTCAATAAGATTGGATAAATTTTTCAGGTAGGACCTCAACAAGGCCGCAATGTCGATATCAATCTCAATAAGATTGGATGAATTTTTTCACGTTGGACCTCAATAAGGCCGCCATGTCGATCTCAATCTCAATAAGATTGGATAACGTTTTCACGTTGGACCTCAACAAGGTCGCAATGTCGATATCAATCTCAATAAGATTGGATAAATCTTTTCACGTTGGACCTTAATACGGTCCAAAATGTCGATCTCAATCTCAATAAGATTTGATGAATTTTTTCACGTTGGACCTCAATAAGGCGGCCATGTCGATCTCAATCTCAATAAGATTGGATAAATCTTTTCACGTTGGACCTCAATACGGTCCAAAATGTCGATCTCAATCTTAATAAGATTGGATGAATTTTTTCACGTTGGACTTTAATAAGGCCGCCAGGTCGATCTCAATCTCAATAAGATTGGATAACGTTTTCACGTTGAACCTCAACAAGGTTGCAATGTCGATATCAATCTTAATAAGACCGGTCACAAGTAGATAAGAAATAAAGTTGCACTTCTAAATAACCTCATTGATATTAATATAGCAAAAGTTACAGAATTGAACACATAACAAATTGAAATAACAAAGAAACAAACTTTCTTAGCATATTTAAAGAAAACAAACAAACAAGAACATCATAAATAAGATATATCTTAGCTGATAGTATTTTCGCAGGTGCTCTGCATTCCATATCTTGCCAACGACCCTGCCATCATGATAACCTAACTTATATGCCCCATTACCAAATGAGTGTAGCACTTTATATGGTCCTTCCCAGCTTGGCCCTAGAACTCCATTAATAAATCTGAAGCTCATTGGAGATGTCATTTATCATTTTTGTTCCCACTCTTACCACTCTGCTCGGATTAACCTCACTTACCGGCACTTGTTTCATTTTTTCATTAGGTCGCTGTTGGCACAACCTATTTTCAGCTCGTGGATCGATACTTGTGATATGCATGGATTCTCTCGTAGCTGTAGCGTAACAGCTTCGAGCCACTTGTTGCTGGCCCCTCATTACTCCAACTCCACCTTGAACTCTAAACTTCACACATTGCATATGGGTTGAGCTCACTGCTCCTGCTATCCTATTGAAGGTATGCCCAAAATAACTTGATAAGGACTTGGCTCATCAACTACCAACCATGTCACCATCCCTGTCTTTTGTAGTGGGCTGGACCCTATTGTCAGTGGCAAGTCAATCAACCCAAGGGGAATCAGCTCAGCTCCACCGAACCCCTTTAGTGATGTTCTGACCAGATCAAGCCTGAGGTCTCCTATTTGTAGATTGTCCAGAGTTTGCTTAAATAAAATGTTAACCGAGCTTCCCCTATCTACAAAAGCTCGGTTCAATTCCTGCCCTGCCAAGACAACCTTCACTACAAGCGCATCCTCATGTGGATGTGCGACTGCTTCATCGTCCTCGTCTGTGAACATGATCGGCACCCTTTGAACCCGCTGCTTCTTTGGTGCCGGAACATTAAAATTTACCTCAAAACTTTTTAATGAATATCTGCTATAATTTCTCCTTGAGCGGTTTGAGTCTCCTGTTAAAGTCGGCCCTCCCATAATCATCATCGCTACATTATCTATGATGTCTCCTCTTCTCCCACCTCTTCCTTGGTCATCCACATACTCCTTTAGATATTAATTTTGCACTAGCCATTCAATCTGTTCTTTCAAGTCAATGCAATCCACAGTTTCATGTCCGGTCACCTTATGAAACTCGCAATACTTGTGGTGAGCACTTCCACCCAATCCCCCTACAATCTGCTTTGGCGGTGTTAGTAACCCATTGTCTTTTATTGCAGCATATATTTCTACTCTGCTCGTGTTCAGTGGTGTGTATCTTCCACTCCGTTCTAATAAATTCACCCCATTGTCAGATCTCGGTCCTCTCCGGTCTACAGGTGGTGGCAACCTATTGTAATCTCTTACTCGGTTCTCCCGTTGGTTCCTCCCATAATTATTTCTTCCTTCTCGGCCCCTTCCTACTAATGAGATTTCTCTTCTTTCACAATTTCCTTCCCAATTTCAACCCGGCCTTTCTGGTTGTCTATAATTGATTAACCCTCTGGCGTAATGATGCCTATCACCCGTGTTCATCCTCGAGCTATACCCAAAGTTATCTCCTCTCATTCTCAGGTCTCCCTTTCTCATCGGACCCCATGTCTGCATTTCCATTCTCCTCTTTTCTTCTTCTGCATCTTCAGTTTTCATGTCCAATTTTGCCTAGTCATACGCCTCAGCATATGTTGTTATCCCCTTACTATATAAGCTATTCCACAATCGATTGATTATCAACCCCTTCTTTAATCCCTCTAGAGCATCTGGATGATCAAAGGCCCCTAGATCAGTAACCTCCTTATGATACCTGGTCACGAAACTCCTCAAACTTTCAAATTCTCCTTGGACCAATTTTTTCAATCTGCTCGTATCTTGCTCTGGTATGCATGAACCCCTAAAACGCACAACAAAAAGCTCACATAACTCCTTAAAATTTCCTATGCTTCTCTTCTTTAATCTCCGGTACCACTCCCGTGCTTGTCCTTCTAAGGTTAAAGGAAAAACACGGCACCTTTGAAAATCATTCAAACCTTGGATCCCGGTCATCTCATTAAACTTCTCCACGTGATGATTCAGGTCAGTTTTGCCTTC
>NW_006262075.1:10884246-10885782 GCF_000493195.1 Citrus x clementina
TGCCTATGCATTCGTTAGCGGTCCATCATGGGCTAAATAATCCGTATTAATGCCAATTAAATCATGAGGGGGAATCCACACCTCATGAACCACGCTCTAATCAATATGGTGCTAAGGGCTTATCGTGCCAAATAATAATAACCTTGTACTAGAGGGCCGGTGAAACCAAGGCGGTACTAGACAAGATTAGTATTATTTGTCGACGAGAAGTCAAAACATCCACAAAAACTAGAGGGGAAGAGAAAATAAATTTACCAAATTAAGCCCATGACACATGTTGAGACTTCACCTTCAACCCAAGCTTGAAAGAAAATTAGCCACTCATAGTTGAACTAGGGGCAAAATGTGAATTTATTAAAATACGAAGAAAATACAAGATGGAGAGGGAATTACAGAAAATGGATCCCAAAAATGGATTCAGAGATATCAAATTAGGGGGGGAGAGGCCCCCTTTTTATAGATACATGGAGTAAATCATGGCCATCGGATTAAAAACAGTTTGGACGCTCAGGATTGCGCCACGTCATCAGTCAACAGTCCACGGTTTGACCACGCGGATGAACAGTAACACGGTTTGACCCGACTTTGAACAGTAACGCGGTTTGACCCGGATGAACAGTAACGCGGTTTGGTTGAAAATAATCCTGTGTGATGCATGCACCGTACGCGAGATTTTTCGTCCACTGATATGCTGCCACGTCACCATCAACAGTACATAAGAATTTTAGTCCAACAGGATCGTGACACCTCATCAGTCAATGCCACATCATCGGTCAATGCCACGTCATCATCCGTCTATGTGAACAGTAACGTATACAGTACCGTACACGTGAATAGTACCGTACATGTGAATAGTGTCGTACATGTGAATAGTAACGTATACAGTACCGTACACGTGAATAGTACCGTACATGTGAATAGTGTCGTACATGTGAACAGTAACGTATACAGTACCGTACACGTGAATAGTACCGTACATGTGAATAGTGCCATTTTTCCTTTTATACTCCTCCTAAGGTTTTTGATCGTCCTGAGTTCAAAAGTGATGTCCGTTTTGCCGTCTGATTTCTCCTTTATTGTGAAATGACTATAATGCCCCTAAAATACATAAAATACTTAATTAAAATAAAACACATGTAATTAAATCACAAGAAGGTTAAATACATAAAAGTAAGGGTTGTTAATAAGACTTGAAATGTAAAATGACGGTTTTCTCCTTTATAAATATGCATTTTCTAACACTCAACACACCCCCCAACCAGCTTATTGCTAGTCCCTAGCAAATGAAGCGAAAATAAAATTCAAATTCAAAATGATTTTTTTTTTTAAATTCAGAAACACTCATGTTTATTCAATCAGATTAATGATAGCAATCAAATAAAAGTATAAGCATTATCTTCAGTCTAAAGTAACATCACACCCACATCAACCATCCACATGAATCAACCCAGTAGACTTGTTATAGCTACTTTCAAGAATGACCATGTCAAACCCCAAAATCTCACTGGAAGTAGTGACACTCTCACAAAGAAATTA
>NW_006262075.1:10886646-11014800 GCF_000493195.1 Citrus x clementina
AAAAAAAAAAAAAACCTTTCCAAAAATTTTTAAAAATTTTTTTTTTTGGAACTGAGTACCGACTTGATTGTCACGGAGTACCGTTATCCGCCACTTCACGGGGGTAACAAACTAAAGCACACAAACAGAAAAACAAATTAAAACACACAAAGAAAATTAAAATCGTCCTCTTATTGAATTTACCTCAAGCTCCAACTGGATGTCGTAAACACTTCTCTCAATGTCTCTGAGTTGGCTTTCTAAACCCTCAACATAGGCTACTAACTCTGGTGGTTGTAGAGCCCAAATGCGTTGTGTTTTACAAAATTGAATCTGCCTTTTGAGATGAGTTTTGACACGTTGAAGTGGTTTAAGAATGTTCAGGAGGAACGGTCTAAGTATGAGACTCATGATTAACAATGATAAGAGAAAACTTAATGGTAAAATAAACACACTTATGCAAAAACAATTTCAATTAGCAAAAGAATAATATAAAGAAAGAAAACAAAATCAAATCAACGAAAAGAAAGAAAAAAAAAATCAATTCAAATCTGGTGGGTCACTCAAATTTATTTCGGTGTCTTCTCCACGTGGTTGGTATTCTAGATATGGCTTTAATCTTTGACCATTAACTTTAAACGTGACACCGTTCTTTGGGTCCTTAATTTCAATTGCCCCATGTGGAAAAACAGTATGAACAATAAAGGGACCAGACCAACGAGAGCGTAACTTACCTGGGAATAGGTGCAAGCGAGAATTGAATAAAAGCACTTTCTGACCTGGAGTGAACGATTTTCTCATAACGTGCTTGTCATGGAAGACTTTCATTCGTTGCTTGTAAATCTTGGCATTTTCGTATGCATCATTGCGAATTTCTTCAAGTTCTGCCAGTTGTAATCTTCTTTCTGAGTTGGCTTGCTGCATGTCAAAATTGAATTTCTTGATGGCCCAATACGCACGATGCTCGAGTTCCACAGGTAGGTGGCAAGCTTTTCCATACACTAGCCTGTAGGGTGACATCCCAATTGGGGTCTTGAAAGCCGTTCTATATGCCCATAATGCATCATCAAGTCTTAATGACCAATCTTTTCTGTCTGGCCTCACCGTTTTTTCTAATATGTGCTTTATTTCTCGATTGGAGATCTCAACTTGGCCACTGGTTTGCGGATGATACGGGGTCGCCACTTTGTGTGTGATTGAATACTTTGTCAAAAGAGCTTTGAATGCTTTGTTACAAAAGTGGGCACCACCATCACTGATTATTGCTCGAGGGAATCCAAAGCGTGAAACAATGTTGCTTTTCAAAAATGCTATCACCACCTTGTGATCATTGGTTCTACATGGAATTGCTTCTACCCATTTCGATACGTAGTCAACACCAACCAATATGTATTGATGGCCAAAAGAAGGGGGAAAGGGTCCCATGAAGTCGATACCCCATACGTCAAAAATTTCTACCACTAAAATTGGATTTAATGGCATCATGTTCCTTCGTGTAATGCTCCCCATTCGTTGACACCTATCACATGAAGAACAGAAAGTGTAAGCATCTCGAAATATAGTTGGCCAATAGAAACCACATTGTAAAACTTTAGTCGCTGTTTTCTTAGCACTGAAATGGCCTCCACAAGCTTGTTCATGGCAGAATGAAAGAATATTCTGAATTTCATTTTCTGGGACACATCGTCTAACAATTTGGTCTGCACAATACTTGAACAAATACGGGTCATCCCAAAAGAAATTCTTTATCTCTGCAAAGAATTTAGCCTTGTCTTGCTTGGTCCAATGCTCTGGAAGTTTACCTGTAACAAGATAATTAACTATATCAGCGTACCAAGGTAATACTTCCACATTCATTAATTGTTCATCTGGAAATGACTCATTCAATGGTAATGATTCTGTAATTGTGTCAAAATGGAGACGAGAGAGGTGGTCCGCCACAACATTCTCTGTGCCTTTCTTATCTTTGAATTCCAAGTCGAACTCCTGTAAAAGTAACACCCAACGAATTAGTCTGGCTTTTGCATCTTTCTTTGTGAGAAGATATTTAAGAGCAGCATGATCCGTGAATATAATTATTTTACAACCAATGAGATATGATCGAAATTTTTCTAATGCAAACACTACTGCTAGCATTTCTTTTTCAGTAGTTGAATAGTTCAACTGTGCATCATTCAATGTCATACTAGCATAGTAAATAACGTGGGGAATTCGATCAACTCTTTGTCCTAATACTGCTCCTACTGCATAATCAGATGCATCACACATGAGCTCAAATGGTAAGTTCCAGTTTGGGGCTTGAATGATGGGTGATGATGTCAACAACTGCTTTAATTTTTCAAACGCCATAAGACATGAATCATTAAAGATAAAAGGTACATCCTTAGCAAGTAAATTGCATAAGGGTCTAGAAACTTTGCTAAAATTTTTGATGAAACGTCTATAGAAACCAGCATGCCCAAGGAAAGATCTTACTTCTCTGACTGTTTTAGGTGGAGGAAGATTAGAAATGAGATCCACCTTGGCTTTGTCAACCTCAATACCTTTGCTCGAAATGATGTGACCGAGAACAATACCTTGTTTTACCATAAAATGGCATTTCTCCCAATTTAAGACCAAGTTCTTCTCGATACATCTCTGCAGAACTAGTGTTAGATGATGTAAACATTGATCAAACGAGTCACCAAAGACAGAAAAGTCATCCATAAAGACTTCAAGGAATCGTTCAACCATATCAGAAAAAATGCTCAACATGCATCGTTGAAATGTAGCAGGTGCATTGCATAATCCAAATGGCATTCTCATATATGCAAATGTGCCAAAAGGGCAAGTGAAAGTAGTTTTCTCTTGATCTTTTGGTGCTATGGGAATCTGATTATATCCTGAGTAGCCATCTAGAAAGCAATAAAATTCATGGCCTGCTAATCTATCAAGCATTTGATCAATAAATGGTAAAGGAAAATGGTCTTTACGTGTGACAGAATTCAATTTTCTATAATCAATGCATACACGCCATCCTGTAGTTACTCTAGTGGGTATCAATTCATTATCAGCATTGGTAACTACTGTGACTCCTGACTTTTTGGGGACGACTTGTACAGGACTGACCCATGAACTATCAGAAATTGGGTAAATGATACCTGCATCTAATAGCTTAAGGACTTCAATTCTAACAACTTCTTTCATATTAGGATTTAACCGACGTTGCATTTCCCTAGTAGTTTTAGCATTTTCATCAAGGTGAATGTAATGCATGCAGTCTACTGGGTTTATACCTTTTATGTCTGCTATGGTCCATCCTAATGCCCCTTTGTGCTCTTTCAAAACATCCAACAACTTACCTTTTTGTTCGTCATTTAGGGATGATGAGATGATTACCGGCAGAGTACTTTCTTTTCCCAAAAATGCATATTCCAATGTGTTGGGTAATGGTTTGAGCTCGAGTTTCGGTGGTGATTCTGATGATGGAATGAGTTGCTTCTCTGATGGTGCTAGTTGTTCAACTCTTGACTTCCATTTATTAGTATCCATAGATGGTGCTGAGTCAAGCAGGGCGTTGACCTCATCAACCGATTTGTCAATATCAAAATCAAAACCAAAGTGAGTTAAACATGTTTGTAAAGGATCATCACTAAGGTTTGAAACAAAAGTATCATCAACTAATGCTTCAATTAAATCCACATCAACAATTCCATCATCTGCACTGTGAGGTTGTTTGGCAATGTTGAAAATGTTTAGCTCCATAGTCATGTTGCCGAAGGACAACTGCATATTTCCAGTCCTGCATTGAATGTGAGCATCCGCAGTTGCCAAGAAAGGTCGGCCTAGAATAATGGGGATGTGCTTCCTTGAATCCTGTATTGGTTGAGTGTCAATTACAATGAAATCAACAGGAAAATAGAACTTGTCTACTTGGATAAGCACGTCCTCCACAATACCACGAGGTATTTTTGTGGACCGATCTACAAGCTGTAACACCACTGGAGTTGGGTGTAATTCTCCCAATCCAAGTTTCACAAATACAGAGTAAGGCAACAGATTTACACTAGCTCCTAAATCCAACAAAGCATTCTCAATTGTGTGGTTCCCTATACTACATGAGATAGTGGGGGAGCCTGGGTATTTGCATTTTAAAGGAATTTTATCTTGGAGTATAGAACTAACGTTTTCTGTTAAAAATGCCTTCTTTTGAACATGCATATTTCTCTTTTTAGTACAAAGGTCTTTAAGAAACTTGGCATAAGATGGAACTTGTTTTATAGCATCAAGTAAAGGGATATTAACACTTACCTGTTTGAAGATTTCGAGAATCTCACCTGTGGATTTTCCCTTTTTGCCTTTTGCTAACCTCTGAGGAAATGGAGCTTTAGGAACATATTCTCGTGGGTTGGTTTCTTCTTTTTCCTCCGGTGGTGAGTCCTCAACATTCACAGGTACAATTTGATTTTCTTTTGTCACCGGCATCTCCACTTTGTTGTCGACTTCCTTTCCTTTTCGTAAGGTCATTACTGCTTTGACCTCTCCATGCTGCTGTGGTGAACTGGTACTTGCTTCATGCACTCCTTTAGGGTTAGGCACTGGTTGACTTGGAAACTTACCTTTCTCAACGGTTATTGCCAAGGTCTGAACTGAAGAAGCAAGTTGTCCCACCATCTTCTCGAGGCTTGAAACTGATTGAGCTTGTGAGTTGAAGCCTGCTCTCAACTCATTTCGTAGTCCATCAATGGTGCGGTTTTGTTGCTCAATCGTGGAGTGAGTAACATTCCTGAAATTCTGGAATGCATCCTCCCATGGTCTAGGTTGAGAGTGGTTCTGGTTCTGATTGTATGGTCTAAATGGTGGTTGAGAGGCTTGAGGATTTTGTGGAATTGGTGGAGCTGGAGCTGCTGGTCCATTCTGTTGGAATCCTTGAGACCATGAAAAATTGGGGTGGTCTCTCCATCCAGGGTTATATGTATTGGAGTATGGGTTGTAGTTTAAAGGCTTTCTCATTACACCTATGGCATTGGCTTGATCTGGATATGAGTCAGGGTCATGTGGCTCTGTTGATTTAGCAGTCGATAACGATGCTATTTGTTGAGAGAGACCTTCAATTATTGCTTTGACTTCTTTAATTTCTGAGCTAGATTCGCCAATGTGAACCTCATTCACTCCTTTAATTCTTCTAGTAGTCCTGAATGATCGACTCCGTTGTTGGGAATTATCTGCTTGTCGCTGGAAGAATTCCCAAATTTCTAATGCACTTTTTGACATTAGCTCTCCTCCACTTGTTGCCATTAGCCATTCTTGCACATTCGGTAGTAATCCCTCCAAAAAGTATTGACATTGGTGCCATTTCTCGTACCCATGATGTGGACACTTCAAGAGTAGCCCATTGAATCGCTCCCATGTTTCAAAAAATTGCTCGTCCTCTCTCTGGGTAAACTCCGAGATTTCTCTGCGAATAGCATTGGTTTTATGCACTGGGAAATATTTATTCAAAAATTTAGTTACCATTTGTTCCCATGATGAAATGCTATTGGCAGGCAATGTATTAAGCCATGAACGAGCTCTATCCTTTAAAGAAAATGGGAATAATCTGAGTTTAACATCATCATCTGAAAAATTTTCATATTTAAAAGTTTGACAAATGGCATGAAAATCATTCAGATGATTATATGGGTCCTCATTTTCTAGGCCATAAAATGTGGGGAGACAATTTAGCACACTAGGTTTTAATTCAAAGCTCCTAGCAGCTACATTTGGGTATCTTATACATGATGTGTTCAAATTTGCTAAAGGACTGAAATAATCCTTAAATGGCCTCTCCTGTGGTTGCAAATCCATTTTATTTTTTACTTGTTTGTGTGTGCGAAGTGTTTTCTCAAGTTCAAGGTCTATAGGTTCAAGATTGGGTAATAATGACCTTCGACCATGCATGCAAACAGATAAAATAAAAAATAAAGATGGGAACAAAATAAATAAAAATAAAGAAGAGGGAGAAATTACGATACTAACCTTATTGCGCTATTACAACCTTTCTATAAAAATACACAAAAATAAATACGTGAAATAAATTAACTAAAAATTAAATTAATAAAATAAACAAAAAAAATACAAAGAAAAATAAATTGAAAATTAAATTACAGAATTTTAAAGAAGAGAAAGAGAAAAGAAATACTAACCTTTAAATGTAGATTCACTTTTTTTTTCTTTTTCTTTTAATAAAAAAAAATACAAGAAAAAAAATAAAAGAAATTATTCACAAAAATTAATTCTATGAATTAAAATTACTTACCTCCCCGGCAACGGCGCCAAAAACTTGTTGTGCAAATTTTAATGTACTCGCAAGCGCACGAATCTATTGTAGTATAGATCTATGGTGACGAGTGTCGATCCCACGAGGAGGTGGATTTTAATTGTGTAGAATTAATTTTGTAAATGGGTGATTGGATTTATGGTGGAAATGATTTGGAATATGCTAAAACTTAAATTAAAATGGCGAGAATAAATTCTAAAATTGGTATTGAAATGGCGAGAATAAATTGACGAGAATTATATTGAAATGACGTACTTGGGTATCTGGATCCGTATCAACATGCATCATGGGCTAAATAATCCGTATTAATGCCAATTAAATCATGAGGGGGAATCCACACCTCATGAACCACGCTCTAATCAATATGGTGCTTGTTGAGTGTTAGAAAATGCATATTTATAAAGGAGAAAACCGTCATTTTACATTTTAAGTCTTACTAACAACCCTTACTTTTATATATTTAACCTTCTTGTGATTTAATTACATGTGTTTTATTTTAATTAAGTATTTTATGTATTTTAGGGGCATTATAGTCATTTCACAATAAAGGAGAGATCAGACGGCAAAACGGACATCACTTTTGAACTCAGGACAGTCGAAAACCTTAGGAGGAGCATAAAAGGAAAAATGGCACTATTCACATGTACGGTACTATTCACGTGTACGGTACTGTATACGTTACTGTTCACGACACTGTTCACATAAACGGATGATGACGTGGCATTGACCGATGATGTGGCATTGACTGATGAGGTGTCACGATCCTGTTGGACTAAAATTCTTATGTACTGTTGATGGTGACGTGGCAGCATATCAGTGGACGAAAAATCTCGCGTACGGTGCATGCATCACACAGGATTATTTTCAACCAAACCGCGTTACTGTTCATCCGGGTCAAACCGCGTTACTGTTCAAAGTCGGGTCAAACCGTGTTACTGTTCATCCGCGTGGTCAAACCGTGGACTGTTGACTGATGACGTGGCGCAATCCTGAGCGTCCAAACTGTTTTTAATCCGATGGCCATGATTTACTCCATGTATCTATAAAAAGGGGGCCTCCCCCCCCTAATTTGATATCTCTGAATCCATTTTTGGGATCCATTTTCTGTAATTCCCTCTCCATCTTGTATTTTCTTCGTATTTTAATAAATTCCCATTTTGCCCCTAGTTCAATTATGAGTGGCTAATTTTCTTTCAAGCTTGGGTTGAAGGTGAAGTCTCAACATGTGTCATGGGCTTAATTTGGTAAATTTACTTTCTCTTCCCCTCTAATTTTTGTGGATGTTTTGACTTCTCGTCGACAAATAATACTAATCTTGTCTAGATACCGCCTTGGTTACACCGGCTCTCTAGTATAAGGTTATTATTATTTGGCACGATAAACCCTTAGCACCATATTGATTAGAGCGTGGTTCATGAGGTGTGGATTCCCCCCTCATGATTTAATTGGCATTAATACGGATTATTTAGCCCGTGATGCATGTTGATACGGATCCAGATACCCAAGTACGTCATTTCAATAGAATTCTCTTCAATTCATTCTCGCCATTTCAATTCCAGTTTTAGAATTTATTCTCGCCATTTTAATTTAAGTTTTAGCATATTCCAAATCATTTCCACCATAAATCCAATCACCCATTTACAAAATTAATTCTACACAATTAAAATCCACCTCCTCGTGGGATCGACACTCGTCACCATAGATCTATACTACAATAGATTCGTGCGCTTGCGAGTACATTAAAATTTGCACAACAAGTTTTTGGCGCCGTTGCCGGGGAGGTAAGTAATTTTAATTCATAGAATTAATTTTTGTGAATAATTTCTTTTATTTGTTTTCTTGTATTTTTTTTATTATTAAAAAAAAAAGAAAAAAAAAGTGAATCTACATTTAAAGGTTAGTATTTCTTTTCTTTTTCTCTTCTTTAAAATTTTGTAATTTAATTTTCCATTTATTTTTCTTTGTAATTTTTTTTTTGTTTATCTTATTAATTTAATTTTTAGTTAATTTCTTTCACGTATTTATTTTTGTGTATTTTTATAGAAAGGTTGTAATAGCGCAATAAGGTTAGTATCGTAATTTCTCCCTCTTCTTTATTTTTATTTGTTTTGTTCCCATCTTTATTTTTTGTTTTGTTTGCATCTTTATTTTTATTTTATTTATTTGCATGCATGGTCGTAGGTCATTATTACCTAATCTTGAACCTATAGACCTTGAATTAGAAAAAACAATTCGCACACAAAAGCACATTAAAAATAAATTTGGAATGGATTTACAAGCACCACAGGAGAGGCCATTTAAGGACTATTTTAGTCCCTTAGCTAATTTGAGCACATCATGCATAAGATACCCAAATGTAGCTGCTAGGAGCTTTGAACTAAAACCTAGTGTGCTAAATTGTCTCCCCACATTTTATGGCTTAGAAAATGAGGACCCATATAATCATTTGAATGATTTTCATGCTATTTGTCAAACATTTAAATATGAGAATTTTTCAGACGATGATGTTAAACTCAGATTATTCCCATTTTCTTTAAAGGATAGAGCTCGTTCATGGCTTAATACATTGCCTGCTAATAGCATTTCATCATGGGAACAAATGGTAACAAAATTTTTGAATAAATATTTCCCAGTGCATAAAACCAATGCTATTCGCAGGGAAATCTCGGAGTTTACCCAAAGAGAGGACGAGCAGTTTTTCGAAACATGGGAGCGATTCAATGGGCTACTCTTGAAGTGTCCACATCATGGGTACGAGAAATGGCACCAATGCCAATACTTTTTGGAGGGATTACTACCAAATGTGCAAGAATGGCTAATGGCAACAAGTGGAGGAGAGCTAATGTCAAAAAGTGCATCAGAAATTTGGGAATTCTTCCAGCGACAAGCGGATAATTCCCAACAACGGAGTCGATCACTCAGGAATACTAGAAGAATTAAAGGAGTAAATGAGGTTCAAATTGGCGAGTCAACTTCGGGAATCAAAGAAGTCAAGGAGATGGTTGAAGGTCTTGCTCGACAAATAGCATCGTTATCGACTGCTAAATCAACAGAACCACATGACCATGACTCATACTCAGATCAAGCCAATGCCATAGGATTAATGAGAAAACCATCGAATTACAACCCATACTCCAACACATATAATCCTGGATGGAGAGACCACCCCAATTTTTCATGGTCTCAAGGATTCCAACAAAATGGACCAACAGCTCCAGCTCCACCAATTCCACAAAATCCTCAAGCCTCTCAGCCACCATTTAGACCATACAATCAGAACCAGAATTACTCTCAGCCCAGACCATGGGAGGATTCATTCCAGAATCTCAAGAATCTTACTCACTCCACGATTGAGCAACAGAATCGCACCATTGATGGACTACGAAATGAATTGAGAGCGGGCTTCAACTCACAAGCTCAATCAGTTTCAAGCCTCGAGAAGATGGTGGGACAACTCGCTTCTTCAGTTCAGACCTTGGCAATGACTGTTGAGAAAGGAAAATTTCCAAGTCAACCAGTGCCTAATCCTAAAGGAGTGCATGAAGCGAGTACCAGTTCACCACAGCAGCATGGAGAGGTCAAAGCAATAATGACCTTGCGAAAAGGAAAAGAAATCGACAACAAAGTGGAGATGCCGGTGACAAAGGAAAATCAAATTGTACCTGTGAACGTTGAGGACTCACCACCGGAGGAGAGAGAAGAAGCCAACCCACGAGAATACGTTCCCAAAGCTCCATTTCCTCAGAGGTTAGCGAAAGGAAAAAAGGGAAAATCTACAGGTGAGATTCTCGAAATCTTCAAACAGGTAAGTGTTAACATCCCTTTACTTGATGCTATAAAGCAAGTTCCATCTTATGCCAAGTTTCTTAAAGATTTGTGTACTAAAAAGAGAAACATGCATGTTCAAAAGAAGGCATTTTTAACAGAAAACGTTAGTTCTATACTCCAACATAAAATTCCTTTAAAATGCAAAGACCCAGGCTCCCCCACTATCTCATGTAGTATAGGGAACCACACAATTGAGAATGCTTTGTTGGATTTAGGAGCTAGTGTAAATTTATTGCCTTACTCTGTGTTTGTGAAACTTGGACTGGGAGAATTACACCCAACTCCAGTGGTGTTACAACTTGCAGATCGGTCCACGAAAATACCTCGTGGTATTGTGGAGGACGTGCTTATCCAGGTAGACAAGTTTTATTTTCCTGTTGATTTCATTGTAATTGACACTCAACCAATACAGGATTCAAGGAAGCACATCCCCATTATTCTAGGCCGACCTTTCTTGGCAACTGCGGATGCTCACATTCAATGTAGAACTGGAAATATGCAGTTGTCCTTCGGCAACATGACTATGGAGCTGAACATCTTCAACATTGCCAAACAACCTCACAGTGCAGATGATGGAATTGTTGATGTGGATTTAATTGAAGCATTAGTTGATGACACTTTTCTTTCAAACCTTAGTGATGATCCCTTACAAACATGTTTAACTCACTTTGGTTTTGATTTTGATATTGACAGATCAGTTGATGAGGTCAACGCCCTGCTTGACTCAGCACCATCTATGGACACTAATAAATGGAAGTCAAGAGTTGAGCAACTAGCACCATCAGAGAAGCAACTCATTCCATCATCAGAATCACCACCGAAACTCGAGCTCAAACCATTGCCCAACACTTTGGAATATGCGTTTTTGGGAGAAGAAAGTACTCTGCCGGTAATCATCTCATCATCCCTAAATGACGAACAAAAAGGTAAGTTGTTGGATGTTTTAAAAGAGCACAAAGAAGCATTAGGATGGACCATAGCAGATATTAAAGGTATAAACCCAGTAGATTGCATGCATTACATTCACCTTGATGAAAATGCTAAAACTACTAGGGAGATGCAACGTCGGTTAAATCCTAACATGAAAGAAGTTGTTAGAACTGAGGTCCTTAAGCTATTAGATGCAGGTATCATTTACCCCATTTCTGATAGTTCATGGGTCAGTCCTGTACAAGTTGTCCCCAAAAAGTCAGGAGTCACAGTAGTTACCAATGCTGATAATGAATTGATACCCACTAGAGTGACTACAGGATGGCGTGTATGCATTGATTATAGAAAATTGAATTCTGTCACACGTAAAGACCATTTTCCTTTACCATTTATTGATCAAATGCTTGATAGATTAGCAGGCCATGAATTTTATTGCTTTCTAGATGGCTACTCAGGATATAATCAGATTCCCATAGCACCAAAAGATCAAGAGAAAACTACTTTCACTTGCCCTTTTGGCACATTTGCATATAGGAGAATGCCATTTGGATTATGTAATGCACCTGCTACATTTCAACGATGCATGTTGAGCATTTTTTCTGATATGGTTGAACGATTCCTTGAAGTCTTTATGGATGACTTTTCTGTCTTTGGTGACTCGTTTGATCAATGTTTACATCATCTAACACTAGTTCTGCAGAGATGTATCGAGAAGAACTTGGTCTTAAATTGGGAGAAATGCCATTTTATGGTAAAACAAGGTATTGTTCTCGGTCACATCATTTCGAGCAAAGGTATTGAGGTTGACAAAGCCAAGGTGGATCTCATTTCTAATCTTCCTCCACCCAAAACAGTCAGAGAAGTAAGATCTTTCCTTGGGCATGCTGGGTTCTATAGACGTTTCATTAAAGATTTTAGCAAAGTTTCTAGACCCTTATGCAATTTACTTGCTAAGGATGTACCTTTTGTCTTTGATGATTCATGTCTTGTTGCTTTTGAAAAATTAAAGCATTTGTTGACATCATCACCCATCATTCAGCCCCCGAACTGGAAATTACCATTTGAGCTCATGTGTGATGCATCTGATTATGCAGTAGGAGCAGTATTAGGACAAAGAGTTGATCGAATTCCCCATGTTATTTACTATGCTAGTATGACATTGAATGATGCACAGTTGAACTATTCAACTACTGAAAAAGAAATGCTAGCAGTAGTGTTTGCATTGGAAAAATTTCGATCTTATCTCATTGGTTGTAAAATAATTGTGTTCACAGATCATGCTGCTCTTAAATATCTTCTCACAAAGAAAGATGCAAAAGCTAGACTAATTCGTTGGGTGTTACTTTTGCAGGAATTTGACTTGGAATTCAAAGATAAGAAAGGGTCAGAAAATGTTGTGGCAGACCATCTCTCTCGTCTTCACTTTGACACAATTACAGAGCCATTAATATTAAATGAGTCATTTCCAGATGAACAATTAATGAGTGTGGAAGTATTACCTTGGTATGCTGATATAGTTAATTATCTTGTTACAGGTAAACTTCCAGAGCATTGGACCAAGCAAGACAAGATCAAATTCTTTGCGGAAATAAAGAATTTCTTTTGGGATGACCCGTATTTGTTCAAGTATTGTGCAGACCAAATTGTTAGACGATGTGTCCCAGAAAATGAAATTCAGAATATCCTTTCATTCTGCCATGAACAAGCTTGTGGAGGCCATTTCAGTGCTAAGAAAACAGCGACTAAAGTTTTACAATGTGGTTTCTATTGGCCATCTATATTTCGAGACGCTTACACTTTCTGTTCTTCATGTGATAGGTGTCAGCGAATGGGGAGCATTACGCGAAGGAACATGATGCCACTAAATCCAATTTTAGTGGTTGAGATTTTTGACGTATGGGGTATCGACTTCATGGGACCCTTTCCCCCGTCTTTTGGCCATCAATACATATTGGTTGCTGTTGACTACGTATCAAAATGGGTAGAAGCAATTCCATGTAGGACCAATGATCACAAGGTGGTAATAGCATTTTTAAAAAGCAACATTGTTTCACGCTTTGGATTCCCTCGAGCAATAATCAGTGATGGTGGTGCCCACTTTTGTAACAAAGCATTCAAAGCTCTTTTGACAAAGTATTCAATCACACACAAAGTGGCGACCCCGTATCATCCGCAAACCAGTGGCCAAGTTGAGATCTCCAATCGAGAAATAAAGCACATATTAGAAAAAACGGTGAGGCCGGACAGAAAAGATTGGTCATTAAGACTTGATGATGCCTTATGGGCATATAGAACGGCTTTCAAGACCCCGATTGGGATGTCACCCTACAGGCTAGTGTATGGAAAAGCTTGCCACCTACCTGTGGAACTCGAGCATCGTGCATATTGGGCCATCAAGAAATTCAATTTTGACATGCAGCAAGCCAGCTCAGAAAGAAGATTACAACTGGCAGAACTTGAAGAAATTCGCAATGATGCATACGAAAACGCCAAGATTTACAAGCAACGAATGAAAGTCTTCCATGATAAGCAAATTATGAGAAAATCGTTCACTCCAGGTCAGAAAGTGCTTTTATTCAATTCTCGCTTGCACCTGTTCCCAGGTAAGTTACGCTCTCGTTGGTCTGGCCCATTTATTGTTCATACTGTTTTTCCACATGGGGCAATTGAAATTAAGGACCCAAAGAACGGTGTCACATTTAAAGTTAATGGTCAAAGATTAAAGCCATATCTAGAGTACCAACCACATGAAGAAGACACCGAAATAAATTTGAGTGACCCACCAAATTTGAATTGATTTTTTTTTTCTTTTCGTTGATTTGATTTTGTTTTCTTTCTTTATATTATTCTTTTGCTAATTGAAAATTTTTTTGCATAAGTGTGTTTATTTTACCATTAAGTTTTCTCTTATCATTTTTAATCATGAGTCTCATACTTAGACCGTTCCTCCTGAACATTCTTAAACCACTTCAACGTGTCAAAACTCATCTCAAAAGGCAGATTCAATTTTGTAAAACACAACGCATTTGGGCTCTACAGCCACCAGAGTTAGTAGCCTATGTTGAGGGTTTAGAAAGCCAACTCAGAGACATTGAGAGAAGTGTTTACGACATCCAGTTGGAGCTTGAGGTAAATTCAATAAGAGGACGATTTTAATTTTCTTTGTGTGTTTTAATTTGTTTTTCTGTTTGTGTGCTTTAGTTTGTTACCCCGGTGAAGTGGCGGATAACGGTACTCCGTGACAATCAAGTCGGTTACTTCAGTTTCCCATAATAACTGATATTCTGAGGCGAAGGTATGGACAGAAACGAGATTCTAGCGAAGCTTCACAAGCGATTCCCTTCACTTCCTCAGAATGCCCTCTTTACGATCTATAAAGCTCGGTCCGAACGCATGCGATTACTCATGAGGAATAACATACCTGCTGACATCCGTTGGTTAATCGAGGCTAAAGTACGATCGGCAGGTGAGTTACCTCCAAAATTTATTGCATACATGCCTGGTTGTGGTAAAGGAAATTATGCAAGAAAACGACGAGTTCGAAGAATTTCTGTTGCTTGTCATAAGTGTGCCAGAATGAGTTGCAATAAAAACCCATGTTCTTTAGGAATGGTGTCTGATAACAGGGAAGATAAGATTCAATTCATTAGGGATGGCTTGAATAAGGAGTCATTGGATGATATCCTTTTGTCTCTTGAAACGCATCCCAGTGGATATGTGCAAGGAGCGATTCTCCAGTTATGGCCGTTATTCCAGAAAGAGCATGCACGATATAGTCTCGGGAATCTGACTATAAACGACCCTGTTTGCCAGTTTATAAGAAAACTGGATAGGAAGCCTATCCTCGACCCATAGAGGGCGTTCAAGCCGTTTCTGGACGTAAAACCAGAGGAAGATGTGAGCCACAGTCGCAACTACGTGTAAATATCCTTTTACTTTACTGTTATTTTATTTCATTTCACTGTTGTTTTATTGTTTGCATTATTGTCTTTAATAATTTTATTACTGTTTGCTTTTTCCTTTTTACTGTTTTCTTTTTGACTCGCGAGCCATGTGCTTCATGCGTTATTTGACACTAACATGTTACCTCATTCACAGCTGTGACCCACTATCACCAAGACTCTTAAATGTGATTTCTTTTGTCAAACACTCACAAATTGTTTTTGAGAAATATTCCAATGGCAGCTACTCCCAATAGACAATTCAAGAACATTTGTGTGCTTTCTGGATTTACCTATGGCAAACATAAAGAGTTCGTTGAGGCAGCCATAGATCTTGGTCGAAGCATAGCAGCGAGAAATTTACATTTGGTGTATGGAGGAGGTAACCGAGGGTTATCAAAAATGGTCTCCGAAGCAGCTTTTATCAGAGGAAGTCAAGTGTTAGGCATCATCCCAAGAGTCCTAAAACCATTGGGCAGTTCGTCTGACTCATCAACTGGAGAAGAGTTAGTCGTCTCAGGTATGCAAGAAAGAATAACTGAAATGCTTAATCATGCTGATGCTTTTGTTTTCCTTCCAGGAGATCTTGCAACACTAGAGGCACTTATGACACTAGCATCTTGGGCCCATCTGCACATCCACCAAAAACCCATCGGTTTGTTAAATGTCAATAACTTTTATGATGGCTTTATCGCATTTCTTAACCATGCAATAAAAAACTATTTCATTCCCGCTAATGTGAAAAAACTCTTTATTTGTGCTCACACTGCTAATGAGCTACTTGATCTGTTACAAGCGTATAAACCGGAGCCAGACCCCTGGACCTTTGTGTTGGAGCGCCCAAATAATGATGGTAACAGTAGCAGCAGTAAGAAGTACAAATTAGATTTAACTCTCCGCCTGTAAATATTTTCTTCTGTGTTGCACCACCCAGGTGATGTCTTCTAAACTCTACTTCTTTCATTTCAAACATTGAGGACAATGTTTCGTTCTGGTTGGGGGGAGGGAATAGTCGACAATTATGAAATTTTGGTTAAGTTTTTACTAATTTTTTGTTGTAGAAACTAACTGTTGCTAACTTTTTGTGTTGAAGATGGCTGAATATGGAGTGTAGTGACTCTAGAAACGCATCTTCATCGTTTAAAAAAAAATTAAAAAAAAAACTTAAAAAAAAATTAAGACATTTTCTTTTTTCTTTATTATGTGTTTATGTTTATTTTTCTTCTTTTTAATTTATCCTCTATAAAAATGCATTTTCCAACTTTTGAATATGGAGTGTAGTTCCTCTAGAAACGCATCTTCTTTAAAAAAATAATAAAAAAATCATTTTCTTTTCTATCATTTTAAATGTAACTTTTCTAAATTAATTTTTCTACATCATTTTCACATTTCTGCATACATATTTTTTTTTTTTTTTATGTTTAGAATAGGTTGGGGGGTAGAATGTTTTTTTAAAAAAAAAAAAAATTTGATTTGTTTTAACATTGGGTGACATGATTAATTTAAATTTTATTATTTGTATTATCTTTGGTCTTAAGTGATGTTACGCTATGTTTGCTACTTTACATGTTGATGTCGGAGACAAATATGAGTTGCTTGAAGGAATGAACATGTCATAATAAGTACCAAGTGAGTTTTTGAGCCTATCATTTTTCTTGGAGAGTAACCCTTTTGCCCATTCTTTATACAGCTTAACAGTTTATTATTGTATACACGATCTCTAGATTTCTTTTGAGTTAACCCTTAATAAAAAAAAAAAGTGTGTTGCTACATTTGGAGGCCCATCTAACTAGTAGATATGGAAGGTTATTCAGAGCCCTAAAAGACGATGGAAAGGCCATCTTTGATCCGTTTGAGCCTTTCTAGCCATCCCTTTTATTAAATATCCATAGTTAACCCTTTTGAGCCTTTAAAAAAAAAAAAAAAACATTTTCTTTGTCAACTTATCATCTTGACCCACTCCGATTTGGAGTATTACCCGATGTCTTATAAGTTCCATCACCTATTTATGTTTGAGAAAATGTAAATAATTATTTTGTTCAGTGAAGTTATGCCAAATAAAAGCAAAAAAAAAACAAAAAACAAAAAAAACAAAAAAAACAAAAACAAAAGTTGTTGTTTCAAAAGAATAAAAATAGGTGAAATCCACCTTGCAACTTCCAAAAAAAAAAAAAAAAAAAAAAAAAAAATTCTCTGCATTTTTCTCAAACATACACTTTGTTTTCCTTATTTCCCTTCTTTGTTAACCATGTCCCTAGCCTACGTTACGTCCTAATAAAAGTCCTTCTTGATTTTAGGGAACTATAGTCCGAAGTAGAAGCTAGTTATATGGGCTAAAAAGATGTAGTGATGCATAATTAAAAAAAAAAAAAAGATAAATAAAGTGGGTTGACTAACATTTTATTTGACTTGAGATCGTATTATTTCTAAGCTGAGGGCATATTTATTTCATCTTGGTGAGAGCATGTGATATCACTTCTTTATTATTTTCTCTCTCAATTACCATTCATTGGAGTGACTATTTTTATTGGGATTAATTTATTTGTGAGAGTGTCACTACTTCCAGTGAGATTTTTGGGGTTTGACATGTCATTCTTGAGAGTAGCTAAAACAAAGTCTACTGGGCTAATTCATGTGGATGGTTGATGTGGGTGTGATGTTGTTTTAGACTGGAGATAATGCTTATACTTTTATTTGATTGCTATCATTAATCTGATGGAATAAATACGAGTGTTTCTATTAAAAATATATATATATATTTTGAATTTGAATTTTATTTTCGCTTTATTTGCTAGGGACTAGCAATAAGCTGGTTGGGGGGTGTGTTGAGTGTTAGAAAATGCATATTTATAAAGGAGAAAACCGTCATTTTACATTTTAAGTCTTACTAACAACCCTTACTTTTATATATTTAACCTTCTTGTGATTTAATTACATGTGTTTTATTTTAATTAAGTATTTTATGTATTTTAGGGGCATTATAGTCATTTCACAATAAAGGAGAGATCAGACGGCAAAACGGACATCACTTTTGAACTCAGGACGGTCGAAAACCTTAGGAGGAGCATAAAAGGAAAAATGGCACTATTCACATGTACGGTACTATTCACGTGTACGGTACTGTATACGTTACTGTTCACGACACTGTTCACATAAACGGATGATGATGTGGCATTGACCGATGATGTGGCATTGACTGATGAGGTGTCACGATCCTGTTGGACTAAAATTCTTATGTACTGTTCTTATGTACTGTTGATGGTGACGTGGCAGCATATCAGTGGACGAAAAATCTCGCGTACGGTGCATGCATCACACAGGATTATTTTACTGTTCATCCGGGTCAAACCGCGTTACTGTTCAAAGTCGGGTCAAACCGTGTTACTGTTCATCCGCGTGGTCAAACCGTGGATTGTTGACTGATGACGTGGCGCAATCCTGAGCGTCCAAACTATTTTTAATCCGATGGCCATGATTTACTCCATGTATCTATAAAAAGGGGGCCTCCCCCCCTAATTTGATATCTCTGAATCCATTTTTGGGATCCATTTTCTGTAATTCCTTCTCCATCTTGTATTTTCTTCGTATTTTAATAAATTTCCATTTTGCCCCTAGTTCAATTATGAGTGGCTAATTTTCTTTCAAGTTTGGGTTGAAGGTGAAGTCTCAACATGTGTCATGGGCTTAATTTGGTAAATTTACTTTCTCTTCCCCTCTAATTTTTGTGGATGTTTTGACTTCTCGTCGACAAATAATACTAATCTTGTCTAGATACCGCCTTGGTTACACCGACTCTCTAGTATAAGGTTATTATTATTTGCCACGATAAGCCCTTAGCACCATATTGATTAGAGCGTGGTTCATGAGGTGTGGATTCCCCCCTCATGATTTAATTGGCATTAATACGGATTATTTAGCCCGTGATGCATGTTGATACGGATCCAGATACCCAAGTACGTCATTTCAATAGAATTCTCTTCAATTCATTCTCGCCATTTCAATTCCAGTTTTAGAATTTATTCTCGCCATTTTAATTTAAGTTTTAGCATATTCCAAATCATTTCCACCATAAATCCAATCACCCATTTACAAAATTAATTCTACACAATTAAAATCCACCTCCTCGTGGGATCGACACTCGTCACCATAGATCTATACTACAATAGATTCGTGCACTTGCGAGTACATTAAAATTTGCACAACAGTGCTAAGGGCTTATCGTGCCAAATAATAATAACCTTGTACTAGAGGGCCGGTGAAACCAAGGCGGTACTAGACAAGATTAGTATTATTTGTCGACGAGAAGTCAAAACATCCACAAAAACTAGAGGGGAAGAGAAAATAAATTTACCAAATTAAGCCCATGACACATGTTGAGACTTCACCTTCAACCCAAGCTTGAAAGAAAATTAGCCACTCATAGTTGAACTAGGGGCAAAATGTGAATTTATTAAAATACGAAGAAAATACAAGATGGAGAGGGAATTACAGAAAATGGATCCCAAAAATGGATTCAGAGATATCAAATTAGGGGGGGAGAGGCCCCCTTTTTATAGATACATGGAGTAAATCATGGCCATCGGATTAAAAACAGTTTGGACGCTCAGGATTGCGCCACGTCATCAGTCAACAGTCCACGGTTTGACCACGCGGATGAACAGTAACACGGTTTGACCCGACTTTGAACAGTAACGCGGTTTGACCCGGATGAACAGTAACGCGGTTTGGTTGAAAATAATCCTGTGTGATGCATGCACCGTACGCGAGATTTTTCGTCCACTGATATGCTGCCACGTCACCATCAACAGTACATAAGAATTTTAGTCCAACAGGATCGTGACACCTCATCAGTCAATGCCACATCATCGGTCAATGCCACGTCATCATCCGTCTATGTGAACAGTAACGTATACAGTACCGTACACGTGAATAGTACCGTACATGTGAATAGTGTCGTGAACAGTAACGTATACAGTACCGTACACGTGAATAGTACCGTACATGTGAATAGTGCCATTTTTCCTTTTATACTCCTCCTAAGGTTTTTGATCGTCCTGAGTTCAAAAGTGATGTCCGTTTTGCCGTCTGATTTCTCCTTTATTGTGAAATGACTATAATGCCCCTAAAATACATAAAATACTTAATTAAAATAAAACACATGTAATTAAATCACAAGAAGGTTAAATACATAAAAGTAAGGGTTGTTAATAAGACTTGAAATGTAAAATGACGGTTTTCTCCTTTATAAATATGCATTTTCTAACACTCAACACTCTTCGTCGTGTACGGTTACCTCCTTAACTTCAGCCCGCTTTCTTCAGCAGTTGCAAGTGGTTGTCAGTTGGAGGTGGTTTAAATAGATCGTGGCACACAACTTCCCTATAAATTAGGCCACGTTCTCTTAACTAGTAATTTTCCATGTCAAGCTAATTCTCAGGTCGGACAAGAGAATTTCAAGGTCGGATTACTTCACTTTCAGATCAGACAGATGAATTTCTTAGTCGCTCATATAGCGTTGAGGTTGTATTATTAAACTAGGTCATTCACATAGATATTAGGTCGTACTTGTAAACCAGGTCGCCAACATAGGCTCCAAGTTGTACTTATGAGGCCAGCTCAACAACAATAAGTTCTGAGTAGATTAGGATCGACTATATTTTGAGATACTACTAGAAAAATCCAACCCAAACACCATCATTTGACTGAATCAGAGCAATGATAGAAAACTTGTCAGCTTGAAATATGGTACAGCGATAGTGTAAATAATAAACACCTTGTGCAGAGAATGAAATTCATGTTGAGCAAATTTTTCGACTTTCAGTCAAATCATCATCCAGGCCTCCGAAAATATGAAAAAGAGAAGAAAGAATTGAACCAAAGGCTTATTAGAAGTTCATACAACTTCCACCTTGCTCGGCTTAAGAGAAAAAAAAAAAAAATCTTGTTTGTTTGCCTACAAAAACAGAGAAGTGGAGATAAGGCTAAAATGAAAGTTCCATATTATACTTTTCTTGATGAATCATTAGGTTGGGAAATTGTTTTGTACTCATCCTAAGATATATTTTGATGGATATTGAACTGACCTCTTGTCATTTAAGAGTCGTTTCAGTCTTTTTCTATTGGGTTTCCGAAATTCTTTTTCTCTTCTTTATCAAGAGGTGCCCCAAGGTCTTGACTCGAGCAACTTTATTTAACTAGTCACCAATGTGTAAATCTTAGGATGTAGGAGATAAAAAATTAATTTGGAGTTTGTTTGCACCTCTACCAATGATTCTGTCAAATCTCCGCTGATAATTTCGTTTAACTTCAAACGAAATTCATCACAAAGAATTGTAAAATCTACTCATAGGAGAGAATCTAACCATAAGCCATAAAAGTGAGAAATGACGCTTGTTAATTTTTTTTATATTTTTTATGGAAGATTTAAGAATTGCATAGAGAATGGGAGATACTCCTAAACTAAAAATATCCAATGATGATAAAAATATTTAAACTTATAAATCTCTTGAATATTTAGAGATATTTGTAAAATGTTGTTGTCATACTTTTGTAATTTAATATTTGTGCGGTTTATATTAGTTCTAAGTTCCAATAAATACCGCTAGGCACTTTGTTGTAGGCATAAGTGATGAGTGAAGAATTATAAGGGAGAAAGAAGAGTGAGCCGTGTGTTGTGGCATCTCTTGTAAAATATTAATAAAGTCCTTTAATTTAACAAAATGTTACTGATACTCAAATAACTTTAGATTTGAGCAGTTTAGTCCTCATTAGTTTTCAACATATTGATCCTTGCATCAACACATTACACATATATTTATTGCTTGATTAACAGCAATTTCTCTTTCTACAGTGGTTTATATTTTCGTTGGTAATGTTTTAACTGATCAAGCCGCATGAGCTATGATGTGAAATTCTATTTGGTATTTGCAAGTTTTGTTATTCGGTCATCATGTGCTATGCATTTGTTTGATAACATTGGAGTATAAGATGTATTAAATGCTTTTACTGTCTCGATTAAATGTCAAAAAGTAAATTTAATAATATTTCGCACGCTTCTAGATTAAGTTGTAAGTGACAAATTTCGCATGATTTCCAATCATAAGCGAGAGAAATGCTTTTTTCACAATTTTTTGTTCGCTTTTTAAACCAAATGATATTATCACAATAATTTATTTAACAATACTGATAGAGTCGCAAAATAATAATAATGCTAAGAATCACTATATTTAAGTGCTAACTTAGATCTCAATATTATGTATTACTAATATTAGGTAATAATTTCATAGCTTATAAAATTAATATCATATCATTCAATAGATAGATATGGTTTGGAATCCTTGCATCACTCTTGGACAAATACAAACTTTGGGATCACTCTTGCACAAATTTTCCTACACAGATACATGACATTACACTAATTGTGGAATGATTTTCATATGGCCTACTCTATTAATTATATTAAATTTTATATTTTTTATCTAATCAATAGTGTATGAAAATGTTTGCAAAAGAGTTTGTATTTTTATCATTGTTGCTTATTTTAATACTGGTATGTTGTTATTCAAGAAGGTTTGTTGAAAAAATATTAACTTTTAAATTTTGGCGATGGGTGTGTTGAGGAAATAGGTGGGTGAATATTTTTATGGGCTCAAATAACCCACTGTAATGGCAAATGGGGTATTTCAAATTCAACTGCCGGCCTTTTTGCGTTGGTGAGAGCAAATAGATGTTCGCGTTACCTAGGATTGTTCAAAAATGAGTCGGACACATGCTATATTGTAACAATAGTATTGTTTCATTGCTTTGGTTACATCGATTGAAAATTGCCTTCTCTGTCTCATATTTTTATCGAACGCTTTGGTCGCAAGCACATTGAAATTAACAAAGAAAGAAATAATTACAAACTCGAAACAAGCCGGAAGTATATATGTAGGTCAGTAGGTGAATTATGATTTGCATATTATCCTCTCTATTCATTTTGCATAGCCAAGCTGATTAACTTTGCATATTCTTTGAACACATCTATTTTTTCCACCCCAGCTTGAGCATTTTTCTCATAATTAATTTTCCATTATATGTAATCCTCTCTCTCTCCGTCCTCTTGTTACGAAATCTATAACTAATACAAATGGGCAATATCTGCTGCTGCTCTATCTCGTTCTCCTGTGATGCCATTTTCTCTCATTGCCTAAATTGCACAGAGAGACAAGTGGCATTTATCAGTGAGCTGGAAGATAATCTCGATGCTTTGCAGGCTGAAATGCAAAAATTAATTGAAGTAAGGGACGATGTGATGACAAGGGTTATCATTGCCGAACAACAGCAAATGAAGCGGCTGAATCAAGTCCAGGGGTGGCTCAAAAGGGTGGAAGCTGTGGAAGCAGAAGTAAGAGAATTGCAAAGAATCCAAACTCAAGTAATCAACAATCTTTGTCTAGGAGGCTATTGTTCCAAGAAGTGCATATCAAGCTACAAGTTTGGGAAAGAAGTGTCTACAAAGCTGAAAGTCTTGGCTGATCTAAAGGATGAAGGAGATTTCAAAGACATCGCTGAGAGGACAGCGAAAGCTCCATTAATAGAAGAAATGCCTATTGAGCCAAGAATAATAGGTCAGGAATCAATATTTGATGATGCTTGGAGGTGCATGATAGAGGAACAAGTTGGGATTATTGGCCTATATGGAGCAGGAGGAGTTGGCAAAACTACCTTGCTAAAACAACTAAATAACAAATTGTGTCAGGAAAGGCATGATTTTGATATTGTCATTTGGGTAGTAGTGTCAAAAGATTTGAATCTTGAGAAGGTTCAAGAGGACATCGGAAAGAAGATAGATATGTTTTCCGAGTCCTGGAAGAATAAAAGTCCTGTTGAAAAATCTTGTGCAATCTTTAAGATTTTGAGCAACAAGAAATTTGTATTGTTATTAGATGATATGTGGGAGCCAGTTGATTTAACCAAAGTAGGTGTCCCCATCCCAAACTCCACAAATGCATCTAAGGTAGTCTTCACAACTCGGTACAAGGAGGTTTGTGGGAAAATGGAAGCTCATAAGAAGCTTAGGGTGGAGTGTTTGACAGCTGACGACGCCTGGATGTTGTTTAAAGTGAAGGTCGGAGAAGACACAATTGACAGTCATCCTGAAATTCCCAAACATGCTCAACTTGTCGCGAAAGAGTGTGGCGGTCTACCACTCGCGATTATCACCATTGGTCGAGCCATGAGTTGCAAGAACAAACTTGAAGAATGGAAGCATGCAGTTAATGTGTTAAAGAAATCTTCTTCTAAATTTCCAGGTATGGATGCGATGTATCCTCACCTAAAGTTCAGCTACGATAGATTGCCTGACAACAAAATCAGATCTTGCTTCTTATATTGTAGTTTATTTCCTGAAGATTATAAGATAAGTAAAGAGGATTTGATTGATTGTTGGATTGGAGAGGAATTCTTTGATGAGGAACATAATGGAATCGGAGCCAGAAACGAAGGATACGCAATTATTGGAGATCTTATTCGAGCTTGTTTATTGGAAGAAGACGCTGATGATTTTGTAGAACTGCACGATGTGGTTCGTGATATGGCTTTATGGATCGCAAGCGAAATTGAAAAGGAAAAGGAAGAATTTTTTGTTCGTGCAGGTGTTGGACTAACCGAAGCACCGGGGATTGAAAAATGGAAAGGGGTTAAAAGGATGTCATTGATGAACAATAAAATTCGGAATCTATCAGAGCCTGCTACATGTCCTCACCTCTTAACGTTATTCCTTCAAAATAATCGGCTGTCGAATATAACTGCCAATTTCTTCCAATTTATGCCTTCTCTAAAAGTGTTAAACCTGTCAAACAATTTTTCTCTTAGGGAATTTCGACCAGGAATTTCAAAATTGATTTCACTACAATACCTTAACCTGTCATCCACTGGCATAAGAGTTTTGCCAGAAGAGCTCAAGGCCTTAAAAGATCTTAGCTATCTGAATATGGAACGTACTCCTTTTGTCCGAAGAATTCCTCGGCAACTAATATCTAATTTTCCACTGTTACGTGTCTTGAGAATGTTGGATTGTGGTGCTTTAGAACGAGCAGAGCATGGAAGCGTTCTCTTCAATGGAGGTGAAATTCTGATTGAAGAATTGCTTTGTTTGAATCACTTGAGTGTTTTGAGCGTCTGCTTGGAAAGCGATCAAGCTCTCCGAAAATTTTTGAGCTCCTATCGGCTAAAGAGCAGTACTCAAACACTTCGACTCCGTAAGTTGAAGAAGGAATCAGAGTCGCTGCGTACTTTATCTTTGACGGATATGGAGAAGCTCCGGAACCTATTCATAGCCGATTCCAGTTTTGAAAAATTGCAGATTGATTGTGTTGGGGAAATCCGAAAAACTCCAGAAACTTCTCGTTTCCACAACCTTCATAGAGTAGGTATAGTTAATTGCGAGAGCTTGAAGGACATCACATGGCTTATTTTTGCTCCAAATCTCCGCATTTTGGAAATAAGTGAGTGCTTTGAGATGAAAGAAATAATCAGTAAGGCAAAAGTGGATGAGTTTGGAGCGACAGCAGGAAATCATCATCAAATCCCGTTTGCAAAACTCGAGTCTCTTAAACTAGCAAGGCTGCCGAATTTGGAGAGTGTGTATTGGACTCCTCTATCCTTGTCGCATCTGAAAGAAATTCGGATATTTAAATGTCCACGGCTATGGAAGCTCCCACTGGATTCCAACAGCGCAAAGGAACGTAAAATTGTGATTAAAGGTGAGATTGATTGGTGGCATGGTCTACAATTTGATCTAGCCACTCGTAATGCTTTTAGTCCCTGTTTCATATCTGACTATGACGAGCGTAAAGACAAATTAAAAGTGTGTGGCAGTAGTGAGGATATATTTGTGGGAATGGCAATTGTGTAAAATAGGAGAGATGTTAGAAACTTTGTTCGATCAGACGGCATTGTATATACAGCTTTGTAAGTATAAGAATAATAATGTAGTGACAATATATTACTATGACCAGCATACAGACGAATCCGTTGTGTGGGGCAGTGTTTGGAAATGACTTGTATAGCTTCATGGGGTGTTGTACAGATTATGTCCCAGGTTCTCTGTTCTGTTGTATGAGCCTTTCAAGTTTGTAAGATTGTAGCCAATTCCAGCTCAATGTTATATATGATCAGTTGTCATCCTATTAATATTAATTTGTATGGTTGATTGTTTATTGGTTTTTTTTGTCATCTTGTCATGCGCAGTGGATGGACATTTGAACCAATTAGAATATTTTTTTCCATGCCCATTTGCTTAAATGCCAAGCAGATCCTTATTTAAATAAACAGCAATGATAAAAATACAAATTGTTGTACAAATTTTTTCTTTACAGAGCTGATGTGTCAATACACTATTGGTTGGATATAAATATAAAATTTAATGTAATTAGTGAAGTGGGTCATATGAAAATCATCCAACCAATAATTTATTGACACATCTAATAGTAAAACGGTGTATATATATATATACATACACACACAAACACAAACAAGAATTTGTATTCCTATTATATTATTGTGAAATAAATTATTAGTATAATTATTGAAGAGGAGGATGAGAACTTTTTGGTCCCTACAGGAGTTCAATGGGCGGAAGCAACAAATATTAAAGAATAGAAAGGGTTCATAAAGGATATATTTGATGAAAAATAGAATTCGAAGTCTATCAGGCTTTCCCAATTGTCCGCATCTCCTAAATTTTGCTTCTGGATCGAAATTTGTATTGAGATCACTGATTGTTTCTTTCAATCTATACCTTCTCTTAGACATTTAAGTCTAAGAGGAAATGATTCCCTAGCTGAACTACCTTCAGGGATTTCAAGTTTGGCTTCACTTTTGTTTCATTGCTTCATCTTGATCAGTCATGCACAGACATTTGTGGGTTACTGGAAGAGCTGAAGGCTTTGGTGAATCTGAGATATTTGAACTTGGATTACACATCTGATGTGTCTAGAATTCCACAGCAATTGATGTCTATCTTTTCAAAGCTACAGGTACTCAGGATGCTACAATGCAGAACATTTAAACCTGAAGAAGGTAGCTTTCTATCTGAAGATGCAGAACTTTTGATGAAGGAATTGCTCTTTTCAGATCATCTAAATGTTATCAGCCTGACATTAAATGGTTCACTTGCCATCCAATTTTAAATCTAGCAGACATGAAGCAGATTAAGGAGTGGCATAATATGTGCTGTAATTTCGGAGAATTTAAGAGCAGAGGAGAGGTATGAAAGTTCTTCAAAGTGATTTCCGCAGTCTTCACACAGTTAGCATAAACATGTGCTACTATCTGAGCAAGAATGCTGTGAGGCTTGCTGGTGAATCAAACTCATCAGCTCTAAACGGTGGCGTTTTGTCAAATAAGAGAGCACTTAAAAGTCACGGGAAAAGCACGTGTGTAGTCACTTATGTTTTAAGCTTGAAACGACAGCCCACTAGTGTCGTTTATAGAAAGCTTTAAGTGATGCGCGTGACAGCAGTGTGGAGCAGCTTGATTCAGTTCGTTAAGTTTGTTATGCTGCGTGTCAACAAGCTGTGCGATCTGGGTTTAGCTGGGTTGTTGCTCTGGTAGCTTTAAGAACAGACTGATATAACAGTTTGCTAGCCAAGCGTGTGTAACCGTGTTAAGAGAGAGAGAGATCAGAGAATGTGTGATATGAGTTCTCTGTAATCTTGTGAGTAAGCCCTGTAAAAAAGATCCTCCATTGTTGAGTAATAAGAGCTCTCCAGAAAGCTTCTCCTGTGGATGTAGGTTGTGCCCTTTTGGTGCAACTGAACCACGTAATCGATTCTTGTGTTGTCTGTGTTTGTTTCTATTCTTTTCAAGTCTCTTAATTCTTGTGTTACATTGGTTCTTTCTGGATTCATTCTTCAATTTGTGCAACTTGATAATTTTGTATCAAAGGTCCTGCGAAGTGATTGTGTCTTGCATACAAGAGAGCAGATTCAATCACTACAAATGCTGTAAATCCAACCAACAAATACCTCACATTGACAAACATCACTGCCTATCGTAATGCCACGGCAACGCATCTTCAGAAGTAGCAAGCAATTAAATGACAATTTAGTCTGAGAAATACAACAATCCACAAACACAGAAATATGTTGTCGCAGTAAAGATGCATCCCAAGAATTCCAAATTAAAATTGTGTGCTATATACCAAATTAAAATAATTCTTTTCCTAAAAGAGATAATTAAAAAGGATATATTGAAAATAATTAGTAATTGTGTGCAATTTCAGATTGCTAATTGCTATGCTTTCACCCTTTTAACTGTGGACTTGTCTTTGGTTATTAATTATCAGTAAAATAGCGAAATAAAACATGTCTGTTCTCAGCTTCCTTAGTGCATATAACATATGCGTTTGAAAAAAAAAACACGAAAGGAACCTTGTAATTAAAGTCTGGGTCTATTAGCTGGTAAAATATTTTGAGTTGATACAAGTGTTTGATATATGATTTTATTTTTTATTTAATGATAGATCGTCATTGTAGATAGCTTGTTGTGTAACGGTTTTGATGTGAATCATTGGAGGTGTTAGTTGATATTATTATCCTTCATTTGAAGCCAAGGTCTAACTCCTATGATAAGGAACGACTTTCCTAGAACTCGAGTTCTGGGATCGAGCCTCACTAATGGACTTACTTAATTTAAATAAAAAAATTACCCGCCATTTTATTGTACTAATAATATCATAATATTCTTTGAACTTATTGCCTCTTCTTAAGCTAGCTATAATTCATTTCTTCAAAACCTCACAAGCACAAATTTTCATTGTTAATTTATTCCTACTTCTTTGATATGTCGCAGAAATTATGGGTAATATCTGCTCAATCTCAATCCCATGTGATGGTATTCTATCTCGTTGTATAGATTGCAGTGTTATGAAAGTGGGGTACGTAAGTGAGCTAGAAGATAATCTTATTGCCTTGCAGAATGAATTGCAAAAATTAACTGAAGTGAGGAATGATGTGATGAGGAAAGTAATGGTTGCTGAACAGCATCAGATGATGAAACGGAAAGCTCAAGTACAAGGGTGGCTTTCAAGAGTGGAAGCTGTTGAAGCTGAAGCTGGGGAACTACAAGAAGTTAATAAATCTCAAGAAATTGAAAAACTGTGTCTTGGAGGCTACTGTTCCAAAAGCTGCAAGTCCAGCTACAAATTTGGCAAAGAAGTGGCAAGAAAGCTGCTAGCAGTCATCAGTTAAAAGGTGAAGGAGATTTCAAAGATGTGGCTGAGACAGTACCAGAAGATCCTGTTGATGAAATGCCTCTTGAGCGGACAATTCTAGGCCAACAAGCAACATTTCAAAAGGTCCTGAATTGCCTTGCGGAAAATGCAATCATTGGCCTCTATGGCAGTGGAGGAGTCGGCAAAACTACTCTATTGAAGCAAATCAACAACAACTTCTGCCATGGAGGACATAATTTTGATATTGAGATCTGGGTTGTGGTGTCTAAATAGCTGAAGCTTGAGAGGATTCAAGAAGATATTGGGAAGAAGATAAGGTTGCCCACTGACTCATGGAAGAACAGAAGTATTGAAAATGAAGCTCGAGACATCTACAATATTTTGAGCAAAAAGAAGTTTCTGTTACTATTGGATGATGTGTGGGAGTCTATTGATTTAACCAAAGTAGGTGTTCCACTTTCAAACCAAAAAACTGAGTCTAAAATTGTCTTCACAACTCGTTTTGAGGAGGTCTGTGGCAAAATGGAAGCTCAGAAGAAAATCAAAGTGGAGTGTTTGGGGCTCGAGGAAGCATTGAGATTATTTCAAATGAAGGTCGGAGAAGACACTCTTGAAAGTCATCCTGATATTCCTAAGCTAGCCAAAACCAAGGCCAAAGAGTGTGCTGGTTTGCCGCTTGCGCTCATTACTGTTGGTCAAGCCATGACTTGTAAGAAGACCCCTGAGGAATGGAGAGATGCGATTGAGATGTTAACAAGATCAACAGCTGAATTTTCAGGTATGGATGAGGTTTATCGTTATTTGAAGTTCACTTATGATAGATTGTCTAGTGACAAAATCAGATCCTGTTTCTTATATTGTTGTTTATTTCCTGAAGTTTATAAGATTGATAAAAGAAATTTGATAGAATATTGGATTGACGAGGGTTTTTTGGATGAATATGGTGGAAGTAGAGCAGTAAACAGAGGATACACCATTATTGGTGATCTCATTCGTGCATGTTTATTGGAAAACGAACAAGGCAACTGTGTGAAAATGCATGATGTTGTTCGTGATATGGCTTTATGGATCGCATGCGAAATTGAGAAAGAGAAGCAAATTTTTTGGTTCTAGCTGGCGCTGGATTAACAGAAGCACCGATGGTTGAGAGCTGGGAAGGGGTGAGAAGGATATCATTGAGAAATAACCAAATTCAGAATCTGTCACAGTCTCCTATATGTCCTCAACTCCAAACTTTTCTCCTTGATTTTAACAATTTATTGAGTATCTCTGATCATTTGTTCGAGCATATGCCTTCTCTCATAGTTTTAAACTTGTCATATAATCTTTTTTTTTACTTCATTACCATCAGGAGTCTCAAAGTTGGTTTCACTACGACATCTTAATCTATCTTGCACTCGCATTGCAGAGTTGCCCATAGGACTAAAGGCCTTGGTGAACCTCAGATATCTGAACTTGGAGCGCATGTATAGTCACCGTACTATTCCACGGCATCTGATATCTAGTTTTTCAATGTTACAAGTATTGAGAATGTTGAACTGTGGTGAATTTGGTGGAACATTAGATAAAAATTTTGTTTTTGATGATGAATTCTTGATAGAGGAATTGTTTGGTTTGAAACAGTTGAACGAGCTCAGCATTACCTTGAGAACCCCACATGCTCTTGAAAGGTTTTTGAGCTCTCTTAAGTTAAAGAGCTGTACTCACTCTCTGCGACTTCGATTCCATAGCGAAATGAAGTCTCTGAATATTTCGTCTTTGGCAGATATGAAGCATCTCCACAAGTTCTCTATAAGTTGTGATGGTTTGGAAGAGTTTGAGATTGGCTTTGCGGGGAATGTACAAAGAGTACGAGAAGCTCATGATTTCCATGCCCTTCATAAAGTTTATATACAGAATTGCAATGCATTGAAGGACATGGCATGGCTTCTTTTTGCTCCAAACCTCAAGATTCTAGACATATTGAATTGCAATGAGATGGAAGAAATAATCAGTGCTGCGAAACTGGGTGAAGTTCAAGAGATCCCATTTAATACACTCGAATTTCTTGAACTACATCATGTTCCAGAATTGAAGAGCATTTACTGGAGTGCGTTGGGGTTCCAACATTTGAAGAAAATTGTAGTATGCGGATGCCCAAAGCTTAAGAGGCTTCCGCTTGATTCCACCAGCGCAAAGGAATGTAAAATTGTTGTTAAGGGAGATGAAAACTGGTGGAATGAGCTAGAATGGGAGGATCAAGCTACTCGAAATGCTTTTCTTCTCTGTTTTGGAGATTAGAGATGAATTGCAATTTTTCTTTGCCTTTTTGGTATGTGTAATGTCATTCACAAGCTTTCAAAATGTCTTTTCTTCCTGCTTTAAAGTTACTGATGATAAATTTCTCTGGATATCACCACAGCGGGAATTTGATGATGATAGATTTTTGTTCTTTTCTTTTCGTTTATGGTTTCTAAATTTAAATTCATTGTAATAGCTTTCATATTCTTCTTATCACACTACAGTGTAATTTGTCCCTTTGCTGTCACTAATGCAAAAAGGCCTACGGCTGAATAGAAATACTTAAACGGGCAGATAATTTTTCCCGTTCTGCTGTTCTTACTAATCAACATTTGTACATACTGATGTTCTCTACTTTCAATTAATAAAATTTTAGCAGTAGATTCTTGGTTTCAGAATCGCTCTGCTGGAAAGAATCCATGCTTGCTAAATATTCACTGTGAAGACATATACAAATTATGTTTTAATTGTGCCCCTTCTGCTTCCAAAAGCCTCGCAATTTTCCGCGTGAAATTATACTCAGATTACAACTCATATAATATGAGATTAATGCTGATATATTCATAATGTTACTCTTTATAATTGAGGAAGGAATTAAGCCTCACAATATTATTCTTTGTGGGGGCTCGAACCGCTGACCTTTGTGAGGACAGTGGCTTTGGCCAAAAAATTACAAAGAACAGCAACTTAAATTAATCTATATAAGCCTTACTGTCCAAGGCTAAAGGGATACAAGTCAGAGTCTGTAAAGCATAAGTCTTCAAGCTTCTAAGGAGAATGAGGAAAAAGCTGAATATTCGTGGAGTGTTATAAAAGAGTATTTGTGGTGTAACAGATTTTTATTTCAAGGATGTCCCACTAATTAAAGAAGAAGGTGTTTGATGGAAATGCGAAGATGCTCGATGAAATGTCTTGTGTCTCTTTGAATTGGCTTAGGCAGGAGAATGGAAGTTGCAATGCAATTGATCAAACACCTTCTAGATGACCTGCAGGATGAGGGCTGGTGACTCACCATACTAAGAAGACCTGCAGGATAAGTTACTTGAAAACCACTGATGTAGGAAATGAGCAGAGGTACTTTTAAAGGTCATAATTTTGCTATAGTTGTCTATTTTGGGTCAATAATATATCATTTCAAAACTTAAGGAAAGAAGAATGCAGTTGTTTACTACAAGTCATAAACGGTCGGAGCAGATCATCCTAAAATCCTATTTCTTTGGCATCATTTTACAAGTTTCAGTTATTTAGGGTCCTATTTGATATTATGGTTGGATAATTACAGTACTAAAATATCTAGTAAATAATTGCTACCGTTATTTTTTCTTAAATTGAAGTGTTACAGGCATTTTTCTTGGGAATATCAAGTGTTTAGCATGTTTCTAAGGGTACTAATTAGAATTTAGATCCAGTAATTTGGTTAATCATTTTGTCAACGCATTATTGATAATCTAAAGATGGTGATACATTAAAAAACCTTCCAAAATTAATTAGATATTGAAAACCCCAAACAGTTTTATCAAGTTTGGCGATTTCTCGTAAAGAAAGATGTAGGAATCATTGGCCTATTTGGTACGGGGGGAGTTGGCAAAACTACTATATTAAAACAAATCAACAACAGATTCTGCAGTGAAAGGCCGGGTTTTGATGTTGTAATATGGGTAGTAGTATCCAAAGAACTGAAGCTTGAGACGAGTCAAGACGACATGTGGAAAAAGATTGACATGCTTACCAAAGCATGGAAGGATAAGAGTACTAAGAGAGAGCTGAAAATATCTTCAGGATTTTGAGCACGAAAAAGTTTTTATTGCTATTAGACGATCTGTGGGAGACGATTGATCTGTCTAAAATAGGAGTTCCTCTTCCAAGCCAAAAAATTGTATCAAAGGTGGTGTTCACAACTCACTCTGAGGAGGTTTGTGGTGAAATGGAAGCTCATAAAAAAACTTAGTGGATTGTTTCACCCCTCAGGAATCATGGCAAGTGTTTCAAATGAAGGTTGGGAACGAAACTCTTGTTAGTCATCCTGCTATTCATAAGCCGGCCAAAATGGTGGCCAAAGACTGTGGAGGTCTGCCACTTGCACTTACTATTGTTGGTCGAGCCATGGCTTACAAGAAAACTCCTGAAGAATGGAAGGATGCAATTGAGATCCTAATGAGATCAGCCCTTCAATTCCCAGGTATCAATAAGGTCTATTATCGTTTAAAGTTCAGTTTTGATAGATTACCTAGCGATCAAATTAGATCTTGTTTCTTGTTCTGTAGCCCATTTCCTGGAGATTATAGGATACACAAAAGGGACTTGGTAGTAAACTATTGGATTGATGAGGGAATTATTTTGGATGATGAGTTTGACAGAAATAAAGCAATAAATAGAAAGTACTCTATTAATGGTGATCTTATTCGTGCATCATTGTTAGAAGAAGAGGAAGACACTTTAGAAAAATTGCGTGATGTAGTTCGTGACATGGCCTTATGGATAGCATGCGAAATTGAGAAGAGGGAAGTTTCTTCTATTCAGTTCTAGATTAATTGAAGCCTCAGATGCTTTAAAATGGCTAGGGTTAAGAAGGATGTCATTGATGAATAATCAAATTAAAACCTTGTTGAACACTCCTTCATGTCCACATCTCCTAACTCTGTTTCTCAATGATAACTATTTACAAGACATCAAAAATGGTTTCTTTCAGTTTATGCCTTGTCTAAAAGTTTTAAACTTGTCGTACAATCGTTTTCTGACCAAATTACCATCAGGGATTTCAAAATTAGTTTCTCTACAACATCTTGATATATCATTCACCTCCACATTGGAGTTGCCTGAGGAATTGAAGGCTTTGGAAAAGCTAAAATATCTGGATATGGATGGTACTTCTTGATATATCATTCACTTCCATCGACATATGGAGCTTTCGTGCTTTGAAAAGATTTTTGGTCTCTTCGTGACTCTACGTCCCCGACGATTTATAGATTCAAAGTCACCGAATATTTCATATTTAACAAATCTGAAAAATCTTCATACGCTAAATTTGAGTTCTTGTGAATTTGAGGGGTTGGAGATTGAAAGTGCAAGCCAAACACAACATATACGAGAACTTCTGAGTTTCCTCAGCCTTTGCAGAGTATATATAGCAAGATGCCGGGGGATTGAGTGACTTGACAGGGTTACTCTTGAGCCAAACGTCAAGATTGTTGAAGTATCAAATGCAGTAACGTCCAAGAAATAATCAATGTTGAGAAATTTGGTGGAGTTCAGAAGATGGTCGGAAATCAAATCCCATTTTTAAAACTCGAAGTTCTTCAACTAGAAAATCTGTTTATTTTGACCAGCATCTATTACACCGCCTTACCATTTCCCAATCTGAAGAAAATCAGAGTAATTAGTTGTTCAAAGCTTTGGAAGCTTCCACTTGAATCCAACAAGTGCAAAGGAAGGAAAGCTCGATATCGAGGAATTGGAGTCATGGTGGCAATGCCTAGAATGGGAAGACAAAGACACCCAAAATGTCTTTTCTTCCTGCTTTAAAGTTATTGTTGATAAATTTCTTTGGGAATCAGCAGCGCAGGGGCTTGTTGATGATTGATTTAGTTTGTGTACTTTTCCTTTCGATTTACGGTTTGTAAATTCATTGTAACAGCGTTTAAATATAATAATATTATTGTCTTCTTATCAATCAAGAATGAGTATATTATGCACACAAGTACACAACAATTATTCACTAAGAAACCCTCACCCCAACTTGTTTGTTCAATTGAACTACTGTGGCTAAATGGTGCTCACCTTACAACTCCAACACCTACAGATCTTGGGTACTGGTTAAGGCCGAAGTTCAAAGAATTTGTACTATGTTTCATGAATGACGGATCTGAGCCGCAATATAAGCCCAGGGAAGGTGGTATAAAGCCTATCGAGCGTTTTTGGCTAAATGACGTCGACGACATGTCATCTTCTTCATGAACTGTTGAATGGCATGTCGTTTGGTTTCAAACAATAAACAATGAATCACCTCAGACCTGTGTGTCGATTAAAATATTATTATTATTGCTATTATTCTTGTTACTATTATTATTAGTATTTTTTTAATATTTGACTCTCAAAGCGATTTCATACTGTCCCCCCCCCCCCCAAAAAAAAATTTCGTCAATACTATACCCGGTTAATTGATAGGCATTTGAACTTGGACTGTACAAGTGAAATGTCAAGAATTCCACAGCATTGATGATATCTAGCTTTTATTCAAAGTTACAGATCATCAGCAAGTAATGGAAGAAGGTAACTGTCAATCTGATGATGCTGAATCTTTGCTGAAGGAAATGCTCTGTTTGGAACAATTAAATATCATCAGATTGACCTCATGTAGCTTATGTAGTTTATGTGGTCTCCCTACCGTTCAATGTCTTACTTCTAGGAGGTTAAATTTGGAAGTGGAAGATTGGCACAAGTGCACAGGAGAGGTACATAAAGTACTTCAAAGTGGTGGTTCCGAAATCTTCACACCGTTATCCTAGGAGATTACTCAACTGTGAAGGACTTTACGTGGGCCTTTTTTTTTTTTTTTTTGGTCTCCCTTCCTTCCCCTCCCAAATCTCAAGTTTCCAGATATATATTGTTATAAAGACATGGAAAAAATCATGTGAAGGACTCAGGTGGTGAGATTTCTGTAGTAGAGATATAAAGGAAATTGTGGTTTTAATTTTTATCTCACAACAGGAATTGTTATATATCCATCTTTTTTCAGTTTCTGTTCATCTTTTATATATGAAACAAAGCCGATGTCAAAGTACCATTAATTGTTCAGTATGCTTATCTCAGTTTGCATAATTATATTTTAATGGTTGCTTAGATCTAAATTGAAAGACATTGGCTTACATCTTGGTCTTTCACCACCTAATCAATAAATTCAATACCTACAGATCTTGAATCATAATTCATATGCATTTTTACAATTTTCAAGCAGTTTGACAGTACATGGATGGCTACTCATAGTAGTATTGCTTGTTAGGAAATTTATGGGTGAAGTAAGACCACTGCTAAAATGAAATTGGAAGAAAATAAAGAACAAGTACAAAGAGTGGTTCGACTTTTAGCCTACGTCCACGGGCGAAGATAGAAGGAAAATATGTTATTAGTGAAATGAGGATTACAAGTATTGTAATATTTTTAATTTACTACCCAGAACCCCAATACACCCAATCTCTCCAAATACTACAACAAGAGCTTTTAATTTCAAGCTCTCTAAACTCTTTCTTAAATATAAGAAATGCTTCTCAAAATTGTGATGATCAAATGAGGGGGTTAGCCCCTCTATTTATAGCCAAAATTTTGGCTACTATTCACCTATTTTTTTAATCATTTATTATTTTTCAAAATTCAAAGTTCAAAGTTTGAATATCAAACTTTGAATATCTAGAATTTTGAATTTGATATTCAAAGTTTGAATATCTAGAAGAGGCACCAATCTTGACATTCTATCACTTGGAGATTTGATTATGAACCAATCAATCTCCACATCACCCTTGTCATGTTGCTTCATGTCTCTGCTAGGCCTATAAAGATAATTAATGACAAGTGGAACTTGATGGATGGCAACATAATTGCTAATCTACACTTGGTACTTGCAGATAAGGTGTTATCTAATGCGACATAGAAAAAGACAGATAAAGAAATATAAGATACTCTTACAACATTGTACGAGGCCAAGTCGCTGCACAACAAGATCTTCTTAAAAAGGAGACTATCTACTCTTCGAATGGCGAAATCTACATCGATGAGTGACCACATCAACACCTTAAAGACTCTATTTTCTCAACTCACAATGTTGGGTCACAAAATAGAGGAAAATGAACGTGCGGAGCTCCTACTTCAAAGTCTACCAGATTCGTATGATCAATGTATCATCAATCTAACAAATAACAACCAAGTGGATAGTCTAGTCTTTGACGATGTTATAGTCTCTGTATTAAATGAAGAGAGTAAGCGAAAAAATAAAGAAGACATACCGACGAATTTGCAGCAAACGGAAGTGTAACCAATGACAAAAGGGAGGTCAATGGAACGTGGCACCAGTAGGAGTCATAATCATGGTAGATCAAAATCAAGAAGTAAGAAGAATGTCAAGTGCTCCAACTATGACAAGAAATTGCATGTCAAGAAAGAGTGTTGGAACAACCAAAAGAGAAGAGAGAGTAAAGATTCTGAGTCATTAAATACTTAGGGGTGTGTAGCAAGTACCTCAGATGATGGCGAAATCCTCTACAGCAAGGCAACAATAGTTTCAGAAGGTAGAAAACAGTTATCTGATGGTTGGCTCATAGACTTAGGAGCTACCTGACACATGACCTTTGGGAGAGAATGGTTCTACATATATGAACATATCTCAGGATGATCATGCCTTGGAGATCGCTAATATTGGTACTACCAAAATAAAAATATTTTATGGTACAGTTCGCACAATTGAGGAGGTACGACATGTCAAAGATCTAAAGAAAAATTGATTGTTTTTATAACAAATAGATAGTCTTGGATGCAAAACTCATGTAGAAAATGAGATCATGAAGATAGTCAAAGGTGCACTTGTATTGATGAAGGCGAAAAAGATCAGTACTAATCTATTCATACTTAAAGAGGAAATACTACATGAAGCTGATAAATGTGTTGCGTCAAATGGAGAAGAGTCGGCGATGATGTGGCATCTCAAGCTTGCCTACATGTCAGAATAAAGTTTGAAGATTCTCTCTGAGCGAAAGTTGCTTCCGGAGCTCAAATCGGTGAACTTACTGTTTTGCGAGCATTATGTTATAAATAAGCAACATAGATTGAAGTTCAGCAGATCTGATGCCAAAAGTAAATGCATCATAGACTTGGTTCATTCTAATGTTTGGGAATCACCAAATATGTCTATGGGAGGTGCAAAATACTTAGTGACTTTTACTAATGATTATTCCAGGAAATGTTGGGTGTATCCACTGAAGAAAAAGTCAGATGTGTTTCCAATGTTCAAGGAATACAAGGCGCGGGTAGAACTTGAATCCGGAAAAAGGATAAAGTGCTTAAGGACAGATAATGGTGGAGAGTATACAGATGACAAATTTCTTGCATACTGTAAACAAGAAGATATTCAAAGGCAGTTCACGCTGGCATACAATCCTCAACAAAATATAATGGCAAAGCGGATGAACATGACTCTTACAGAAGGAATAAGAGTTATTTTGAGCACTGCTGCACTACCTAATTTATTCTGGGCAGAAACAGTTAAAACTACCTGTTATGTAGTAAATCAGTCGCCATCCATAGCAATTGGGTTGAAGACTCCGATGGAGATATGGACTGAAAAACCAGCTAATTATTCCCACCTACATTCATTTGGATGTCATGTGTATGTGATGTACAATGCCTAAGAAAGAACAAAGTTGGATCCAAAATCTAGGAGATGTATCTTCTTAGGATATGCTGATGGAGTAAAGATATATCGTCTGTGGAACCCCACTGCCCACAAAATTGTTATCTGTAGAGATATTATCTTTGTAGAAGATCAACTATAAAGGAAAGATGATGATGATAACACTGTAAAGGAAAAATCAGAGACTGTGCCGGTATTTATTAAAAATAATATGGAAGATGAAGATTCAAATTCTTCTAAAGAAGCACCAGAACATGAGGAACAGTTGAGTCCGAGGTTCTAGAAGTTCGTCGGTCAACTCGTGAGAGACGACTGCCAATGTGGCTCTCGGATTATGTTATAGAGATCAATATTGCATACTGTCTTCTAATGAAAGATGGAGAGTCGTTAATTTTCTATGAAACTTTAAACAACTTAGATGTTATTTTGCGGGTGACAGCAATGCAAGAAAAAATTGAGGCTCTACACAAGAATAAGACATAGGGACTTGTACCACTACCACATGGAAGAAAAGCCATTAGAAACAAATGGGTTTACAAGATCAAACGTGATGACAAAGACCAAATGGAACGATATCGTGCAAGATTGGTAGTGAAATAATATGCTTAGGAAGAAGATATTGAGTCCAACAAGATATTTTCTCCAGTGGTTTGACTCATAACAATCAAGGTAGTCTTGACAATTTGTGCTGCATTTGGCCTACATCTAGAGCAGTTAGATGTGAAAACTGCATTTCTTCGTAGAGAACTTGAACAAGAAATTTATAAGCTTTAACCAGAAGATTTTGCTAAAAAGGCTAAAGAGAACTTGATTTGCAAGTTGAACAAATCTTTATACAGTCTCAAATAGGCACCAATGTATTGGTATAAGAGATTCAATTTTTTCATCGTGAGTGTTGAATACAATAAATTCAGTTCAAATCATTGTGCATATTACAAGAGGTTTGAGGATGACGATTTCATCATTCTGTTGTTGTATGGGGATGACATGTTGGTAGCAAGCCCCAAGAGAGATTGAGTACAAGCGTTAAAGGCACAATTGGCTAGGGAGTTTGAAATGAAGAAGTTGGGACCAGTAAATAATATTTTAGGGATGCAAATTTACCGAGACAGAAAAAAGAAGAAGATTTGGCTTTCTCAAAAGAACTATTTGAAGAAAATCTTACGACGCTTCAACATGCAAGATTGTAAACTAATTTTTACCTCATTTCCTGTTAATTTCAAGTTATCCTCAAGTATGTGTCCTAGCAATGAAGTAGAGAGGAAAGAGATGTCTCAAGTACCGTATGCATCAACAGTTGGAAGTTTAATATTTGCTATGATATGTAGAAGACCAGATATTGAACAAGTAGTGGGAGTGGTCAGTAATGTCAAGATTGGTGCCTCTTCTAGATATTCAAACTTTGAATATCAAATTCTAAATTCTAAATATTCAAAGTTTAAATATCAAACTTTGAACTTTGAATTTTGAACAATAATAAATAATTCAAAAAAAGGTGAATAGTAGCCAAAATATTGACTATAAATAGAGGGGTTCACCCCCTCATTTGATCATCCCAATTTTGAGAAACATTTCTTATATTTAAGAAAGAGTTTAGAAAGTTTGAAATTAAAAGCGCTTGTTGTAGTGTTTTGAGAGCTTGAGTGTATTGAGGTTCCAGGTAGTGATCCAAAAATATTACAATACTTGAAATTTTCATTTCACTAGTAAAATATTTTCCTTCTATCTTCGTCCGTGGACGTAAACTAAAAGCCAAACCACGTAAATTTCTAGTGTCCTCTTTGTGCTTGTTCTTTATTTTCTTCAAATTTCATTTTAGCAGTGGCGTGCGTTACTTCATCCATCAATTTCCTAACATCGTTCATCACTAAAACACCACAGACTCTCAATTTCCACAGGTACTTGACATTTCTAATTTCTAGAGTAAGGGTGATTGCTATCATGGAAAGAGAGGTTTAGTGGTAAAAAAAGAGACAGAAATTTAAGGCACTTCTTTAATCATTTAATCTTCAATATATATATAGGGCTACCATTTAAACGCGCAAATTCCCCTTAAAATGGTATTAATATTTGTTAACACGTTTGTTTCCAAAGAAGATATAGCAAAATGGAGGTACAGAATTAAAACGTTCTACATTTTCTATGTACCTTTTTCAGCAGATTTCACCCATTTGATTGTAGACCTGGCCAAAGCATCCATTGGATCAATGCACTTCTTAAGAAGAGGATCATCGGGAGGCAAAAGATCCTGCATATCATCAGAGGCCAGGATGACAGTGTTCACTGCCCTCACCAGTAGTACCTGAAGTGCTATTCTCAACAAGTTTCTTGCCCCTTCCACGTCCTTTCTGTTCAAAGCATCAAGGGCAGGAATCAATGTGTGTTCCATTGTTGCTTTATCGGGTAGCACAACTTCAAAGCCCTGTGTAAAAAAGGGAGGGAACAAATCATCAACTATATCTCCAGAGGAAAGAATGAAGAAAAGAAAGTTTGTTTGATAGTGCCCTTACTGATATGCTATACGAACAATGTTTCAGACGACCCTTACTCAAGAATAAATTGTAATAGCAATTTTAGGTTCGATTTTCAATTCTGTACAGAAAATTTTGTACCAGTATATGCTCTGCATCATTTGGTTGCTCAGTAGACTGAGAAAATCAGTCGATATCTAGTTTTTTCAAAACAAACATTAATTTTCCTAGTGTTTGGCCTTCGCCAATTTTCTAGAGTTTTAAGCTTATGCTTAGTTCCTACAATCAAGCAAACCACATAAAAAATTAGACAGAAATGAGGTTGAATGTAATCAGCTAAACATAAGCTCGGATGCTTCTACTACCTATCTCGTGTGAAGAAAGATATCAAAGAACAACAAACTAAAATAGAAGAGAGAGACAATGGCAAGTTGAATAGAGTAAAATTTCATCTTCCCTCAAGGCATATGTTCACCGCTCTCTTGAACATTGGATCAACACTTGAGACAGAAAGAAAGCTAAAATATTTCATGTACTCTATATGCCAACCGTCCAAGGCATGGGTCTGAAAGATGTAACTCTTCAGGTTTCTAGTGACAAAGAGGCAAAAGATGTACATTTATGTGGCATGAACCTTATGAGAGACCAGGTTTTCACTTCTTTTCCTTGTTTCATCTTTCTTCATTGTGTATTTCAGCTTTCAGGCTTTGCCAACACAATCTTTTTCTGTACACATTTCATTTTAGCAGTCCTGGAAAAATGACATAAACACTACAGTAGCAGGTAGAGAAATGCTCTGGATTAAATGATCTTATAGATTTTTGCTTGGTGCTGAATCAACCAGGCATCCAATTTCAGTCAGGTAAGGTCATGATTACTATGTGAACATTTTAGAACCATTAAAATAATACCAATAAGATAATGCAAAATGTCTTCTGTAGCTAACATCCTTTTATTTCTCTGGATTCTGTAGTTAAAAATTCAGTACTTCTTTCAAGCAATTTATCTGTAACCAAATATGAACAGAAGTACCTCCCAAAGACAATGTGAAACTAGTGGCATACAAGTCACACAGAAGAAAATTACCTCATGCTGCAGTTTCTCCTGGTAAAACCCAGCAGTTAGAATCGCATTTTTTGCGAGCACCCCAATTCGCAAAGGACTCCCAGCTTCCAGTGGCTTCATATTGGCTTCCTTGAGCTCCTTGGCAACACACTCACTCACATGCAGGAAAGGAACAGAACACCCCTTACAAACCTCATCATGCCAAATATGAGAAAGATGACATGGCATTACTATGCAGCGAGCTCCTGCTTTCTCAAGAAAAACCCTTTTTCTTCGCAGATTCTCCACAATTAGACTGTCATCCAACTGAACGCCCCCACCTTTACAGTTGAGAGAAGAAAAGGAACTCCTCTCATGTGACAATAACTCCTTATTTAACAAAGGATCAGAACAAAGCAAGAAGGGAAAGTCATTTTCTTCCCCACTTAGTTGAACTAATTTTCCCAAAAGATTCAAAGTAGAATCAACTGATGCACCTCCAACAATACCGACAGTATTTGCTTGATTAAGCAACGCATCACTGCAAAATGGAGCTGCTTTTGAACCAAAACTCTTCTTCGATTCTTGAAATTTCCCGCTTTCATCTGTCTGTAAGAGAACTGAAGATGGGGGCATAGCCAGCAGTGGATTTGAATTCAATCTTGTTCTAGATAGAGTTCTATAACTATTTACAAAACCCAACGTACAAGATGGGTAATTCAGTGTATTGACGGATACTATCAAGCTTCTATCAAACATCTCTTGCGGCAAAAACCAACCGATTTAAACAAACAAAACTGCATGAATATCTAAACTTTGCTACCCATGAACCATACTCTGCCTTTAACTTCACATATCAGCTTCTTTGAACCAAAACGCACCTCTCAGAACTAATGAATCGTCATTGTAAATTCAATGCATGAAACAAGTCACTGAAAGGCACTCTCCAAAACCCACTTCCAGAAATAACAAATTTTCAATCTTTATCACTCATCACTCTTCAAACCAACTTTGATCTGAGTTTCAAACCAAAAACTCCTAATAGTTTGTCCAAATAATCGCCCAAAAGAGACAACCTGTTGTGCTAATAATCTCTAGCTTTGCAGACCCAAAAGCAAAACCCAATTCTAGACTACATATCTGTCTCTATCAACTCTTTCTAGAATTCAAGCAACAACCAAGAAGAACCCAACTTGAATACCAAAATCCCCAGTGTGGAATGATGAAAGGGAAATTGAAGACACACAAAACTTGCAAAATCTAAGAATTTTTCATTTTTTTATTTTTTATTTTATTTTATCTTTTTGTTGTATGCTCCCATTAATGCACCAGCAGTCATTGCAAGTTGGGGTAAGGAATCTTTGCACTTTGAGAACAAAATCATGTGCGAATTCTAAACTACCCTTTGCTAAACAAAGAAAATAACTAAAGAACACATGTTTATGTCTTTTTCTGTTATCTTTTGTGGAATCTGCTACTTGGGGAAGGAGGGGCCCCTTCATCTGCTTCAACTTTGTGCTTCTTGCCAAAATTACTTTCACTTTGACCACTCATGCATTCTTTTTTCTATTAACAAATAAAATTTATAAGATAAATAAACTATGAATCATAATTACAGTTTTATTTTTTATATAATTGGAATATGAATGAATATTACTGCTATCTTCTATGCTTTCATAAAAAATGAGATTTCGGATATATATTATGCATCAAGTTTTCAAGTTGAAGCCCACATAATACCATAAAATAGTCTACTTTATATCTTTTTCTTTACACCCCTTTTAGTAAAAAGCTATAAAAAGATCATAGTAATAAAAAGTAATTGGCGAACATTTTCAATCTTGGTATTATGAGGTCATGTGTTCATATTGATGCTGAATGCTTTGTCAGCTTGTCCCAATTCCAAATGTAAATACAGTGTGCACATTATATTTTCTTGACTAATGCTTAACATTTGATTCTAAACCACAAAATAATTGTGTGAAGTAGTCCACGTTTCGCCCATTCTTAGCCCTTATCATCAGAATTGCTCTCCTCAGGCCCCATACCTCAGGTTCAAATCATGGGCAATTGAGCGACAAACATGATAACGCATTCTAAACTTTTAGTGGCTTGAAGGAACATGGGATGTTTCGAAATGAACAGTAATCTCCACATCTCCGTTTAAAAAGTTTTTCTACATCTCCAATTGTATTTCACGCAAAAGAGTGATTTTCACCGCATATGACTTAATGCAATGTAAATGTCATTGATATAATTCAATAGTTTTCATGTCAAAATAAGTGTTAGCAAATGCAAAGACATTTAAAATCACTAATTGCATTAAGAATATTTTGAAAAAAAAAAATCTGTGAAGGTCTAGAAGTTCAGATCAATTTACATAACATGAGAATTCATAGTCTAGAGATCTAGATTTTTAGAAATCTGAAAAATGTTCCGAAAACAATCTAGCACCAAACTCAATTATTAAGAATCAACATCATTAATCTCATCTAAACACGACATGTTACATGTACATAAAAGTATATTTCATCATATTTTACCTAAAAGTCTGACTAAATCAAATACACTTAACATTTTTTTAATCCATATAAACATATAAAAAGACCTAAACTCATTTATTGAAGACAACAAAATTTAATTTTCAAAAATTATTAGCCTGGAGAACGGAGATGATAATTTGAAAATGGAAAGGCTGGGCTTTTTCTTTGGTTCGGGCCATACCCAGCCTTGGCCGACACCGGACCCGGCCCGACCCATTCCCATCCCATCACACATTAATGGAACAAATGTCCAAGTGTTTTATGAACTTTGTTGAGGTAGTGCTCTTGTCATATCATTTGTACTGTAGGCTCGGCCTGATTGGAACGACTACCAAACGAGTACCAGCTGGAAGGCTGATTGGAAGGAAATTCAACGTTTTCTCTCTCCTCTACTGGAATTCAACGCTCTTGAGGCCGGCGGAGTCAACCCATTTCGCATTGAAGTCATAATTTTAAATGTTCATAGATATTATTATCTGCTCTGGATTCCATCTTGACGAACATAAATCTGTTCTACAATATACTCGAAGTTAATCTTTTAGCAACATCATGGGTAACCTGCTCTCAAGCTTCTTATCATCGCCTGAATCATTTCGTTCCATTTTGTCATACGTTGGTGGAGAAGCTAAATACGTATGGGCTCTCCAAGTCAATCTTGACGCCTTGCAGGCTGAACTCGACAAATTGATTCGAACAAAAGACGATCTGCTGAACAAGGTTGAGCTTGTTGAACAACAACAACCTCGAGCCAGACGGACGAATCAGGTCAAAGGCTGGCTTCAGAGGGTGCAAGAGACGGTAACCAAAGCTGTTGACCTGCAAAATGTGAGAGATCAAGAACTTGATAGACTCTGTCTTGGAGGCTTCTGTTCCAAAGACTTGGCTTCAAGCTACTACTTCGGAAAAAAAGTGGTCACTCTGACGGAGCAAGTGATCCTTTTGAAGAATGAACGAGGGGAAATCAAAGACATTGCTGAGATGGTACCAGAAGATGCAGCGGTTGAATTAGCTCTTGAGCGAACAGTTGTTGGTCAAGAATCAATGCTTGATCAAGTTTGGAGATGTATCACTGATCAAGAAAAGAACAGAGGAATTATTGGCTTGTATGGCACAGGGGGAGTCGGCAAAACTACCCTTTTAAAACAAGTCAATAACAAATTCTGCATTGAGCAGCGGCAGCATCATTTTGATGTTGTTATCTGGGGGGTTGTGTCTAGAGAGCCAAAACTTGACAAGATTCAAGATGCTATTGGGAAGAGGATAGGTTTATCAGCAGAGTCATGGAAGGATAAAAGCCTTGAAGAAAAGGCTTTGGACATCTCCAACATTTTAAGCAGAAAGAAATTTGTGTTGTTATTGGATGATATATGGCAGCCCATTGATTTAACAGAATTGGGTATCCCTCTTCAAAGCCTGAATGTTTCATCTAAGGTGGTCTTCACAACTCGCTCTCTTAATGTTTGCGGTTCAATGGAAGCTGATGAGAAGATTGAGGTCAAATATTTGGTTCATGATGAAGCCTGGAGATTATTTCAAGAGAAAGTTGGTGAAGCTACTCTTAGATGTCATTCTGATATTCTCGAGCTAGCACAAACCTTGGCAAGAGAGTGTTGTGGGCTGCCACTTGCACTGAAAACAATTGGTCGAGCCATGGCCTACAAAAAGAATCCTGATGAATGGAAGTATGCAATAAAGGTCCTAAGCACATCACCTGAAAAATTTCCAGGTATGGAAGAGAATGTGTTTGCACGTTTAAAATTCAGTTACGATAGCCTGCCTAACTACATAATTAGATCATGTTTCTTGTATTGTAGTTTATTTCCTGAAGATTATGAGGTTTATAAAGGGGACTTAATTGATTATTGGACTAGTGAGGGATTTGTAGATGCTTTTGACGAAGGATACACCATTATTAGTGATCTTCTTCGTGCATGCTTAATGGAAGAGGTAAATGATAATCACGTCAAAATGCATGACGTGATTCGTGATATGGCATTATGGATAGCATGTAAAATAGACAAGGAGGAGGAGAACTTTTTGGTTCATGCAGGAGCTCTATTAACTGAAGCCCCAAAGATTAAAGACTGGGAAGGGTTCAAAAGAATATCATTGATGGAAAATAATATTACAAGTCTGTCAGCAATTCCTAATTGTCCTCATCTCCGAACTTTGGTTCTTTACAGAAATAGAATTAGCATGATCACTGATGGCTTCTTTCAATTTATGCCTTCTCTTAAAGTATTGAATCTAGGGTTCAATATATTCCTAAACAAATTGCCTTCTGGACTTTCAAGTTTGATTTCACTAGAACATCTTGATCTGTCTTTTACGGTCATAAGGGAGTTGCCAGAAGAGATGAAGGCCTTGGTAAATCTTAGATATTTAAACTTGGAATATGTATACCTCAACAGACTTCCACTTCAACTGCTATGTAACTTTACAAAGTTGCAGGCACTCAGAATGCTGGGTTGCAGTAATTATAGTGGAGAAGAAGAAGATAGAGTTTTCTTCAAAGATGCTGAACCATTTATGAAGGAATTGCTCTGTTTGGAAAACTTGGATCTGCTGAGCTTTACCTTTGATAGCTGGCATGCTTTTGAAACATTCTTGACCTTCCAAAAGTTGCTGAGTTGTACGGAATCTCTAGAGCTTACAAAACTTTATACTCCAATGTCTCTCAATGTTTTACCTCTAGCATACATGAAACATCTCAAGAACTTTCTTATTCAGAACTGTGCTTTTGAAGAATTGAAGATTGAAAATGCAGTAGAGATACAAAATTTGGTACAAAGGGGTTTCCGCAGTCTTCACACAGTTTTCATATCTGATTGTTCAAGATTGAAGGAGTTGACATGGCTTGTTTTTGCTCCAAACCTCAAGAATATTGATGTTCAGAATTGCAATAATATGGAAGAAATAATCAGTCCTGGAAAATTGAGTGAAGCTTCAGAGATAAAGGAAAGGCAGAACTTTCTGGCAGAACTCGAATTTCTATGCCTGAAAGATCTCGAAAATTTGGAGAGCATCTACTTCGATCCCTTGCCTTTTCCACAGCTGAAGGAAATTGAAGTGACTGGATGCCCAAAGCTGAAGAAGCTCCCGCTCGATTCCACTAGAGCAATGGGACATAAAATTGTTGTCAAGGGAAACATAGAGTGGTGGGTTGAGCTACAATGGGAGGATCGAGTCACTCAAAGAGTTTTTTCTACCTGTTTCGATCCTATGGAGATAGTGTTTTGAATAAGATTTCTGGTAGGAGCTTCTTTTTTTCTTTTTCTTTTTCCTTGTGTCTACTTGTTTGTAACATGCTTTCTTGTCTTTCATATCGGATATTGTAATGTAGCCATATTCTTTTTCCTATCAAGATGGAGATTAAGCTTTCTAATTTTCACTCCCTCTTGGTATGTGAAGAAAGATAATAAAGAGAAACAAACTCGAATTGAAGAAAAAGAAAATAGCATGCTCAATAGGATAAAAGTTCATCATTCCTTTAGCATTTGCTCAATCAAGTAAGCTTTGCCTTCACTTCTTGGAGATTTAAACGAACTAGACAGCAAAACTTGTAATATTACCGTGTGAGTCTTACAGCTCAAGGATTATAAGGACAACAACTTAGTCTGTCAGGCACTATTCTTCTGGCTTAAATAATAACAATAAAATAGTAAAATATCGCACCATTTCTGCTCTCTTTTACTTTTCTTGGCTCTGTAGTAAACTTCAGGCTATTATTAACATCAAAACCTAAATACTTCCTAAGCATCTGCTGCAACATATTCTAGATGACATCATAATTAGATCATATAAAGCAGGAAAATGTGAAAGAACTGCAAAAATGTCACAGGGGGAAATTACCACACTCTGCAGTTTCTCTTGGTACACCCTGCAGTTAGACTGCTATTTGTTGCGACCTCCTGAATTGGGAGGAATTGGATTCTTCTCTTAATGATAAAAGTGAATGTGCTAAAGTTGGATCACACACTGATTGTGGAGAGCCTGTGGATAAATTGGACATTTTAGAGAGAAATAAGGGGCTTGCTACAGAATAATGCCTTGTCTCTTAACTTTTATTTGTCTTGATGAGGTTTCTTGTTCTGTTCCTTTCCAGCTTGTGAGTGGGTGTGTTGCAATGGAGCTAAAGGAAACCAAGCTGAAGTCACTTGAAGCTAGGAACACAGGATCAGAGGAAAGCAAGAAGGAAGGCAATTTCATTAGATTAAGAAACAAATCATCACCCAATGGAGCAGCTTTTGAACCAGATCTTGTTAAATTCTTGCATAATTTTATTTCAATGGTTGCTTAGATCTAAATTCAAAGACTTACTTCTTGGTCTTTTCACTACGCATCCCATAAACTCAGTCCCAACAGACCTTGAATCATTTGCATGTTTACAATTTTCAGGCAGTTTGACAATATTAGGAATGAAGAGACACTTCTTTAATCATTTAATCTTCAATTAATACATATATATCACTATAGGGGTACCATTGAAACACACAAATTCCCCTCAAAATAAAGAGTAGTGATATATTCCCCTCAAAATAGAGAGTAGTGATATCTATCAAACACATTTGTTTCCAAAGCAGATTTAGCAAAATGGAGGTGAAGAATTAAATGTTCTGCAACTCTGAATATGACTTCTAGCTCGAAAAGGTTTCAACAATTATCTATTTCCGAGATCAGTTATCTCAAGTAGTGAGATGTCTGAAGTAGTGGTATTAAAATGTGGTTTTAATATCTATTTCACATCATGCATTGTTAATCCGTTTTAAGTTTCTGTTAATCTTTTTATGTAGCATAACTGATGTCAATGTACCCTTCGCTGTCCAGAATGTTCTTTAATCATTATTCTTCAAAAAGAGAAACAAGCTTCAGGCACTTCTCTAATCTCTGAATCTTCAATATATATATATATATATATATCAATAGAGGGGAGGCAATTCAAACACACTAATTCCCCATAGAATTGTAATAGTATTTGTCTAACACATTTGTTCCAATTTCCAAATTAGACTTGGCAAAATGAGGTGAGGAATTAGCTGCTCTGCAATCTCTATATAGCTTTTTCAGCAGATTTCACCCATCTGATTGTAGACCTGGCCAAAGCATCCATTGGATCGATAACTTTCGTGCCCCTTCCGTCTTCCACGTCCTTTCTGTTCCATTGTTTCTTTATCTGGTAGCAAAACTTCAAAACCCTGTATATAAAAGGGGAGGTAACAAATCATCATCCATACCCTCCAGAGGAAAGAAAGAAGAAATGTGGTTCCTACTCCATCTGTAGCTATTTCAAAACCGGAGCCTTCTTCAGGAGTAATTGAGACTTTTCATTGGGATTATGCCCTGTTAACTATTGGAAAATGCTTTGAACTCATCATAACACATATTCCAAAACATTTTCATTGTAATGGCTGATTGATATCTGAACAGGGTTATTTCTATTTTCTTCTTTTGGGTTTCCGAATTTCTTTTTCCTCTTCTCTTTCGAGAGATATACTTACCCTCGTGAAAGTTTCTATCAAATCTCTGCTGATAACATCTGCCTTGCTGCTCTACAGAAGCAGACAATGAGGGAGGGCCACGTGCTTTGCAATATTGGACGACTTGCTGGCGGAATTCCAATTGAGGTTGGTGTAAATTATGACTTCTTCTTCTGCCTGTTGTTAATACGTTAAAACATACTAATACTATTAAAATAATTTTGTTAAATATTCACTATACTGATTATGCTTTTTTAAAGTTCATTTTTGGAGATAACAAGCAAAAGATGTTTGAGTGACTATTTCTCAAATTAATTAATTTATCTATTAGGGTGTTTAATGGCTCAAATTCATTGGATTTTGTCACAAGTCTAATACATCATATGTTGGATTTTATATTTTGGATCCAATCAGATAGTCAAATCCTATTTAATCTTTTTCGATCAATTTAATTAAAATAAAAATTTATAAATAAAACTCTTTAATTGTTCTCCAGAGTTCTAATTACTGGCAATTGAAAAAAAAAATCAACCCCTTTAATATTTCATGATTCATGTGTTTTATTATCATATTGTTTAAAAAATAAGTGAAATTTAATTGTTGAAAGCAAACACTGGTTGTGCCTTGTAGTTTCTACTCTATATTGTTATTGTTTATTTATAGTTCTACAAAAGTCTGTCATCAATTTTGATCCAATTTTTAATGTAATTACTTTTCTACTTCCCATTCTTTTTTTTTAATTATGTTAACGGTGATCATGTTATTAATTTATAATCTATATTACTAGTCTAGCGTTCTTATCATCACTAATCTAAATGTGATTATAGTATTAATACCGTAGTTTTTTTGCCATTATTTTTTTAACATTGGGAACAAAGTAGGGTATTAAAAATTAATCAATCTATTATGACATATCCAGGAGGCGCTTAACGGACCTTTTGAATCTTTAATAAAAAACACAAGTGGTCACAACAATTTCTAATAAGAACAAAAGTGTCATTAGTTCTCCACAATTAAAAAAAGAGAAAGAAAATGAAAATAAATATTTTGTGCCTTCAAACAATGCGATATTCAATTGACGATCGTTAGAATATACTTGTAATTCCTAAGGAAAAGCCAAGGTCACTAATTTGGAGAGGGGATTCGACATAATACCAAATTACCAGCTTTATGACATTTAAAAAAGTGCGAACTAAAACAATATTATTTTAATTCTCTTTCACTCCGCAGATCGACTTATTTTAATATTACATTATTAATATATAAGATATCGACAAAAAAAAAGGGGTTGGCGAGGTAGCTGTTTTTTTAGTATGTTAATTAGGTAGGTTTAACATATTGTTTGTGTTGGGATTATATGCTTTTTTAAAGCATATTAATTTATTTTTTAATTAATAAAATATTTGAGATATTTTTAATTGCATAAATATATATTGAACAAGGTCCGTTTAATCATATTATATGTATTTATGTGATCATCATATGGATTAACAGAATACATAAATACAAGTCATCTTATGATTAAATAAATTTAGTTCGCAGTTGATAAATATAGTTGGACGCTCTATTTATGTTTAGACTGTAGTAAATTCATTAAATGATTTGTCTTAATCATATATGAATTTACTGATGTAGTTTGACTATATTGAGCTGGATCACATATGAGATTTAATTAACCTTGAAATGACTGTCAGACTTATTAAATCTCATAAGTATTGATTTTACTGTAATCTTAATCTTGAGTTAGTTATGATTTCATGATTATAATTGTTATTCCATTTGAGTTACCAATGAGCACGACACACAATTGTTGTCAAGATTACCCGGTATCTTGGTGGAAGCAATTATGAGTATTGGAGTTATAGATTAACAATATAAAATTTGTATAACACATCTCTTGATGGGTTTTTCGGCACTTGATCATAGAATTCTCTGGCCAGACTGTGTCAACATATTTAGTATGTTGAAAATGATCATTAGAGAAAACCAATAAGTATCAAGGAATAAGATGTAATTAAATCGATTGGACAATTGAGATATCGATTTAATTAACGATGTAGTACAAAAGATTATGCAGTAAAGAAATCACTGTAGCTTGAGACAAATTATTATTCAAGCATACAATTATGTAGGTCAGTTCTAATATTTTAGTGGAGTAGATTTGGAATTAAATAATTGGGTTAGTTTAATTACAGGCTTAATTGTTGTAGCCACTATTGTATGTTCCCAAATGATCCCCGGGTTAACTCATTTAATTGACTGCGCCACTACTGGATTAATAAGCAATATAACTAGCTATTTAGGTCAAAAGCCTAAATATATCATTTAGTGGGAGGCTCCATTTAATATGCTTGTATGCAAGGGGCTTTATGTTATTTTACAAGATGGGCCCCCTATAGAAAAAACAAGTAACGTGGTTTTTTATTTTCATTATTTGGAGCCTAGGGTTTTCATTAAAGGGAGATATAAAAAGGTTTATTTTCTCTAAAGAGAAAGAGAACAGCCACTTTATACAGATCAGAGAAAAATTTTTTTTCTCTCTATTGTTGAGAGAAAAATTTTCAAGTGCTAGTTGCTTTAGTGGTGATAAAGGCGCCCACATGTCAAGTGCATATCAAACTTGAGTCATAGCCTGGAAGATTATTTGGTGGCGGATCGTGATCTAACAGGAGTGGTGGTGACGAATCGTGATTTGACATGAGTGGTGGTGACAGATAGTGATTTGACATGAGTGGTGGTGACGGATCGTGATCTGGGAGCCTAAATCACCTCAGCGGAAAAATCTAAATCAAATTGTTATAAAAAATTTAAAAAACTAATTTTTCTTCCAACAGTTTGGGGGTAAATTTAGAAGGATACTTTTGGACTAATAAATAAATGACACTTAGGTAAAATGGACAAAATACTTGGAGTAATATAAAAATGTCATTTGGAAGAATTTACTTCATTGGATGAGCTTTGAAATTAAAGGTCAAGGTTGGACACTTCAAGATATTTATGAGAAAGAATAAACTTACTATAAAAGGAATATTCTTTTTCGTTTTCCCTAAATATGACACATAAATCTAAAAACATTCTCTCTTCTAATCCTAATTTTTATGTACTCTTTTTACCACTAACCTCCACTATATAAATGTTTGATTCACCCATATTAGGGCATGCTCTTTTATGCTATCATCTTCTTGCTTCATCACTTCTCACACACACACACAATCTTTCTATTTTCATCTTTTATAATATTAGGAGTGTTCGTGGATTGGATTTTATGGAATGAACATCAATGCATATCCAATTCATGACTTTTGCGGATTATAAATTTTTAATCCAATCCAATCCACAGATTGGTAAATTTAATTCAAATTTAATCCATACGTCTGCGGATCGGATATGGATTTGACCTAATCCATATCCAATTCACCATTTTACGAATTGGTTTGTGGATTAAAAGTTTTTAATTATGCTCATTCTACGAACTAATTACATAAAAAAAATCTAATATAAAAATAATTTTACTGCCAATCAAATTTAAAATTAAATAACATTTAAATAAATTAAGTGTTTAAATAAAGTTAGAATAATACATTCAAAGTCTCAAAATGTAACACGGCGAAAAGAAAAAATCTCATTTGTTTAAATCAATACATAAAAATTAACTAAAATTACATGTTTAGAAAGCTTTCTGCAAACAGTCATCATATGTCTCTCTGAGAACTGAGAAATCATCCATGTAAACTTCCAGTGTTTGCTCAATCATATATGAAAATATGGACATCATACACCTCTGGAAGGTTGATGGAGCATTGCATAAACCAAATGGCATTCTTCTGAAAGCAAAAGTTTCATAAGGGTAGGTTAATGTGGTCTTCTCCTGGTCCTCGGGTGCTATAGCAATTTGGTTGTAACCTGATACCCATTTAGGAAGCAATAGTATTGTTTTCTAGTAAGTCTGTCCAACATCTGATCTATAAATGGCAGTAGGAAGTGCTCATTCCTTGTGGCTTTGTTAAGTTTCCTATAGTCCATGTAGACTCTCCATCCAGTTACTGTTCTTGTGGGGATAAGTTCATTTTTCTCATTTGCTACAATAGTTACCCCACATTTTTTTGGAACACATTGTACTGGGCTCACCTAAGAACTGTCAGATATCGGGTATATGATCCCAACATCCAGCCATTTGATGATTTTCTTTTTCACAACTTCCTTCATGATAGGGTTTAGTCTCCTCTGTTGCTCTACTGAATTGATGTGACAGTCATCTAGTAGAATCTTGTGCATGCATATGGATGGGCTGATTCCCTTAATATTGACTATAGTCCATCCAATTGCTTTTTTGTATTTCCCCAGCACATTTACCAAGCTCATTTCTTGATCTGCATTTAAAGAAGATGAAATGATTACATGAAGTGCATTATTTTTGCAAAGATAAACATATTTTAAGTGTGAAGATAAAAGTTTCAATTCTAAAATATGAGGTGATTCAATAGATGAGATTGTTGGTTTCACTTCTTTGTTTGAAAGATCTAGAGATTCAAAGTGTCTGTCATGTCTTAAAGATTGATTTTCTCCTAACCATGCTATCGGGGTGGCTTTAACATCCTCTTCTTTAAGTTCTTTAAAAGTAACAGCTTTGATTTCTTCTTTGTTGCAGCAACTGTCTATCATTTCTGTCACAACAAGATCTACAACACTCATAAAATTGCAATCTTCAACCTCATCAAGACTCTTCATAGCCTCCAGCACATTGAAGGTGACTTGTTGGTCATTCACCCTCATAGTTAACTCTCATTTTTGCACATCAATTAGGGTTTTCCTCATGGCTAGGAAATGTCTACCAAGTATATCTGGTACTTCCTTATCTGCCTCAAAGTCTAGTACAATAAAATCCACTGGAAAAATAAATTTGTCTACCTTTACCAACACATCTTCAATCTTGCCTTCAGGATATGCACGAGATCTGTCAACTAATTATAAAGTGATTGTTGTTGGTCTACATTCACCAACTCCTAATTGCTTAAGTACAGATAAGGGCATTATATTGATGCTTACTCCTAAGTCACAAAGTGCTCTACAATTGTACCTAGTTCCAATAGAACATGGTATTGTAAAACTTCCTCGATCTTTCCATTTTTGAAGAATTTTATTCTGAAGCATAAGGTTGCATTCTTGTGTTAAAACAACAGTTTCAAATTCTCCAAGCCTTCTCTTTCTTGTGAAAATATCCTTAAAAAATTTCACATAATTGGACATTTGTTCTAAGGCTTCCACAAAGGGAATGTTGATATGTAATTGCTTCAGCACTTCTAAGAATTTGTTGAACAACTTGTGTTGTTTTTGCTTCTGGAATCTTTGTAGGAAAAGGGGTGGATGCCTAAACTGCTGCACTACAATAAAGGGGTACATGTTGCTGCTCTTTTGATTGACCCTAGTTTATTTCTACTAATGTTGCAGCTTCTGCTTCAACAGAATTATTTTTGTATATGGTTGTTGTAGCCTAACTACTTTGACCAGTGTTTTGATAATTAGGTTAATGTGGCTCTTTTTCAATTTGCAGCTCATCTTGGGATGAAATATGTTTCATCTTTTTCCTTCGCATGCCAACATGGATATCAACACCCTTCTTAAACCTTAAGTTGATCACCTTGCAATGTTCCTTATCTTCTCTCTTTGGATCGTCTGTGTTGTTGGGTAAACTCCCATGGAGTCTGTTACTTAATGCTGTGGGAAGCTGTCCAATTTGATTTTTTAAATTTCTCAATGACACAGCTTGACTTTGGACAACTGCTTCATTCTTTACAACGTACTCCTTAATTAGTGTTTCCAAAGAATGGAATTGATCATTACTGGTGTTTATTTGCCCTTGATTTTGGTGATGAAAATCAGGTGGTGAAGCAAGTCTGTTCTGTCCACTAGGTGTTGTAGCATTCTGGTTCTAGTTGCTCCATGAAAAGTTTGGGTACTGCTTCCATCCAGGTTTGTAAGTATTGTAATATAGATTGTTCTAGTTCTATCGAGTGAAGTTGCCCACATAACTAACTGAGGCTGGATTCCCTAGGCAATTATTAAATAAATGTCTCTCTCCATAATACACATAAGAAACCTCAGCAACTTGATTAACAGTTACTAGAGCAGTGGTCATAGCTTTCACCATATTGGTCAATGATGTTACTTGGGTTGATAATGTTGTAAATGCATCCACATTGTGTACCCCTACTGCTCCTCTTGCTGTAGTTTGTCTAGTCGATGACCACTAATAGTTGTTATTAGCAATTCTCTCCAAAATTTCAAATGTTTCATTGTAAGATTTAAATAATAAAGCCTCATTTCGTAAAGCATCGACCATTAATCTAGTGCTTGGGTTTAACCCATTATAAAAGATTTCTAACTGTATGCAGTAGGGAATGTCATGATGAGGACATCTCCTAAGTAACTCCTTAAATCTTTCCTAAGCCTCATATAAGCTTTCATCTTCGAGTTAATGAAAAGAAATGATCTCATTCCACAACTTTGCATTCTTGGTTGGTGGGAAGTACTTCATTAGAAACTTATTAGCCAAGCCATTCCATGTTGTGATAGAATCTGGTGGTAAAGAGTTCAACCATTCTCTTGCTCGATTTCTTAAGGAGGAAAGAAAAAATCTGAGTCTCAATGCATCTTGTTATGCTCCAGCAATTTTAAAAGCACAACTTAAGATGGAGATGAGGATCTTCTGATGGCAATCCATTGAATTGCCCTACTGTTTGCAACATTTGAAACATCATTGGTTTGAGTTCAAAGTTGGCAGCTTGCACCTCAAGTCTGACTATTCTAGGTTGTATAACTTGAGGGGTCAACACAGTATAATCTCTAATGGCTCTATCTTTATCATCTGCCATGTAAATAATATAGTTATTCCATGGTTGCCTTTGATTAATTTGCCCATTCTGACATTCTTGAACATTGACAGGTTGTATTGGTCCGTAAGGGTCTAAATTTCTCAAGTCTTGCAAATCATCTATTGCTATAGCAACTTTTGAATTTTTTTTGTTCTCTTTTCAATCTCCTTGCAGTTCTTTCAATCTCTAGACCAATTTGAAATTCAACAAGTTTGTATTTGTGCATGCAAGAGTGATCTGTTAACAAAGTAAACAAATTGAAATAAAATCAAAGATTAGCATTGTCGAAATTAATTTCATAATTAAAAAATAAACAATCAATCCCCGGCAACAGCGTAAAAAACTTGTTGCACGATTTCTTATGTTATTGGTGTCAATGTGCAAGTGTACACAACAAGTAATATAATGATAAGTATTTAAGATCATCTCAACGGGGGTTGATGTTATTAGACTTGCTACAACAATCTCAACAGTGCAATCTATGCTCTAAATTAAACAAGACAACTAATAGAACTAAATAACTAAATAAAATAAAAACGCAATAATTAAAATTGTAATGAATAAAAGTTGCACATTAAACACAAATGTAAAACCAATAAGAATAGAGTACTTGAGTGATTAAACTATGTTGATAGTGCTGACTGTTTTATTAATGTTAAGTTCAGTTGCTGCAGCATCTGCTATAGCACTGGGCAGAAACCATTTTTAACCTCAGCGGTAGCATGTTGGATATCTTATACCTTTATGCAACCTAACAGTGACCAGTTGTTATGTCAACATAAGATATAACATTACACATTTAGGTTCTCTTTATCCTATAAGGTGAATCTCTATATCTAGTTCATTAATCTTAGATTAAGCATGATCCTTTTTTAGACTCAAGTTAAACTCAATCTAGGAAACTCAATCTAAGACCAAGTATTACTATAATATGTTCCACTAAGATAGGTCATTTTGTAGCTATTTCTTAACTTGTATCATTAAATGAGTGGTCAGCCGAAACAATGAATGTACATAAATATTATTAAAATAAAATACTACAACAAACATGCATCAACTCATATATTCCGTCAATAAACCATCAAGAAAGTTTAACACTCAACCACTAATAAATTTGGTTCACAATTTGTGAAAGGAAAATAAACAACCAAGTTCTAGCCATCAAATACATTTTCATGATCAAAGAATAACAAGAAAACAAGAAAAGGATGAGAAAGAAAAAATTCCAATTGATTCTGCAATTTCTTCCACTAGTGCAGCCTTGAGTTTTTGCTCATGAATTCTGTTTCTTCTTTGTTTCTTTTCTGTTTTGATCTTGATTGATGGCCTCATCTTTTGTTCCCTTGCTTGTATGCCTCTTTTATAATTGTAAATTAGGGTAAACGGAAGCTTAGGGTACGTATTTTCCAGATTAGGAAACTGTAGATCACAATTTGCTAAGTGGATCACGCAAAATCTTGTCTATTAATGCTCTAGGATTGCTACAGCAATGGCTACAACATCTGCACGATTTTAGATTTACTTCAAGTCTTCTACAACTACGTTCTTTTGTCCTTTTTGTCAGCCCATTGCAACAACAATCCATTCCATGAAGTTTAGATTTCCACTTGCCTATAATTAAACATTTGTTTTAGGCACACAATTATTCAAAATTTAACAAATGTTTAATTAAAATTAAACTGCGATAGATGTTAATGCAAATTATCAATAAAATTCACTAAAATACATTATTTACTCTCTAAGTATTCTTGATTTAAGTATAAAAATACCATGATAACTCGTATTTCCTAGGGTTATTAGTTTCGGTAGCTCACAATGCTCTTCGGGACTCCCCAACGCTTCACAATGTGCTTGACAAAGTAATCGGTTGGTACGGCAATGAAAGTTAGGTACTTACTGTAACGATCGACAACGACTATAATGCTATCGCACCATTCGGATTTGGGCAGTGATGTGATGCAGTCCATGGAGACACTTTCCCATGACCTTGTCGTAAGTCGTAGAGACTCCAATAATCCTGCTGGGAGTTGGTGATCCACCTTATCTTGTTGGCATATAAGACTAGTTCACATGTATGCCTCGATGTCGTCCCTTATGTGTGGCAAAAAATACGAGGCTTGGACTAGTGTGGTGGTTCACTCGATTCTTGGGTGACCAGTCCACTTAGAGTCATAGCACTCCTTGATAACTTCTTTCCGTAAATTTCCCCACCTTGGCACGAATAATCGATCTCCCTTGGTGAGGAGGATGCATTTTTCTTGCCAAAATCACTTCGTCTTTCCTTCGAGCACTTTCCCCAACAAGACTTTCGCTAGCAGATCTTGTTGGAGGCTTTCCTTAATGCTTGAGACAAGGTCGGACTTGAGTTGACTCATGTTAAGTGTTGCCAATTTAGCCTTGCGGCTTAGAGCGTCCGCAATGGCATGGGCTTAACTCGGTTTATACTCGAGCCAATAATCAAATTCTGTAAGAAAATCTTGCATACCGAGCTTGTTTGGGGCTCAACTTCTTTTGCGTTTAGAAGTAGCTTGTCGCTACGTTATCCGTTATGATCGTGAAGTGTGAGCCGAGCAAGTAATGTCGCCACACTCGCAAGCAATGTATAATTGCAATCATCTCATTTTCTTGCACCATGTAGCGGCGTTCCGTATCATTTAACTTTCGATTCTTGAACACTATTGGGTGGCCTTCTTGCATAAGGACTCCACCAATGGCGAAGTCGAAGGCATCCATTTACACTTTGAAGGGTGCCGCCTTAGCTGAGTAGCCCTTGATGAAGTGTCAGTAGTAGTTCACCAACCCAAGGAATGAGTGAAGTTCAGACACTTTCGTGGGAAGTTCGCATTCGAGGATGGTCTTTACCTTGGAATTTTCCATCATGAGTTTTCCGTCTGCAATCTTATGGCCTAAGAATTCCACCTCTTGTTGAGCGAATAAGCACTTCTCTATTTTGAGGAAGAACTCGTTGTTTCGAAGTACTTGGAGATTTTATCATAAATGTTGGGCATGCTCCTTGAGCATATTGTAATATACGCACTCTAATTTCTCTAATTAAGTGTAGTATTTAATTTTTTCCCCTTTGGCATTAATTTTAAATTTGTCGGACTTGTTGTGAATTTTTACGGTGAAGTTGATGCGACTTGATTTTTCCGACATTGTGGGTGAAGGTTGTTAAATGTTACATGTTTATTAAATATGTCGTGTTTGTATTATTTTAAATTTGTCACGACAATAAATCAAACGCGATTAAAGGGTCATGTAGTCATATTTTGTTTTTGTCACGGGTCTGATATTAGTTTAATTTGTATTAAGCTTAAAAAAAGATGCGTTCTATAAATTGAGAAGAGAAGAGAGAGAGGGGGGAGAGAAGAAGAAAGAGAGAGATAAACCTATTTTTTACCGGATATGACCCGGAAACCCACGTCCTTGACCCGACTCCAACCGCTGATTCCGACCACCTCACCAGCCGATCAAGGTACCGATTTGAAGCTTAGAAGCCGACCATCACTTCTCCGTCGTCCTTACCGTCGAAAACTAATTGGAACACCGCCATTGGAAGCTCGAAAAGCTGTAGCCAAAACCCATAACCATCGCCGTCGATTTCGTCGGAATTAAGCTGCGCCATCGGTTGGGCTCCGGTCCTCACATCACCAGCTTCCATTTCCGACTAAACTCGCCGTCTGAAACGGCCGGAATTCCACCGATCAATCGCCACCAAGCTCACAGGATTGGAAGCTTTGATTCACTGCCGTTGTCTCGCGTAGGTGGTCACTGACAGCACTATTGGACTCATCGAAATCAGAACTATCGGACCAGAGCTTCCTTTTTGCCGTTGACTAAACTCCAATCACCATTGACCGTCAATGGTAATTCGATAATTTCACAAACTTTGGGGATAAATTTGTAATTTCTGTAATCGGTGGATAATTTAGTAATTTTGGACTAAGGCAATTAGCTAATTTGAGATTTCGGGGGTAATTCGATAATTTAAGTTGTTAAGGGCATTTTGGTAATTTTACGCTCCGAGGGTAATTTCGTAATTTCTAACATTGTGGTTATTTTTTGGATCTGAATTGAGGACAATTTGGTAATTTAGGATTCTGAGGATAATTTGGTAAGTATTGATGTTAGGGATATTTTGGTAAGTTTGGCATGTATGGGTATTTTGGTAATTTTATGCATACGGGAATAGTTTATTATGAATGAATATTCGTTTTGAGCTCTATTGCATAAGATTAGTTGTATTTCACATTTATGGAAAATGATTATGTCGTTTCCTTGAATTAGGAGGATCCGCAAACGAGAGTCAACCCACGGACGTTATTGATACCGAGTCTGGACATTGTCACTGTGAGTGAAATATACAAAATCTATTTTCATATTAGATCCTGATTTTGTGATACAGTACAACATGTTTTGATAAATAAATATTTAATGCTCTGATTTGATGATTTCCTAAAAAATAAATTTTTATCTCCGTGCTATTATTTATTTTATTAAAAATAAGTTTGATTAATGATTTTATTATTGTTTTTGAGTAAATGCATGATAATAGAATTGAGTGGACTTGAGATATGTTAAATAAAAAGGAAATGGGATTTCAGATGTGATTTTGTGTTTATATACATGTGTATAAAATATTGTTTGGAAAATCATTGGACAATACTCTTCCCCGTCAGATATAGTGATACAGATGATATGAGATGAATACAATGATATAGATGACATGAGATGAATATAGTGATACATATGATATGAGATGAGAGGCTTTTAGGGCCCGTCTGAACACACATGGAGGTATTGGGCTGTGTGTTTGGGAGCTTTTGCCTTTTGGGGGCGTATGCATGCAATATGATGATTACAGAGATATAAATATTGAGATACAGATGAGATATGATGATACATATGCGATATAGTGATACATATGTGATATAGGCCTTTGGGGTCCGTCTGAGTACACACAGAAGCTTTAGGCCGTGTGCTTGGGCGCTTTGTCCTTTGGGGACCAGTTATGCATGCACAAATATGTTGAGATATATGAGATATGACATGACATTTCCACGTCTATCCGTTATAGCTCTGGGGCATGATGGTTCCCTGATTGCCCCCTTCGTCGAGGTCCGGATATGATGAGATTATTCCCCTGGGTACTTGTTTAGTGATAGTTTTTAGTATTTAGTATTTGATATTATAAGTGTTATGGTTTTATTGATTTTATGCGGATTTATGGAATATTGTTATTTCAGTGCATGATTTGAATTAAATAAGTTTATGTAAGTTCTTATGATATTTCGATGAAATTGATTTGGGAAATATTAAATTTTAAATAAATTTATTTTCAAAAACTACTATCTACTCACTGAGCTACTGAGTTTTATGCTCACTCTGTTTTTATTATATTTTTCCCTCCCACTGGTGATTTGCAAGTATATCATTCGACCCAGCAATGATAGTTAGATCTGAAATTTTGGCCACGTGATGGTGTTAGAAATCATAGATACTTTTTTGGGATATTTTGAATTGTATAATTTATTACTTGTTTTTTATTAAGGATAAATTATTGTATTCTTGACATTATATGATTGAAGGATACTGGTATTTGATTGATGAAGTTGGTTGTAGAGGTTGATTGAATATTGTATTATTTTTTGGGAGTGTTAATTTTATAAATTGCAGGTCTGGGGAAGTCATAATTATATAGGAGACTCTGCCAAATTTTTGGTAGAATTCTTAGATATTAAATTTATTATCGATTTAGTTAGACGAGTTTAAATAGATTCGCCCTGAGGTTCGGGGCGGGTCGTTTCAGTGGTGCTATACACCACGATATCGTCCAAGTAGACGACCATAAATTAATCAAAGAAAAGGTTGGAGTACCTTGTTCATGAGTGTGGAAAATGTGGCAGGTGCATTGGTGAGGCCAAATGGCATGAAAATGAATTTCAAAGACCCGTACCGTGTTGTTCATGCTGTCTTAGGTTCGTCTCCCTCGGCGATGCGTACTTGGTAGTACACAGAGTACAAGTCGAGTTTGGTAAAGAACCGCGCTTTGCGAAGCTGGTCGAAGAGATCCGCTATCAAGGGAATTAGATACTTGTTCTTAATAGTGATCTTATTGAGCGCTCTATAATCGATGCACATCCGAAGCGATCTATCATTTTTCTTTTGGAAGAGGACCGGTGCACCGAATGGGGCCTTAGAGGGGCGAATGTAACTTGCGTCCAGCAAGTCCTTGAGTTGTCTCCGCAACTCTTCAAGTTTGGGTGGCGCCATGCGGTAGGGCGCCAAGGCTGGTGGCTTTGCGCCTTGTTTGAGCTCGATCTCATGGCCTACTTCTCGACGAGGTGGGAGCTTCTTCAGAAGTTTGGGAGGCATAATGTCCTTGAACTCATTAGGACGACTCGTATTTGCGGAGGGACTTGGCTTGGTGAATTTCCACCCTTATTTAGTTTCCAGATAGAGATTAAGAAACTTGGGTCCTTTCTTAAAGCCCTTTTGAATTGCATGTCCGAGAGAGTTTTCTCCTCGGATTTTCCACGTTCTGTTATAACCATGCATGCCTAACTCCCGTCGAGGATACTTAGAGAGTTCGTAGCAGGCAACGGGAAGGCATCAACTTGATCAAAAAATTTCATGCCAAGAACCATCTTGAAGTCGTCTATGGGCATGATGGAGAAATCAAGTTTTTCGCTTCACGTTCCAAGGTGGTGTGCACGCCTTGTGCGATTCCCACAATGGGCTTGGCGGGTGAGTTCACCACTTTCATCGTGCCTCCCTTGGTCGTCTTGAGACCTAAGCGCTTGGCCTCATCTACAAATACGAAGTTTTGTGTCGCTCCCGTGTCTAGGTGCACGAACGGACTGGTTGTTTATGATCGTACTCACGTCTTAAGCGCGCCAAGACGTTGGAGAGAACCCATGCTAAGTCGGGGTTCCTCCGCGGACATTGTGGGGTTGCTCTTGAGTTGGGCAGCAAGAGCGTTGAGTGACTTCTTTTCCAGACAGTCGTACACCCAATGAGGGTCATTGCATATGAAGCATGGGCTTCAAGGCTTCAGCGGCTCTTTCTTGTTCTCCAATTTTCCTTGCCCGCTCTTGTGGGTAGGAGGCTTTTTCTGCCTCCAATCTTTGTGGTTGCTGGCCTTGTCCTTGCGACTCTCTCCCCCACCTTTGCCTTGGTTAGGTCTTTTATCTTTGGATTGGGTGGAGTATTCGGTAAGCGACTCTGCGATGGCGATGGCATCATCAAATGTTTGAGCGTCATGCCTATCAAGCTCGGTCTTGGCCCAATCTTTGAGGCCATCTTGGAAGTAGAATAAGGATTCCTTGTCGGACATGTTACTTATCTCGGGCATGAGGGTAATGAACTCGTTGATGTAGTCATGGACACTACCCGTTTGTTTGAGGCGACGTAGGCGTGCTCGCACTTCCTTTTTCGTATTTCTTAGGGCGAATTGCTTTCGGAGTTCTTGCTTGATGTCGGCCCAAGTATCAATGGTGCAAATACCTTTACTCATCTCGCCATGCTTCCTACGCCACTATAGTTATACGGCACCTCAAAAATAGGTGGGTGTTGTACCCACTTTCAATGCCTCGTCTCGTACACCCAATGGCATCGAAGTATTGTTTTAGTTCGAAGAGGAAATTTTCCATGACAGTGGCATTGAATGTGCCATCATAGGTGTCGGGCTTTGGCACATCGATGCGTCGCGTATCACTCGTACTTACGGATGCCGAGCTAGCGGAGAGTGTGTGCTTGTGCCATGCCCAATCCGAGCAGACTTCCTCCACTTCCGCACAGACAACTCACAGTTCTTCTTGGATGAAACTGTGGAGTTTCAGCAACTCTTCATGAAATGCTTGAAACTCCCCTTGGAGGGTATTGGCTTGTTTTTGGATAAGGGTCTTGGTTGCCATAGTGAAGTCGGCATACTCTCCCTTGAGACCATCCACCATTTTCTCCAATCCTTCAAGGGTGTCTTGAGCTGCTGTCATAGCCGTTTCGAGCGTAGCCATAAGAGGCTCCAATGCATCAACAAATGGGACCTTAGACTTGCCGCAGGGACTTGCCTTGAGCGCGTCCTTCTTCGCGACCATGGCTTGGATTCAGTGGGGCTTCCATGCCCTCTTGTGATGGGTTAGGAGGGTTGGTCATTGGTCGTGAGCTAACTTGCATGAGTGCAAACCTTAACTCTGATACCACTTGTCATGGGATGAGTGTTTTGCGCAACGAAACCATGCGGCACTTAAACAACTCTTGTCGAAAGTTGCTAAGTTAACCTTTAAGCTTCTCAACTAGCTAAGCCTAGAGGTTTTTAAAGAGCTAGAGAGAAGAGAGCAATTGTGTTGAATAAGGAAAATTGTATTACTCGCAAAGTATTTACAAGAGAGCTTGAGTTGCTTGCTCTAAGCTTGATGCTCAAATGCCAAATGTCATGCCCTATTTATAGGGGGCTTGCCGAGCTCTAGAGCTCTAGAGTATTCTACCAAATTACCTAAATATCTAGATATTTACATGTGCTAGAGATATGTAGAGAATTCTAGATATGTACAAGCTTGAGATGTGCTAAAGTTAGCTAGAAAATTCTAGAATCGGGCCAAGCTAGCACTCTCGGCCTTGTCTTGGGTCTTGGCCTGAAATTGTGGGCACTTGGGCGGTCTGCAACAATATGCTTGTTCTTACGAACTCACAATCAAATTAGAAAATAGAATAAAATGAGATTGAAATGTAAGCAAATAAGCATAAGTTCAAATGTTTCTACTACATATGTTATGAGAAGAAAGAAATTAAAGAACAACTAATATAGAAGAGAGAGACAACAGCAAGTTGAATAGAGTAAAATTTCATCTTCCCTCAAAGCTCCCATTGCTCAATCAAGCCAGCTTTACTTTCAAGGCATATGTTCATCGCTCTCTTGAGCATTGAATTAACACTAGAGACAGAGAAAGTTAAAATAGTTTATATTACTCCATAAGCCAATTAGTTGAAGGCAAAGGTCCTTAGGCTTCTGGTGACAAAAAGGCAAAAACTGCACATCAACGTGGCACGTACCTTATGAGAAACCTTGTTTTCACTTCATTTTAGTGTTCATTTTTTTCATTGTGTGTTCCTGGCTTTGCTAACACAATTCTTTTCACTTTGTTGTGTTAACTGTAGGAGAAAATCAGTTTTTAATTTTTTTATAAAAACTTTTGAAATTGATCTCATACATTATATAGGAATACGTAATCTAGAAAATCATACATTGACAATCCGAGAAGATGAAAAATTGAAATTAATCCAGGCTTCCCATATCACGATCTGCCACCACTACGCCTGTTAGATCACGATCCGCCACCACTATGCTGATTAGATTACGATCTGTCACCAAATAATCTTCTAGGTTATGACTCATGTTTGATTTGCACTTGACGTGTGGGCGCCTTTATCACTACTAAAAGCAACTAGTAAAAAAAAAAATATTCCTCTCACAATTGGAGAGAAAAAATCTTTTTCTCTTGATCTGTATATTGTGGCTCTTTCTCCTTTTGGGAGAAAATAAGTCATTTTTATATCTCTATCTGGTGGAAACCCTAGGCGCCATATTTTTATATTTTTAATTCTATTAAATCAAATTTGTTTTAAATTAAAAAATAATAAAATCAAAAGTAACGTTACTTCTTCTTGTCAAAGGAGCCCACCTTGTAAAATAACACAAGACCCTTAAAACATAAGCACATTATATGGAGCATCCCACTAAATAATATATTTATGCTTTTAACCCAAATAGCTAGTTATCTTACTTATTAATCCAATAGCAATGCAGTCAATTAAATAAGCTAACCCGAGGATCATATGAGTACATACAATAGTGGCTACAATAATTAGGCATGTAATTAAACTAGCTCAATTATTGAATTCCAAACTTACTCCACTAAAAGATTGGAACTGACCTCCATAATTGTATGTTATACAGGATAGTGTTCTCGAATAATAATTCGACTCATGCCACATTGATTTCTTTACTGCACAATCCTTTGTACCACATTGTTAATTAAATTGATATCTCAAATGTCTAATCAATTTAATTACATCTTGTTCCTTGATACTTACTGGTTTTCTCTAATGATTATTTTCAACATATTAAATATGTTGACACACTCTGGTCAGAGAATTCTATGATCAAGTGCCGAAAACTCATCAAGAGATGTGTTGTACAAATTCTATATTGTTAATCTATAACTCCAATACTCATAATTGTTTCCACCAAGATACCGGATAATCTTGACTACAAATATATGTCGTGCCCATTGGTAACTCAAAATGGAATAACAATTACAATCATGAAATTATAACTAACTCAATATTAAGATTACAGTAAATCAATGCCTATGAGATTTAATAAGTATGACAGTTATTATAAAGTTAATTAAATCTCATATTACAGTCTATACCTAAATAAAGTGTCCAACTTTATTTATCAACTGCAAACTAAATTTATTTAATCATAAGATAACTTGTATATATATTTTCTGTGAATCTACATGGTGATCACATAAATACATATAATATGATTAAATGAATTTTATTCAAAATATTAATGCAACTAATATATTTAAATAAAATACCTCATTTATTTTATGAATAAGAAAAATGATTTATTACAATTAAATAAACACATATGCTTTTAAAGAGCATATTTTCCCAACATTAACCTGATTACAGCATAGAGTGGGCATTGTTAATTAGTGGTCCTAATTTAATGTAAATAAGTGCGTCATCAATTTGGATGCAATCCTTAATGCAATTACTTTAGGGCTTCCAATTCATTTTTTTTAAGAGTAATGATATAGCCACAAACTCTTGTACAAATTTATTTTATACGAACTGATGTGGCATCAATTCATTGGTTAAATTAAATATCTTTTGGCCCACATGATTTATTTTCATTATTTTGTATTTTCATTCAACCAATGAATTGATACCACATCAATTTGTACAAAATAAATTTATACAAGAGTTTATGGTTGTATCATCACTCTTTTTTTAATTATGTTAACAGTGATCAAGTTATTGATTATAATATCAATACCGTAGTTTCCTGGTTACAATTATTTTATGGCTCGGTACAAAATGGGGTATAAAAAATTTATCAGAAACACAAGTGGTCAAAACAATAAAGACAAAACTGACATTAATTCTCCACAATTTGAAAAAGAGAGAATGCCATATTACAAATTTACAATTGATGATCATTAGAATATACTCACTTGTTCCTAAGGAAAAGCTAGGGTCACTAATTTGGAGTGGGGATTAGACATAACAGCAACTTTATGACATTTAACAAAGTGTCAATTAAAACAATGTTATTTTAATTCTCTTTCACTCTGCAAGTAGACATATTATAATGTTAAATTATTAATGTATAAGATATAGCTGCCCAAAAAAAAAGCTTAATTAGGCAGTTTTTTTTTCCTAATACATTTATTCGGTAAGTTTAACATATCAATAATGAAGCACTGACATAAACGTCTTGTTCAGAATTAACTAATGTGTTAAAAAAGAAATTGTGCAAAATTTTTAATCTCCATTATTATTGTCAGCCCATTAGAGTACGGGCACGAGTTTAAGATTTCTTAAATTCATTGCTGGAGGAATTGCTCAAAACCAAATATTCTAGACATTTACAAAAAGGGACCCGCATGATGTATCATGCATGCCAATTGAAAATTATATTTATCTACGTCTAACAACTAAAAAAATTGACGTAAAAAATGAAAAAAAAAAGTTGACACATAATATTTCTTGAAGTATATCACTATCAAGAACGAAACCAAAATATAATTAGGCAGGTTTACTCCATTAGATAGTGTCTAGGGTCATTGGGCTTGTAAAAGCACCAATTCGAGTTTTATGGGAATTTTTCTTTTATATAAAAAAATATGAAATAGAGGTAAATTTTCTTTTTAGTTGTGGAAATAAATTTTTAAATGATAGATTTTTTACGTGCGCTATTATATATATATATATTGAAAATTCAAAGCCAATAGTCCAAACTCTATTAACTGAAGAATAATTAGACAGTAAATTATACATGTTGTGTTTTATAAGCTTGAGGATCGCTTTCTAATTCTCAAGAATGGATTGAGCATGTAACTACAAAGCCACTCCGATGTTCTTATGAATGTTTGTTCCTCGAGAATTTATAAGTTTGAAATCTGAATTTCTTTTGATTTAGATGAGATTAAGTCAAAAGATCCTTTCTCAATCCTTTTGCCTGTTATTTATAGATTAAAGAGTGTAGAATTGATAGGAAATTCTAGTTTCATATCTGAATCTCCAACACTCTTTTTCGCTTTTAATTTTAGGCCATTTGATCTAAACCATTGTGCCACTTTTACATGAGATTCCATTTAGATTTGCTGCTCATTTGCTTGGTTTTGTGTTTATATATCTATTAGACTTTTCCGGAGTTACATAAATGATCACATATTGTCTATGCGGTCTACTGTTGCCTACCGTACTTTTACTTATTTGAGGTTAAGTCGGAATCCTCTTTTTTTTTACTTAAACCAATTTTGAATATTTTCTAAGATACGCGGCACGGTGTAAGGTGTAAGACTGTAAGTAGTTGTATTTTCTGACAGTTATATAGGGGCCGGAAGGTGCTTAAGGCTAGAAGGGGCACGCCACTTGCAGACTTTAAAAAAAAATTTGAAATTTCTAAAGGAAATGCTCAAATTAGGTAAAAAAATATGATTTGGCCCTTGTACAATTAATTTGTAAACTTTATATATAGAATAAAAATATAATTTTATGTTTAAGAAATAAAGTCAAAGTGGCCCAATTGTTTTATCTTTATTTTGCTAATTGCTTTTTTATTCTAGCAAAATAACAAATAACTTTTTAAAAATTTTATAAAGTTTGGACCCTGTTCTTTTTTTTTTTAATTACTTTTATTTTATTTTTATTTATAACAGTAGCCTCAATTATTAATCAAAATTGCTCTAGATACAAGCAAAATTCACAAGTTTCCGAGTAAGAATGGTAATAGGGTGGGGCGGGGCGGGGTGATAATAGGGAGGCCTACCCCATTAAAAATTTTGCCCCCATTCCTCGTTTCATTCCAAAAAAAATTTAATGGGGTGATGATAGAAAATCCTCATGTAGGGAATGATTTCTCCATCCCCACCATATTCTCCATTTATTTATTTTGTAATAGGTATGAATTCATAATTTCAATAAATAAAAAATTATAAACTTAAGTAAAATCATCACCATATTACAAAATATTTAAATTATTTAAAAAATCTCAAAAAGTCTGAAATATCTTCAAATGATATCAAAATTACAAAATGTTTAAAGAGAGCAGCACTTTACGAGAGAAGAAATCATAACAATATTTTAGGGTTGAATAAAAGTTATATTGTAGAGTTTTCTTTTAGTTATAGTCTATTTATATTAGGTAAAAGTAAAAAGAAAATTTATTAACCAATATTGTAATTAATAAAAAAAATTCAATAAAAATTAAAAATATTTATAGATAATAGGGATTGGTGTAAGGAGTATGAAACTAAACCCCACCCAATCAAGAATTTAGAGATTATTTTTCCTTTATTCCTTATTGTATTTTCCAAAAATTATTTAAAATTAACCCCATTTTGGTTGGGCGTGGGCCCCCATGAGACCTAAACCTGTAGAGGATTTTGTCATCCTTATTTTTTGTGACTACACCACAGTTACATATTAAAAAAAAAATCTAAAATCAATCATCTATTAATACTTGAAGTTTGAACTTGCCCTTCCCCTCCCCCCCCCCCACCCCAAGATTTACTCCGAGCTCCACCTTGCATTTATATATATATAACCCAAAATTGTAAAATATATATAGATTGTAAAAAAAAAAAAAAAAATCATATTATTCATGACCATAGGCAAAGCACTAATTCGAGCTAAACGCTTTAGTTGCTAAAAAATGCGAGAAAAAATATCAGTAAAATTATTATTTCATCAAAGTTTTTTAGAGAATTTCTAATTTTCTCTTTTCCTTGAATTTCATGAATTTTCATGGTCACTAGATGAAGAATATGTGAGAGAAGAATTCTCGAATACAGTATCTAACTTATGAAAAAAAAATTAGAGAAAAAGTTTCCCGAATACAGTGAAACGAAAGAGTTTGAGAAATTTTAATTGAAACAAAAAACTAAAAAAGTAAAAAAAAAAATATTCTTAAGATAACTATTAGGGGTGCAACTATCAACTATGTATGGGTCAGGGGGCCACGCCCCACTCAGCTGAAAAACAAATAAAAAAACATTTGCTGATCCTCTCACCGCAATTCTCCCTTCTTTCCCCGGAATAAAGTTTTAAAGCTGCCGCAGAGGATTTGGTTCATTCTTCTTTAATTTTCAGTAGAAGATTTGGTCAAACACTCAAATATTATAAAAAGTAATTTAAAATGCTTACTTTATTTTTTGAACACTAATATTACATTTATAATATATCTACTTTATTAATATTCGGAAGATATATTTGTTCTATACACATTTATGACAAAGATTATCTACTCATTTGGGAGGGTAATAAAAATCCCAGTTGAATTGAGGGGCAGGTTCATTGCCGATGGGCCATTGGCGTCTAGAATCGCTTTGAGATTTATATATTACCATGCCACTAACTTTTGCTCTTCGAAACTCAATGAACAAACATTATGTGTGTGTATAAATTGATTTTGGATGTTAACGTATCATGATATAATATATATATTTTTTCTATAAAGCATATCTGAAAATGTCTGCTTTGAGCTTTACGTTGTTATTATCCTCCTTCACATGACAAGTTGGCGTATTAATAATATTTAGGATATATCTTTGAACTAATTAGGAAGATGAAGAAAGAAGAGGGTTAAAGTTTGGTTACCATACAGAAGAAGAAGAAGAAGAAGAAGAAGAATAATAATAAATAATAAATAAAAAAATTTAATTAATGATAATTTAAGGATTATGAGGCAAGTTCATTATTACTATTATTGAAAATATTCAATTTAGACATAGTCATGTTCATTATTGAGTCCTACAATGTTATTATTGGTAAATTAATATATTTTTATTATACACTCAAATAATTTATTGTCTATTTAATGAATATTATGTAATAAAAAGTTGTTATTGACACATATTTACTTTTCATACGGTTTACAATTTTTACGTGAGATTACAGTGTTGTTCACCCAATGAATTTAAGAGTAAAAGAATTTGAAGCAATCCGCACTTATGTGTCAACATTTAAAAATCTTTTCTTTTTCTGACTTTTCAACATACATCGGGGACTGCCCAATATTAATGACAATGCAAACATATGTAGGTCGTTGAACAACTCTTCCATTAGTTCATGTCCATGAGTTTAATATTTCGATAATGCCATTGAAATTGTATGATTGTACACAACCAAATTTTAATCAAATTTACAAAAGCGACATGCCAACTAAACATTATATTTTTCTATATCTAACCATGAACAAGTTGATGTATAATATTCTCGGATATCACAATCACGAATTGTCTGTTAGTCATTGGAATTAAGTCATTGTATGGTACGAAATATTATGCAAAATTGAATTAATTCATTAATTTTAATTTATTGAATTAAAATTATAAGGAATTCTCGGATATCATAATATTATGCTAAACATCGCAAATTATGAGGAATTCCACTTCTGAGGAACAAGTTTACATAAAAAATGGGATATGTCCTGTCATAAGTTTTATGACTTGTTTCGCATGAATTGTTTAAAAATAGTAATCTTTATTTTAATTCGAGGCTTTTCCGTTTTGAAGAGTTGACGACAACAACCTGATAACAAATATAAATTTATTATAAGAAATAATATAAATGGCTAACAAATGTATTTCTAATTTATAATATTTTATATCAACTTGTTTGTTGATTGATAAGAAGTTAAAGAACCCCCATATATATATATAATCACTTTTAAGTGCAGGCGTTCTCATTATTTTTTTTAATGAGGACATGTTGTTATGTCTTGTGATCTAATAGAGTTAATTTTCAATACACTATGAAACTGTACAGTTTAATAAGTTTAAAAATTAACTCTATTAAACTCCCTTAAAAGTGTGTCTATATTAAAAAAAAAAAATGAGGACACCATGTGTGTGTATTGGCATATCGTTTTTGCGAACATTGATGATAAAATTACTTGTTCGTAACTCTGCATTAAAAAAATAATAGAACCTGCCGTATTTTCACATGCCTCAGCATAACAGTTTCTTCTTTTAAATTTTGGTCAGCCTGCTAAATTGAACCTTCTCTCTCAGTTCCTTCAACGACCAAAATCCACCAAAACTAGCAAATTTCAAACTTTATCATGTTATAATGTTCATATTGATGCTGAATGTTCTGCCAGCTTGTCCGAATTCCATAAGAGAATGCATTGTGCACATTACCGTGCCTTGCCCACCATTAGATCCTAAGCCACAAAATCATTGTGTGAAGTAGCTCGCGTTTCACATATTCTTATCCCTTATCATCAACATTCTTCTCCTCAGGCTTACATCATGGAAAATTGAGTAACAAACATGATAACACCATCCAAACTTTAGTGGCATGAAGGAACATAGAAGCAACTCGGGATGTTTTAAAATCTACATTATAATTTGCTTAGGCCCCTGAATAAAATTAAAACTTCAAATGAAATAAAGTAGCAAAATAAAGATTGGAGGTCACATGCTTGATATTTGATGTTGTCAAAATTAATTTGCAGTACTGAAATTGATGCTCTAATAAATTTTTCAATGGGATTTCTATATTTATAACAAATTTTCAGTATTGAAACAGGATTAAAATCATAAAGTGTCTTTTAAACAGCAGAGGCAACAAGATCCTACAGAAAAAGGAGGCAAAAAAAAGTTACAAGCTACAGAAACGCAAATATTCTCCTAACTACAGAAACACAAATATTCTACTGGCCAACTCCCACTAAAGTCGAAGCGATTCTAAAATCTCAACTTGTACTACTACATCATTCCTTCTATGTACCCCAATTGTACTTCACCCATAAATCACATTTCTTTATCAGCCTCAACTCATAAATCTTTTACTTTTAATCAGAGATAATTTTTTATATGCTTGGCTTTACAACAACAAATAATTTTCCTTAAATCGTTTCTAATAGACAAGAAAGTGCAAAGCACAAAAATTGGCATATTTGGGTCGATATAAACAACTTTTCTCGAAGCTTTGTCACAAGCAAACCTGAACATGATCGCTTCTCTTGGAAGGCCCCAGAGTAGAAGCAGTGTCCTAATTAGGCTCATCCTCCGACCTCCAATTAAGGCTCCTGTAACAGACAAATAGCTTCCTGCAAGAACCCACGTTCCAAAAAAAAATGATTATAATTAGGCTTAAGGCTCCTAATGTTCTTGCAGGAATTATGATGAATATGAGGGTTTAAAAAAAAAATTTACGACAACCTCTGGGCAGAGGAAATCAGTTTTCCGGGAATTCTTTAGATTGGTGAAGCTATAGAACCGCAACAATTTGCTGTAGTTTGAAATATTTTTGCCTTTCATTATAGCATTTGCAAAGGCTCTAAGTATATAGAAGAACCTTGGCTACAAATTCAGGGAAGACTTCACTTATAATGAGAACTAATCACCATTATTTTATTAAATGAGAAAATAGTTATGGAAGAAACAGAAAGAAATTAATTACCTGAAAAGAGGGATTTGGAAGACAATAAAACGAAAATATAAGGAAGAAGAAATTGAAGATATAATGGCTGTCCATTTCTTTGATGAACGCATAAAAAACGGTTTGCAAATTAAAGAAACTATAAAACGCCGTGATGGAGGGAATTGAAACTGTAAAATACGCAAGTTAATTCATGGGGCCGGCCATCTTGATTGATCGAACACATAGCACGTGCCAAGTGTGCGTTACATTACTAGCATCAGTTTTCTCTCTTAAATTAGGAAATTGTTTATTTATTTTTACACTAATTAGTGGAGAAAATTTTGTAAAATATCAGAAAATTTATGAAAATAGCCAAATTTTAGAGAAGCCATTTATATTTTCGCTAGCTGTTCATTTCTTTTATTTTTATAGCCAAAAATACCCCATTTTGGATACAAATGGTCCTTTCTAACATTTTTATCGATTATACATTTTGTCGAATATCTCACGTGCTTTTCTTTTTTAAATTCATTATACATGCTCATCTGTTTGTGTATTATTATTTAAACATATATTACTCAAAATAAAGAGAAATCATCACTGCACCACCTCTATTTTGCTTTATATTCATCCAACCACCACAAAAATCTAACATGTTCTTTGCACCACTTTTCTTTTTAAATTTGTATCAACTAGTCACTTTTGCGCTAACACCATTAAATAATTTAAATGAAATGATAATTTTACCCTTAAAAAAATTAAAAGACCATTTTATCTTATAAAAGCTTTGAAAAATAAAAAATTATTATTATAAAAATACCCTAATTTTAATAAAAATAAATCTCAAATAGAGGTGCTCAACTGATTTTTATTAAATTTAGATTTTGTAAAATTTTAATAATTACCTTATTTTGGATGAATATAAAACAAAATAAAGGTGGTGCAATGATAATTTTTCTGAAATAAATTATAAAGTATTAAACGCTTTAATTAAACTTTAATGCTAAAGAGCTCACTTTAATGATGTTTGAACAGCAATAGCTTGTTATAAACCTTAAACATTTAATAGTGCAAAGTCATAACCTTATGTCCTGCAGCTAGTTGATATATCCCCAAGCCAAAAATATGTATTGGGTACTCTTCTTCCTTTTTTTTTTAATGTTACAATTTATATAGATGTATTATTATTTTACGTTTATTGGGACTTTAGATACATGTATTTATAATATATTTTATAAATCTACCCAGACTAGTTTAGAAATCCTTACTTTTAATTATATTCAATCTATTCTCATTAAGGCCATGTTTGGTATTGAGTTAACATAATTGTTGTGAAAAAAAAAATATGAAAAAAAAAATTATTAATATATAGTAAATATGACTTATAAATAATTATTTTGAAAAAAAATTATAAAGATATTATAATTTTTCCAAATAAAAGTGGTGGATCAAATTAATTTAATTTTTAAGTCACAATAGTTAGTGTTTACCAAACACTAAAAATTATTGCCATACAATCTCATTACCAAACAAGATTAACAATATTAGCGAAAAAAATCTACTTTTATTCTAACATTAGTATTACCAGTGTCCTCATCATTATTGAGATTTGAGAGCATCGACCCTAGGCTTTCTTATACTATGCTTGCTATAACTTTCCAAGTAGAATTTTTATTAAAAAAATTAGTTGTTTAGTTATTAATAAAAAAAATTATTAAAAATTATAAAATTATTTTAATAGACAAACTTCTTAAAGTTATATTGTGAAGTGAGTGAAATTAAATTGTTAAGTAAGTAAAAGATATTTGAGACAATTTATAATAATTTAAAAATACTTTCCAATCTCTATTCTAAAAAGTTTAAATTTAAATCTTTATCAATGTAGACGAAATAACTTATTTATTTCCTTTAAAATTCTACTCAAATTATAACTAAATAATAATATTATAATTTTTTAAAAAATATTATGAGATAAAAAATTTAAATAAATATTTTTATGCAATATTTAAATAAATATTTTTCATCCAATATTGAAGAATTTTACGATGCAAAACTGCAGTGGTCTGCACTCTTATTGATCAATATTTATATGTACATAAGAATTACCCTAGTTCACAAGGAAAGGAAATCCTATCAAACTAGGAAACATATAACAACCAATAATATATACACGTGACTTGTTATACATATATATACACGTGAGTTAACAAATATTCATTTACTTAAACTTTTAAAAAATAATTATTTCACGCCGCGGAGGCACAGAAAAATACATTTCCAAATCCCGGACAGTAACAATTAACAAAACAAAAAAAAAAAAGATTTTAATAAATTTGATGCCTGGTTCACCGAACCTGGCCAATTTTAAATAAAATGAGTGACGTGATCCTGATCATGTGATAAATAAATATTTATTTCAATTTCCGACCCACATCAGCACATCTCATAAAGAATTTCTCCACACGATTTAAACAAAACCCACCCTCTTTATGGACTCCACTTCTCAGCAGGGTGTTTGACCACAGAGTAACCAACCAAAACTCTTTCCCCTTCTGCTTTCATTCTCCAACTCGTTGTCACTGACTCACTGTGTTTTGCTCTTCCTCCTATAAAATATTTAAGAACTATTAAATGTTTGTTTGTTTCTAAAAAAAAAGTTTGTTTTTTTGGTATTAGATGATTATAAATATTTATTTAATTTTATAATTTTTTAAAATTTATTATTTTTGTTTCATTATTTTTTAGTAGATTTTTAAATATTAAATAAATTATTTTTGTCTCGACTAATAAAAACTTAAACTCTAAATTTTTGAGAACAAAAATTAAATTTTTTAAAAATATCAAAATATTTAAAATATATTTTATTTATTTAATATTTCATTTTATTTTTATAAAATAATTTTAAAAAATATTTATTAAAATAATTTTATATTTTTTAATAAAAACTTACATTAATAATTAAATAACTAAAATTATTTTAATAAAAATTTTACTAATAAAAATTCTACCACTCTGCAGAGTCTGCTCACCTGCCCATACTGTTTAATTTTTAAAAATTTTAAAAATTCTGCCCTCGCTATCAATATTATTTCAATACTATCACCAAATACGAACATTACATCTTAATAAAGATAATTGGGTGTGTTAGAGCATTTCCAAAAGACTCTTCAAATAAGATTTTACTTCTTATTTGAAGAGCCATATCAATATTAAACACTCCAAAAGACACGTTAATTTAGATTCTTCAAATAAAATTTGTTTCTCACTCTTCAATATTGCCGAGTGAGTTTCTCCTTCTTCTATTAATATTTTATTATTATTTATTGAAAAGATAAGACTGCAATAATTATTATTTATATTTCTTTTAAAAAATATAATAACAATATAATTTAATAGTGAAAAAGATTTGATTAAAATAATATTAATTTATTCTTATTTGGTAAGTTTTTTGAAAGAAATTATATTTTTTTATACATTTATTTACCACATCAGTAAACAAATTGAAATTTAAATGATAAAATTTAAAGGTTCTTTTGAAGATGCTGCATTTTGGTCAAAAAGCTGAACCCGGGGACCCCCCAAAATAATGATAATAATAATATTTCATCCCATAAATTAAAAATTTAATATTCTGTATTTGTGACTTTGTGTGTGGTAGCATTTTCGTCAGAAAGATGATTTCGCCTTTACATTATTTGGATCTATAATATAATATGATTTTCAGAAAAAAGATAGTTTTAGGTGGTCAGATGATAATAATAACCAAAAATATTATCTCTCGCCTATAACTTGAGGAGATAATAAAAGTTTTTCATTATATTCTACTGTTAGTTTCTCTTCTTCTTTTATTCCTCTGAAATCTTTCGACAAAAATGGGTGGCACCATCTCGACTTTCTTATCAACAGACACAATTCGTTCAATTTTATCATACGTTGGTGGAGAAGCTAAGTATATATGGGGTCTTAAAGGCAATCTCGATGACTTGCAGACTCAAAAGGAGAACTTGACTGCGAAAAAACAAGATCTGCTGAATAAGGTTAAGCTTGCCGAGCAACAATCCCGAACCAGACGGACGACGACGGTGGAACTTTGGTTTAGAAGGGTGGAAGAAATAGAAACTAGAGTTGAGAATCTGCAAAAAGAAGGAGATCAACAGGTTGATAGACTCTGTCTTGGAGGCTTCTGTTCCAAGGACTTGATTTCAAGCTACGACTTCGGCAATAAAGTGGAGAACTTGAAAGAAAAAGTGATCGAACTGAAGAAAGAGGGAGATGCAATGAAAGAAGTTTATGAGGGGGTACCAGAAGGTGCAGCGGTTGAAAAAGCTGTTGACCGAACAATCGTTGGTCAAGAATCAATACTTGACCGAGTGTGGAGAGGCATCACAGATCAAGAAAAGAATGAGGAAATTATTGGCTTATATGGTATGGGGGGCATCGGCAAAACTACTCTGTTAAAACAAGTCAACAACAAGTTCTGCAGTGAGGAGCATGATTTTGATGTCGTTATCTGGTCGGTTGTATCTAGAGAGCCAAACTTGATGCAGATTCAAGAGGATATTGGGAAAAGGATAGGCTTCTCAACAGATTCATGGCAGAGAAAAAGTTTTGAAGAAAGGGCTTCAGACATCACCAACTCTTTAAAGCATAAGAAGTTTGTATTGTTATTGGATGATATATGGGAGTCCGAAATTGATTTAACAAAATTGGGCGTCCCTCTTCAGACACTAGATTCTGGGTCCAGAATAGTCTTCACAACTCGTTTTGAGGGTACTTGTGGTAAAATGGGAGCCCATAAGAATCGGTACAAAGTGTTTTATTTGGGAGATGACGATGCCTGGAAATTATTTGAGGGGGTGGTCGGGAGTTACGTTCTTAACAAGCATCCCGACATTCCGAAGTTAGCCGAGGATGTGGCACGTCAGTGTCATGGTTTGCCGCTAGCACTCAAAACAGTAGGTAATGCCATGGCGAGCAAAGTGTACCCTGAAGAATGGAAAGAAGCAATTGAGATCCTAAGCGCATCAGCTTCTAAATTCGAAGATATGGAGAAAAAGGTGCTTTCGAGCTTAAAGTTCAGCTATGATAGTTTGCCGAAAGATGAACTTCGATCTTGTCTCCTGTACTGTTGCTTATTTCCCGAAGACTCTGAAATTCTAAAAACCGAGTTGATAGAGTCTTGGAAAAGTGAAGGATTTGTGGATTCTAGCAGCGGGTGGGGGGTTCTTGGTGCTCTCGTTCGTGCATGCTTATTGGAGGAAGGAGGTGATGATGTAAAAATGCACGATATGATCCGTGACATGGCATTATGGATAGCAAATGAAGTAGAGGAGGAGGAGGAGAACTTTTTGGTTCGTGCAGGAGTTGGATTAACTGACGCCCCAAAGATTGAAGAATGGGAAGGGGTCAAAAGGATATCCTTGATGCAGAACAAAATTCAAAGTCTACCACAAATTCCCACTTGTCCGCGTCTCCAGACTTTGCTTCTAAATCGAAATCATATTGCGAAGATCACTGAGAGTTTCTTTCAATCTTTGCCTTCGCTTAGAGTTTTGAATCTAAGTGGAAATCATTACCTAACTGAACTACCTGCAGGGATTTCAAGTTTGGTTTCATTACACCATCTTGATCTGTCTTGGACTGGCATAAGTGGGTTGCCGCAAGAGCTCAAGGCATTGGTGAATCTGAGATATTTGAACTTGGAGTATACAAATGAAATGAGTAAAATTCCACAGCAGCTGATATCAAGCTTTTCAAAGTTACAGGTACTCAGGATGCTGCGTTGCGGTCCAAGCCACCCGCCAATAGTGGAAGAAGGCAACGTTCTATCTGCTGATGATGAATCATTGATGAAGGAAATCCACTGTTTGGAACAATTAAATCTCATCACCTTGTCCTTACATGGTTCGCGTGGTGTTGAAAACTTTCTGAAATTCCCAAAGCTGCAGAATATCACTCAAGCTCTGTCCATCGAAAACTGCAACAGTCTACCGCTCAATTTGTTGCATCTAGCAAACATGGAGCATCTTGAGCAGTTAAGCATTTGGGACAGTAATTTGGAAGACTGGAATGTCGACTGCGCGGGAGAGGTACAAAAAATGCGTAAACTTCACTTTGTTACAATATACGAATGCTCAAATGTGAAGGACTTGACGTGGCTTGTTTTTGTTCCAAATCTCAAGAGGCTGCGAATATTTGATTGTGATGAAATGGAAGAAATAATCAGTGTTGAAAAATTTGAAAAATTGAGTGAAGTTTCAGAGATGATGGGAGAGCTTAACTTGTTCTCAGAGCTCGAATCTCTGAGTCTAGGATATGCAAGTAATTTGAAGCGCATCTACCACGATCCCTTGCCCTTTCCACAGCTGGAGGAAATTCGCATATCAGAATGCCCAAAGTTGAAGAAGCTCCCGCTCAATTCCAGCAGGGCAAAGGGACGTAAAATTGTCATTTACGGGGACAAAGAATGGTGGGAAGAGCTACAATGGGAGGATCAAGCCACACAAAATGCTTTCTCTCCCTGTTTCCTACCTGATGAACAATAAAGTGCAATACCAAGCAAGACTTTGAATAAAGTTTCTGCGTGTGCTTAATGATTATCTTGTCTATCCATTTCATTTAATTTAAAAGCTTTCTACGGTGTTGCGTGTGTGTCACTTGTCATTCTTCTGTACTGCTGTTTCCTATTTCCAGTTAATAAAATTTTTTTGTTCTTAGAAATGCTTTGCTGGTAAGGGAGATTCACAATTTTCCCATATTATGATTAATATATTCTATTTACTTTCCTACTATTTTGCATAATTTTTTAATATTATTTTTATTTTTAAATATATTTTTATTCATATTTATTATAAATTAAATAAATGTATGAATAGAAATAAAAATAAAAATTAAGTATTAAAACAAGAAATATATATTATCATGTGAATAAAAAATAAATATTTGTTTGTACTTATTTATTTTATGTATTCATTATAAGAAAATATTTATAAAATAAAAAGTGCAAGAAAGATATTTTATTGTTAATTTTTTATTCACATCAAAACATATATTTCTTACTTTTAATATTTAATTTTTTATTCAAATCATCATTCATATGATTTATTTAATTTATAATAAATATGAATAAAAATATATTTGTAAATAAAAGTAATATTGTAAATTATGTTGTTAGAAATTATTGGTTATTATAAAAATAATATGGGATAAATGGTAAATCATAGATATTATTTCCTATTTTCAGCTAAAAAATTTCTTTGTTCCAAGAATTACATTGCTAGTAATAAGGCTTTCAAGTTGCTTAACTGAATATGACTTCTTTCTTAAAAAGTTTATCTATTTCGGAGATTGATTATCTCGAAGCAGTGAGATTTATGTAATATTGGTATTAAAAAAATTTGTGCTACTAATAAAAAATGGTCCATCGGCCTAAATGGCAAATCGTGGCTTGATTTTCTCAGCCCGAAGGCTCCGTATCTCACTTTCGAAAGTAGTTTTAGCAAAATGCAGGTAAAAAATAAAAATATTCTGCAATCTCTACGTAGCTTTTTCAGCAGATTTCACCTATTTGACTGTAGACGAAAGCATCCATTGGATCGATGCATTTATTAAGAAGAGGATCATCCGAAGGCAAAAGATCAAGATTATCATCTTAGGCCAGGATAACAATGTTCACTGCCCTCGCCAATAGTACCTTTAGTGCTCTTCTTAATTAGATCATTTCTTGTATTATAGTTTATTTCGTGAATATTTTGAGGTTTATAAAGGGGAATTGATTGATTATTGGATTAACGAGGGATTTGTACTTGATTTTGATGAAGGATCCACCGATCCACCATTATCAGTGATCTTCTTCACACATATTTATTACAAGAGGTAAATGATAATCATGTCAAATGCAGGAAGTGATTCGGGATATGGCATTGCAGATAGCATGTAAAATAGAGTAGGAGGAGAACTTTTTTGGTTCATGCGGGAGTTTTATTAACTGCAGCACCAAAGATTGAAGAATGGGAAGAGGTCAAAAGGATATCATTGATGGACAATAATATTACGAGTCTATCAGCAATTCCTAATTGTCCTTGTCTCCTAACTTTGCTCCTTTAGAGAATCAAAATTAGTATGATCATTTATGGTTTCTTTCAATTTATACCTTCTCTTAACGTTTTGAATCTAGGATTCTTTATATTTCTGACCAAATTACCTTCTTTAACTGTCATAAAGGAGTTGCTAGAAGAGATGAAGGCCTTGGTAAATCTTAGATATTTGAACTTGGAATATGTAACATCAAAAAATGAGTGCCCGCAACTGCTGCGTAACTTTCTAAAGTTGACAGGCACTCAAAATGCTGGGTTGCAGTAATTATAGTGGAGAAGAAGAAGGTAGAGCTTTATATGAAGATGTCGAACCTTCATAAGTTGCTCTATTTGGAAAACTTGAATCTGTTGAGCATTACCTTCGATAGTTGCCCTATTCTTGAAATTCTTTTAACATTACAAAAGTTGCTGATTTGTACAGAATCTCTATGGCTTACAAAAATTTATATTCTAGTGTCCCTCAATGTTTTACCTCGAGCATACATGAAGCATCTCAAAAATTTTCTTATTCAATTTGCATATGAGAATGCAAGAGAGATACAAAATTTGCTACAAAGCGGTTTTCGCAGTCTTCAAACAATTTGCATATGATTGTTCAAGTTTGAAAAAATTTATTTTCCCAATCCAATCAAGATGGAGAGTAAGCCTCAAAAGCATTGTGAGCTATCTTTACAATTTTCACCCCTTCTTTGTATGTGAAGAAAGATAATAAAGAACAACAAATTAGTAATGAAGAAAAAGAAAATGGCAAGTTCAATATGGTAGAAGTTAATTGTCCATTTAACGTTGCTCAATCAAGTAAGCTTTACCTCCAATTCTTGAAGAAAATGGCTAATTCTACTCTCTTTTACTTTTCTTGGTTCTGCAGTAAAATTCAGTTCTAGTTTGAAGGAAATTGTTAACATCAAAACCTACATATTGCCTAAGCGTCTGCTGACATCATATTTCCAGATACACCATAACCAGATCATATAAGACAAGAAATGTGAAAGAAATACAAAATGAGTCACAGAAGGAAATTACATGCTCTGCAATTTTTCCTGCTAAACCCAGCAGTTAGAATGCTAATTGTTTCGAGCACCTTAATACTCAAAGGACCCCAGCTTGAAATGGCTTTAGCTTAGCTTCCTTTAGCTCTGTTGCAACACACACACACCTCCAGGAAAGGAACAGAACAAAATACCTCATCATACCAAATATGAGAGATAAGACGAGGCATTACTCTGTGGCATGCACCTGATTTCTCTAGAAAAATCCAATTTCTCCATAGGTTCTCCACAATCAGTGTGTGATCAACCTTTAAAGCATTCAATTTTATCATTAAGAGAAGGAAGGGAATTCCTCCCATGCGATGGTAACTCCTTATTTAACACAGGGTCAGAGCAGAGCAAGAAGACCAGGGAATTTCATTAGATTAAGAAAAGAATCGCCACCCAATGGAGCATTTGAACCAAAACTCTTGTCAAATTCTTGAAATTTCCTGCTTTCATTAAGAGAACTGAAGGAAGAAAGAAGGGGGGCATAGCCAGAACCAGATTTAAATTCAATCGGGTTTTTTAAGCTAACAAACCTGCATGAGCATCTAAAATTCAATACCCATGGAATAGATCTGCCTTCAACTTCACATACCAGCTTCTCTTAACCAATGACCACCATTAGAAATAAGGATTCTTTATCGTAAATTCATAATGCACGAAAGAAATCATCGAAAGGCCCAACCTTCTCTCTGAGTTCCTTCAAGAACCAAAATCCACCAAAACAAGTGAATTTCAAACTCTATCACTCATCACTCTCTCTTTCTCAGTTGTTTGGGCCTATGATGCCAATTTACAACATTCAATCGATGCTGAATATTTTGTCAGCTTGTCCCAATTCCAGATGTGCAATGTTCACATTACATTGTCTTGCCTACCATTTGATTTGAACCATAAAATCTATCTAAAGAAGTTCATGTTTCACACTTTCTTAGCCATTATCATCAGCATTCATCTCCCATATTCTCAGGTTTAAATCATTGGAAACTGAGTGACAAATATGATAATAGAATGAAAACTTTAGTGGCATGAAGGAACATAGAAGCAACATCGGATGTTTTAAATCTGCAGCATAATTTCCTTAGATCCCTCACAAAGATTGAAACTTCAAATGAAATAAAGTAGCAGGGCATAGATTGGAAGTCACGTGCTTGATATTTAATTCTGTCAAAAATAATTTGCAGTATTGAAATAGATGCTCTAATAAATTTTCACAGGGATTTCAATATTTGCCGCTAATCTTCAGTAGTGAAACAGGATAAAATCATAACGTGTCCTATAACTAGCAGAGGCAAAAAGATCCTACAAAAAAAGAAAGCCAAAAACTGTTACAATCTACAGAACGCAAGTATTCTACTAGCCAACTCCCATTAAAATTTGAAGCCCTTCTAAAATCTCAGCCTATACTTCCTTCTATGTACCCCAACTGAATTTCTCCTAGAAATCACATTTCTTCATCAGCCTTAACTCATAAATCTTTTACTTTTAATCAGAGATACTTTTTGATATGCTTGGCTTTACAACAATGAATAATTTTCCTTAAATCTTTTCTAATGGACAAGAAAGCACAAAGCACAAAAATTGCCATAGTTGGATAGATAGAAACAGCTTTTCCTGAAGCTTTGTCACAAGAAAACCTGAACATCATCGCTTCTCTTACAAGGCCCCAGAGCAGAAGAAGTGTCCCAATTAGGCTCATCCTCCAAGCTCCAATTAAGGCTCCTGCAACAGACAAATAGCTTCCTGCAAGAACCTGATGTTCCTCCAAAAGAAAAAAAAATGACAAAATGAAATGCAATGTACTACTAAGTTCAAGAGAAAAGCTCCTAAAATAAAATTTTGGAGTTTTGGTTTGCCTATGGTTTTATGACTCTTTTTGTACAAAGATCATATTTAGGCATAAGGCTCGTAATGTTTGAAATAGCAATAATTGACATGAATATGATTGTTTAAAAAAAAAAGAATAACAATAACCTCTAGGCGGAGGAGATCAGTTTTCCGGGAATTTGTTAGATTGGTGAAGTTATATAGCCGCAGCAATTTGCTGTAGCTTGGAATGCTTTTGCCCTTCATTATGGCACTTGCCAATGCTCCAGGATACAGAAGAACCTTGGCTACAAATTCAGGGAAGACTTCACCTATAATCAACTGGAAGCATGTCACCTCTATAGGTGTTGTACATTTTCCACTTCTACATGGTATCCTACAAAAACAAACAATACAACATGTATTATACATGTATTTCAAAAGCATTTTTAATGCTATTAAGTTTAGCCAATGAAATCTCTACAAGACATCTGGGATTCCAACTCCTCATATGTGAAATGAATGTCAAAAAGAAATGTGGGTTGAGTCGGCTTTTATGCTTATTAATAGAATTGAATAATGCTGCCAGTGACAGTAAAATGAATTTCATGTGATAATTGAATCATAAAAGTGACGTAAATGATGACAAAATAATCACCATTATTATATAAAATGAGAAAATAATTATGGAAGAAACAGGAAGAATTACCTGAAAAGAGGGATTTGGAAGACAATGAAACAAAAATATAAAGAAGAAGCAATTGAAGATATAAAGGCTGCCCATTTCTTTGATGAACCCATCAACAAAGGCTTGAAACTGTAAAATGCTGTGATGGAGGGAATTGAAAGTTGAAACTCTAAAATACGCAAATTAATTCATGGGGCCATCTTGATTGATTGATTACATAGTAATTGAAAAGTGTCCGTACATAGTGACATCAGTTTTCTCTCTTAAATTAGGAAATGGTTCATTTGTTTTTTTTTTTTCAGTAATTAGTGGAGAAAATTTGGTGAAAATATCATGAAAATAGCCAAAATTTAGGAGTCATCCATAATGTTAGCCGGTTTTTCACTTCTTTTAATTTTATTGCCAAAAAATACGCCATTTTAGATAGAAACAGCCTTGGCTAGCCCTTTTGCAAGTTACACTATTAAGTGCGTGTGATAACAAAATGTTTATTCTAGTTTCCAACCCTGAGAATTTTTCAACCTCAAATAAATAAATAAATAAATATTATCTGGTAATGATATGTTAATCAAAGTTTTTAGAGTGTCATCCAACTGAACACCCCCACTATAACCATTGGGAGAAGGAAATGAGCTATCTCATGTGACAATAACTCCTTTTTTAACAAAGGATCTAACAAAGCAAGACGGGAAGATCATTTTCTTCCCCACCCAGTTGAAATAATTTTCTCAAAAAACTCAAAGTAGAACTAACAGACGTTCTTTCAATAATACCAACTGTATTTGCAATGCTTTTTTTCTATTTCATTATACATACTTATTTGTTTCTACATTATTACTTTAATGTATATTACTTAAAATAAATTAAAAAGTATTAAACGCTTTAATTAAACTTTAATGCTAAAGAGCTCACTTTAATGATGTTTGAACAGCAGTAGCTTGTTATAAACCTTAAACATTTAATAGTGCAAAGTCATAACCTTATGTCCTGCAGCTAGTTGATATCTCCCCAAGCTAAAAATGTGTTGGGTACTCTTCTTCCTTCTTTTTTTTAATGTTACAATTTATATAGATGTATTATTATTTTACGTTTATTGGGACTTTAGATACATGTATTTATATATTATTTTATAAATCTACCCAGACTAGTTCAGAAATTTACTTTTAATTATATTCAATCTACTCTCATTAAGGCCATGTTTGGTATTGAGTTAACATAATTGTTGTAAAAAAAATATAATTATGAAATAAAAATGATTAACATATAATAAATATGACTTATAAATAATTATTTTGAAAAAAAATTATAAAGATATTATAAGTTTTCCAAATAAAAGTGGTGGATCAAATTAATTTAATTCTTAAGTCACAATAGTTAGTGTTTACCAAACATTAAAAGTTATTGCCATACAATCTCATTACCAAACAAGATTAACAATATTAGCAAAAAAATCTACTTTTATTCTACATTAGTATTACCGGTGTCCTCACCATTATTGAGATTTGAGAGCATCGACCCTAGGCTTTCTTACACTCTGCTTGCTATAACTTTCCAAGTAGAATTTTTATTAAAAAAATTAGTTTTTTACTTATTAATAAAAAAATTATTAAAAATTATAAAATTATTTTAATTGACAAACTTCTTAAAGTTATATTGTGAAGTGAGTGAAATTAAATTGCGAAGTAAGTAAAAGATATTTGAGATAATTTAAAAATACTTTCCAATCTCTATTCTAAAAAGTTTAAATTTAAATCTTTATCAACGTAGACGAAATAACTTATTTATTTCCTTTAAAATTCTACTCAAATTATAACTAAATAATAATATTATATTTTTAAAAAATATTATGAGATAAAAAAATATTTAAATAAATATTTTTCATCCAATATTCATTTACTTAAACTTTAAAAAAAATAATTATTTCACGCCGCGGCGGCACAGAAAAATACATTTCCAAATCCCGGAGAGTAACAATTAACAAAACAAACAAAAGGGATTTTAATAAATTTGATGCCTCGTTCACCGAATCTGGCCAATTTTAAATAAAATGGGTGACGTGATCATGATCATGTGATAAATAAATATTTATTTCAATTTCCGACCCACATAAGCATTCATCCCATCTCATAAAGAATTTCTCCACACGATTTAAACAAAACCCACCCTCTTTATGGACTCCACTTTTCAGAAGGGTGTTTGCCTTTGCCCACCGAGTAACCAACCAAAACTCTTTCCCCTTCTGCTTTCATTCTCCAACTCGTTGTCACTGACTCACTGTGTTTTGCTCTTCCTCTCTATATGATATTTAAGAACTATTAAATGTTTGTTTGTTTCTAAAAAAAATATTTGTTTTTTTGGTATTAGATGATTATAAATATTTATTTAATTTTATAATTTTTTAAAATTTCTTATTATTGTTTCATTACTTTTTAGTAATTTTTTAATATTAAACAAATTATTTTTGTCTCGACTAATAAAAACTTAAACTCTAAATTTTTTAGAACATAAATTACATTTTTAAAAATATCAAAATATTTAAAATATATTTTATTTATTTAATATTTCATTTTTTATTAAATAATTTTATAATTATTTATTAAAATTATTTTATAATTTTTAATAAAAACTCACGTTAATAATTAAATAACTAAAATTATTTTAATAAAAAATTTACTAATAAAAATTCTACCACACTGCAGAGTCTACTCACCTGTCCGTACTGTTTAATTTTTAAAATTTTAAAAAATTCTACCCTCGTTATCAATATTATTTCAATACTGTCACCAAATACGAACATCACATCTTAATAAAGATAATTGGGTGTGTTAGCATTTTGGTCAAATTTACAGTATTATTTCAATACTATTTACGCACATCGATATCAATATTATTTCAATACTATCACCAATATTATTTCAATGTTATCATTATCTCCCCAAAATAATGATAATTATTAATTGTTTCATCTCATAAATAAAAATTTAATATTGTGTATTTGCGTGTGATGGCATTTTGGTCAAAAGATGATTTTACCTTTACATTATTTGGATCTATAATATAATATGATTTTCAACAAAAAGATAATTTTAGGTTGTCAGATGATAATAACAACCAAAAATATTATCTCTCGCCTGTAACTTGAGGATATAATAAAAGTTTTTCATTATACTCTACTGTTAGTTTCTCTTCTTTTATTCCTTTGAAATCTTTCGACAAAAATGGGTGGCACCATCTCAACTTTCTTATCAACAGACACAATTCGTTCAATTTTATCTTATGTTGGTGGAGAAGCTAAGTATATATGGGGTCTTAAAGGCAATCTCGATGACTTGCAGACTCAAAAGGAGAACTTGACTGCGAAAAAACAAGATCTGCTGAATAAGGTTAAGCTTGCCGAGCAACAATCCCGAACCAGACGGACGACGACGGTGGAACTTTGGTTTAGAAGGGTGGAAGAAATAGAAACTAGAGTTGAGAATCTGCAAAAAGAAGGAGATCAACAGGTTGATAGACTCTGTCTTGGAGGCTTCTGTTCCACGGACTTGATTTCAAGCTACGACTTCGGCAAAAAAGTGGAGAACTTGAGAGAAAAAGTGATCGAACTGAAGAAAGAGGGGGAAGCAATGAAAGAAGTTTATGAGGGGGTACCAGAAGGTGCAGCGGTTGCAATAGCTGTTGACCGAACAATTGTTGGTCAAGAATCAATACTTGACCAAGTTTGGAGATGCATCACTGATCAAAAAAAGAATGAGGGAATTATTGGCTTATATGGTATGGGGGGCGTCGGCAAAACTACTCTGTTAAACCAAGTCAATAACAAATTCTGCGGTGATGAACAACATCATTTTGATGTCGTTATCCGGTCGGTTGTATCTAGAGAGCCAAACATGAAGCAGATTCAAGAGGATATTGGGAAAAGGATAGGCTTCTCAAAAAATTCATGGCAGGATAAAAGTTTTGAAGAAAGGGCTTCAGACATCACCAACACTTTAAAGCATAAGAAGTTTGTATTGTTATTGGATGATATATGGGAGTCCGAAATTGATTTAACCAAATTGGGCGTCCCTCTTCAGACACTAGATTCTGGGTCCAGAATAGTCTTCACAACTCGTTTTGAGGGTACTTGTGGTAAAATGGGAGCCCATAAGAATCGGTACAAAGTGTTTTGTTTGGGAGATGACGATGCCTGGAAATTATTTGAGGGGGTGGTCGGGAGATACGTTCTTAACAAGCATCCCGACATTCCGAAGTTAGCCGAGGATGTGGCACGTCAGTGTCATGGTTTGCCGCTAGCACTCAAAACAGTAGGTAATGCCATGGCGAGCAAAGAGTACCCTGAAGAATGGAAAGAAGCAATTGAGATCCTAAGCGAATCAGCTTCTAAATTCGAAGGTATGGAGAAAAAGGTGCTTTCGATCTTAAAGTTCAGCTATGATAGTTTGCCGAAAGATGAACTTCGATCTTGTCTCCTGTACTGTTGCTTATTTCCCGAAGACTCTGAAATTCTAAAAACCGAGTTGATAGAGTATTGGAAAAGTGAAGGATTTGTGGATTCCAGCAGCGGGTGGGGGGTTCTTGGTGCTCTCGTTCGTGCATGCTTATTGGAGGAAGCAGGTGATCATGTAAAAATGCACGATATGATCCGTGACATGGCATTATGGATAGCAAATGAAGTAGAGGAGGAGGAGAACTTTTTGGTTCGTGCAGGAGTTGGATTAACTGACGCCCCAAAGATTGAAGAATGGGAAGGGGTCAAAAGGATATCCTTGATGCAGAACAAAATTCAAAGTATAACACAAATTCCCACTTGTCCGCGTCTGCAAACATTGCTTCTGGCGAGTAATCGTATTAAGGAGATCACTGAGAGTTTCTTTCAATCTTTGCCTTCACTTAGAGTTTTGAGTCTAAGAAGAAATCGTTCCCTGACTGAACTACCTGTGGGGATTTCAAGTCTGGTTTCATTACACCATCTTGATCTGTCTTCTACTAAAGTACGTGGATTGCCGCAAGAGCTCAAGGCATTGGTGAATCTGAGATATTTGAACTTGGAGTTTACACGTGAAATGTGTAAAATTCCAGAGCAATTAATATCAAGCTTTTCAAAGTTACAGGTACTCAGGATGCTGCATTGCGGTCCACGTCACCAGCCAATAGTGGAAGAAGGCAACGTTCTATCTGCTGATGCTGAATCATTGATGAAGGAAATCCACTGTTTGGAACAATTAAATCTCATCACCTTGTCCTTACATGGTTCGCGTGGTGTTGAAAACTTTCTGAAATTCCCAAAGCTGCAGAATATCACTCAAGCTCTGTCCATCGAAAACTGCAACAGTCTACCGCTCAATTTGTTGCATCTAGCAAACATGGAGCATCTTGAGGAGTTATATATCGAGGATAGTAATTTGGAAGACTGGAATGTCGACTGCGCGGGAGAGGTACAATAAATGCGCAAACTTCACTCGGTTCTCATACGGAATTGCTCAAATGTGAAGGACTTGACGTGGCTTGTTTTTGTTCCAAATCTCAAGTGGCTGCGAATAGTTGGTTGTGATGACCTGGAAGAAATAATCAGTGTTGAAAATTTTGAAAAATTGAGTGAAGTTTCAGAGATGATGGGAGAGCTTAACTTGTTCACAGAACTCGAATCTCTGATTCTAAGAAATGCAAGTAATTTGAAGCGCATCTACCGCGATCCCTTGCCCTTTCCACAGCTGAAGGAAATTCTCATATTGAAATGCCCAAAGTTGAAGAAGCTCCCGCTCAATTCCAGCAGTGCAAAGGGACGTAAAATTGTCATTTACGGGGAGAAAGAATGGTGGGAAGAGCTACAATGGGAGGATCAAGCCACTCAAAATGCTTTCTCTCCCTGTTTGGCTGTTTCGTGCCTTCATGAATAATAAAGTGCAATAAGGCGCAAAAGTGTGAATAAAGTTTCTGCGTGTGCTTAATGATTGTCTTGTCTATCCATTTCATTTAATTTAAACGCTTTCTACGGTGTTGCGTGTGTGTCACTTGTCATTCTTCTGTACTGCTGTTTCTTATTTCCAGTTAATAAAACTTTTTTGTTCTTAGAAATGCTTTGCTGGAAAGGGAGATTGTCAATTTTTCCATATTATGATTAATATATTCTATTTATTTTCTTATTATTTTTATTACAGTCAATAATTGTTTGATAGCATAATATTTTAATATTATTTTTATTTTTAAATATATTTTTATTTATATTTATTATAAATTAAATAAATGTATGAATAGAAATAAAAATAAAAATTAAGTATTAAAATAAGAAATATATATTTTAATGTGAATAAAAAATAAATATTTTTTTATACTTTTTTATTTTATATATTCATTATAAGAAAATATTATAAAATAAAAAGTGCAAGAAAAATATTTTATTATTAATTTTTTACACATCAAAATATATATTTCTTTCTTTTAATACTTAATTTTTTATTCAAATCATTATTTAATTTATAATAAATATAAATATAAATATATTTGTAAATCAAAGTAATATTGTAAATTATACTGTTAGAAATAATAATAAGTTTATCTCCAGCATGAATAACATTAAAGCGTGGCTAGCATCATCATATTTTATCTACAGCATCAAAATACTGATAACATCAACACCATAATTCCAAGGTTGTCAAACTAATCATCTCAAAATGCCATTATGCTTATAGCGTGCTGGCATCATCTTTACTTTCAGCATCAAAATTCTTTTATTTAATACATTTTTATTTTATACAATTTTTATCATATTAAAACCCTTTGTGACCTAAGTTATATAGACTTTTAAAAATTTTATGCCACCTCTCTTTAGTAATAGTAGTATTGATTATGATTTAATTATTTTTTTTAATTTATTAAACACTAATCACTTAAATTTAACCCAAGAAAAAAATTAGAACATCAAAAAAATTTTAATTGATTCTTATTAAGTACTAGAATTAACTTCTCCCAATGATAATTTATTAAGCAAACCATAATGATCATCTTACACTAAAGAACCAACACATCTTCAAAACACAAGTATTTAGTACAAATAATTATCCCAATAAAATTTAATGAAAAAGGAAAGAGATATTTTTATTATTTCTTTTCCTTTCTTTTATTTCAATTTCTTGCCTCTTGATCTCTTCCAAAAACCAAGCAAACTACTTATTAAAAAATTAAAAAAAAAAAAAAAAAGGCAAAGCGCAAGAAAAAAAGAAATAAAAAAATTCACAGTCACATGTGGCTACACACATCCCAACACCTATCTGTCCAATAATTCATCTCCAATAATTCATCTCCAATAATTGCCCCTATATGACCACCGGTTTGTTCTTGCATATATAAGAAACAGGATAAAATCGTAATGCGTCATTTAATTAGCAGACGCAACAAGATCCTACAGGAAAAGGGTTTGCAGGAAAAGAAAGGAAAAAAATTGTTACAAATTACAGAAACCCAAATATTCTACTAAGCTAACTCTCATTAAAATTCGAAGCCATTCTTAAATCTTAGCTTATAGTACTACATCATTCCTTGTATGTACCCCAACTGAAATTCTCACAGAAGTCACATTTCTTTATTAGCCTCAACTCATGCATCTTTTACTTTTAATCAGAGATACTTTTTTATATGCTTGGCTTTACAACAACGAATAATTTTCCTTAGATCCTTTCTAATAGACAAGAAAGCACAAAGCACAAAAATTGCCATAGTTGGGTAGATATAAACGGCTTTTCCCGAAGCTTTGTCACAAGAAAACCTGAACATGATCGCTTCTCTTACAAGGCCCCAGAGCAGAAGAAGTGTCCCAATTAGGCTCATCCTCCGAGCTCCAATTAAGGCTCCTGCAACAGACAAATAGCTTCCTGCAAGAACCTAGTGTTCCCCCACAAAAAAAAGCACAAAATGAAATGCAATGTACTGCTAAAATCAAGAGAAAGGCTCCTAACATAAACTTCTGGAATTTCACTTTGCCCATGGTTTTAGGACTTTTTTGGTACAAAGATCACATTCAAGCATAAGGCTCGTAATGTTCGAAATAGCAAATAATTGATATGAATATGATGGTTAAAAAGAAAAAAAATTACAACAACCTCTAAGCGGAGGAGATCAGCTTTCCGGGAATTCGTTAAATTGGTGAAGTTATATAACCGGAGCAATTTGCTATAGCTTGGAATGTTTTTGCCCTTCATTATGGCACTTGCTAAGGCTCCAGGATACAGAAGAAACTTGGCTACAAATTCAGGGAAGACTTCACTTATAATCAACTGGAAGCATGTCACCTCTATAGGTGTCGTACATTTTCCACTTCTACATGGTATCCTGCAAAAACAAACAATACAACATGTATTATACATGTATTTCAAGTACGAAATAGATCGAGAGCATTTCTGATGCTATTAAGTTTAGCCAATAAAATCTCTACAAGACCTCTGGAATTCGAATTCCGCTCACATATGAAAGGAATGTCAAAAAAGAAATGTGGGTTGGATAGGATTTTACGTTTTATTACTAGAATTAAAAATGCTGCCATTGACAGTAAAATAAATTTCATGTGATAATTGAATCATAGAAGTGAGTACGTGGTGAGAAATAATCACCATTATTATATAAAATGAGAAAACAATTATGGAAGAAGCAGAAAGAATTACCTGAAAAGAGGGATTTGGAAGACAATGAGACAAAAATATAAAGAAGAAGAAACTGAAGATATAATGGCTGCCCATTTCTTTGATGAACCCATCAAAAACGGCTTGAAAATTAAAGAAACTGTCAAATGCTGTGATGGAGGGAATTGAAACCTAAAATATGCAAGTTAGATCATGGGCCCATCTTGATTGATTGATTGAACACATAGCACCTGACAAGTGTCCTTTATATACTGACATTAGTTTTCTCTCTTAAATTAGGAAATTGTTTATTGAAAATAGCCAAAACTTAGGAGCTATTTATAATTTTAGCCAGCTTTTCATTCGTTTTATTTTTTTAGCCAAGAATACCCCATTTTAGATACAAATATCCTTTTGTAAATTATACTATTCCGCACGTGTTTGACATTTGTCGAATATCTTATGTCTTTTTTTTTTAATAATTCACTGTATGTGCTCATCTTTATGGCAAAGCTTATGTTACAAATAATATACCAAACAACCAATAAATATAGGTTATTGATTTTGACATTTCTTAAATTCAATAGATGAGAATTATTCTAACATAAAACCAAGTCTAGGTGTGATAGTAATTTATAAAAAATTTTATTTTTAATCACATAGTTATTTATTTTTAAATAAGTCCTCATTGATTTTGTATAATTAAATGGTTTTGTTGTCCATCTTTTCTACATATATTTTTAAATTTTATAGAGTTTTTACCATATTTTTATAAAGATCTAACTGATTATCATATTCATAAAGATTTACAAATTTTGAATGTCTTTTTGCACAGGTATTTATAATTTTGTCTCTCTTGAGACATAGACAATATTTTTCTTCTAATGCACACACACATATATTCAATCTATTTTTTCATCCTAAAAACATACCATCAATTTTGTCACATAAATTTTGTAATCTAAATTTAGTATCTTGAATTATAAGAGATCTTATATGTGATAAATATGTTACAAATCTAATAAATTATTAGAAAAATGGTATAATGAATAAATTACCGGAACCTCTAATAATTTCACAAAACATAAAAATCAATAAGTTACCACCTTCTAGCTATAGGCAAAAATAATTTTTCTATGGAAGATTTAAATTCTTGATATGATCAATGATTTAGATATGGAGAAATAATCAATTAAATTGAATGTCACTATATTTATTAAATAAATTAGAAAACCCAAATTTATCTATAAATGATATAGAAAGTGTAAACAATATATTAGAAATTAATAATTGCAATGAAGAAAATATAAAAAAAATTAAAAGTTAAGAGATCAATTGAGTAAATAATTTAATAAAGTTAAACAATTAATGAAAGATTTCAACATTGAAAATCATGATATATTAAAGTAAGAGATCATTAATATAATGAATAAAAACTCAATATATATAAGATTAAACAAGTTAGAGATTCAATTAATAAAATAAAAATAATTGCTGAGTAATTTGGTATTAAATTTGTTATAACTATAAAATGAAAAACTTCAAAAAAAAATTGAAGTAATTGCAGTACTGCTGCCTAGCTGCAGCTTGGGGCTGAAAGTAGAGCTTTAGAACTTATTAAACTTTTTAACAATTATTATATTTTCTAAGGATTTAAAACTTTATGGCTGTAACATACAGCGAATGTAACGTAAGCTTTGCCCTTCTTTATACGTTATTACGTAAACGTATATTCCTCAAAATGAATTATAAAGTATCAAACGCTTTTTAATTAAACCTTAATGCTAATGAGCTCACTTTAATGATGTACGAATAATAATAGCTTGTTATGGACTTACAGTCTTTAGACTTTTAGCAGTGCGAAGTCACAAGCATTGCCCAAAATCTAGTGGCATAGATTATGGGCGATAGGTGCCATCACTCGAGTGATTGATGTCGTCGCCCGGGCGACAATGTACATCGCTGAGGCAACAAGCCACTTTGCTAGGCCCATTGCGCCGACAGCTTTCGTCGCCTGCATGATGGCCAAATCCATCCAATAAGTTTTTAGCCCAAGAAAAACAGCTTTGGTGACCATCACGCATCCCATTTTGCTTACAAGTCGTCTTAATTTTCATAGAAAATTGTTGCTATTGATCTTCCGATACTGGCCTAATACTTACAGATAATTATTAATCGATTATGGAAAGGCAGCAAACTTAAGGTTAAAAAAAGAAAAAAAAAACTCTTAGAGGCAATTTAGCAAACATCTTTTGTGCCATGATTTTATACCACTAATTCTCTAAATAATTGCTAATTTTGCCCTCCCATTACAAGTCTAAATGATAATCTACTGTTGCCAAACGTATACGCACTTGAACCCTTAAAAAATAACTATTCTACGCCCCAGAGGCACAGAAAAATCTATTTGTTTTGTCCCTGTACTCTTTTCATTTGTTTTGTCCGCTTCCAAATTCTAGAGAGAGAAAAAAATTTAAAAAAAAAAGATTTTAATAAATTTGATGCCTTGTTCACCGAATTCCTCGATTTTAAATAAAATGAGTGTCCTGATCATGTGATAAAGAAATGTTTATTTCAATTTCCATCCAACCCATATCTCATAAAGAATTTCTCAACCTCAAATAAGTAAATAAATATCATCTTGTAATAATATGACATTTACGTTGAAGTAAACACCGACCCACTATTTTCTCAATTTTTCTTTTCTGAGGACACTATTTTCTCAATTGAAGAATATGTTTTGTCCAAAATTCACAATTTGCTCCACATGATTTAAAGCACACGGAATTCACACTTTTCTCCACATGATTTAAAAGAACAGAGAATTCTCCCGACCTTAGTTATGGATCTTATTATGTTTTTTGAAATTCAATATTGCAAACTCATTGGTGTATCTAGAAAATCATATTAGTAGAGTAAAATTTATAAATAACCAAAGAAAAAAGTTCACGCTCTTACTTTATTATTTTTATATCTTATTAGTATATCCATTTACATCTCTTCAAAAAATACAGTTAAAATAAGATCATCAAATTGTAAAATTTGAAGAGCAATATATGGTTGCAAACATTTTATTTTTTTATTTTTAATAATAAATTTAATTTTGACCTTTTTAATGTTAGGTTGCACATTTGGATTAAATCAAATTAAATTTCAAATTAGATCTTAGATCTTATTTTAATAGATTCAACTGGATTTTGGGCATCTAATTAAGCAACCGGACTGATAAATTGCAAATGAATGAGATTTGTATGTGATTTTAGAATAAAATTTTAACTTGAATTTATGTATTTAACTAATCCAACAAGACAAATCTGCAAGTTCAACTAACTAAATAAAATATGTTATCTGAAACTTTGGGTACAAGTGGGGCAGTTTATCACTTAGTGGCTCTGCTACTACTTATAGTCTATTCTTATTCAACTTTCAGATCTTTTATATTATATAACAAATTAAATTATATTCTAAAAAGTGTATCTCACTGGTTAACATATTATTTCTGGATAATAATCAATTTTATCAAATAAAAAGGAGTTTTGGTCATTCATTTGATCCACCTGTGTTGACACTGTCGTACGTTACAAAAGCTTTTGTCTTTTGTGACTCAGTTTATTGTAAATTTTCGTTCAGCCCCTTGTACTCTATTTTATTTATAAGAATTATAAAATTTTCTACTTACCTATACTATTAAAATTCAATTTATCTCCTTACAATCTTTTTCATTTACTGTTTTTTTGTAGTATTAAAAAGAGTTTCTATTTACAATCACAATATATTAATCATCATAACACACTAATATTAATAAAAAGACAAAAGCATCCTTAAATTAATACTAAAAAATGCTTCCCTCTCTTGAGGAATTATGGTATCTCATCTTCCATCACTCATTACCAACAAAATTTTCAAGGATATGACCATTCATCTTCTTTATAATACCATCTTAGAATAATTAATACTTTCATGATAAAAGAATTAACAAAATAAGGATAAATTCCCTTTGAATCCATCCCTCTCCACTATCATTTTCTCTTCATTAGCAACCTTTAGCAACAATTGAAGCCATCATCAGACTCATCACACAGAGAGAGTGAGAGAGAGGAAGAAGAAACGAAAGTACGTTTACTCAACATGAATCGAAATGAGTTGGAATCAGAATGAGTTAGAATCATAATGAGCTAAAATCGAAATGAAGAATTGAAACCATAATAAGTTATTTTCTTGAACTATAGGAATCGTAATTAGAATGAATTATATTACCATTGATGTGTTTACTTTGTCTTAGAATCAAAATCGTAATGAATTAAATTGTAATAAATTACTATAAAATCTTTAATTAATTATTATCATAATTATTATTTTGTATTTTAACTATTGTAATTATTATTATCATTAAAAAATTAATTATTACTAATAAATATTGTTAATTATTATTATTATTAACAATTCAACTCAAAAATTATTATTAATTATTGTTAATATATTAATTAATTATAATGCTTTTTATTGTTAATAATAATAATAATAATAATAATAATCCATTTAAAAAAAATAACAGTAATAATCAAAATCATCATCATCATCATCATCACAATAGCAACAACAAATCGGAATTGGTGGTGGCATCATGAATCATGATCAACAGTGTCGACATCATCATCATCATCATCATGAAGATCCCCGGTGAAGACAAAGATGACGGCGACGAGGAGATGTGGAGATATGCTCTTTTAAGATGGTGAGGAGATGATGGCGAGATTGTTACTGCAGTGGGCTAAATAACGGACGGTGAAGATGTGGAGATATGCTCTTTTAACAATGTTCATATTGATGCTGGATATTTTGGCAGCTTGTCCCAATTCCAGATGTGAATGCAATGTTCACATTACATTTGTTCGCCTACCATTTAATTTTGAACCACAAAATCTGTGTAAAGTAGTTCACGTTTCACACTTCCTTAGCAGTTATCATCAGCATTCGTCTCCCATATTCTCAAGTTTAAATCATTGGAAAATTGAGTTAAAACATGATAACAGAATCTAAAATTTAGTGGCATGAAGGAACAGAAGCAATATCGAATGTTTCAAATCTACAGTATAATTTGCTTAGTTCCCTGAACAAGATTGAAACTTCAAATGAGATCAAGCAGCAAAGTGTAGATTGGAGGTCACATGCTTGATATTTGATGCTATCAAAAACAATTTGCAGTACTGAAATTGATGCTCTAATAAATTTTCACAGGGATTTCTATATTTACCACAAATCTTCAGAAGTGAAACAGGATAAAATCATAATGCGTCATTTAATTAGCAGAGGCAACAAAAATCCTACAAAAAAAGGGTTTACAGAAAAAGAAAGCAAAAAATTGTTACAACCTGCAAAAACCCAAATATTCTACTAGCCAAATCTTAGTTTATACTAATACATCATTCCTTGTTTGTTACCCAACCGAATTTCTCACAGAAATCACATTTCTTCATCCGCCTCAACTCATACATCTTTTACTGTAGATCACAAATACTTTTTGATATGCTTGGCTTTACAACAACGAATAATTTTCCTTAAATCTTTTCTAATAGACAAGAAAGCACAAAAATTGGCATAGTTGGGTAGATATGTAAATGTGAAAATAATTATGGAAGTAAGTCAATAACAAAGAATTATCGGAAAAGACGGATTTGAAAAGCAATGAGACAAAATATAAAGAAGAAGAAATTGAAGATAGGGTAGGGCTATTGGCTCTCTAAAATTTATTTTGGACATTGATGTGGTCTTTAAAAAAAATTATATAATTTTATTCTTAAGTTATCTTTATCTCTTTGAGTTGTTATCATAGTTCATTTTGATTAAATAAAAGTAGTTGTTGTGTTTACATAATTCTAATGAACATGGGTTTTATTATGCTTTTAATCTTGAGGTCCAACTTCTATAAGATAGTATTTAAACTAGCATCAATATCAATAATAGTAGACTGAAATATTTTGTTTAGAGATTGAGTAGTTGTATTGGGAGATATCTAGTCCCTCAAAGTACCAAAAATATATTTATTAAAGCTTAGATTCCTCAAATTAACCCATTTATCACTTATTCTTTTTATTTTGTTTGATTTCCTATTGCAATAATTTGTGTCTGTAAGACTATAACAGACACTCACATTTTAATAGTTCTTTATTTCACTAAATTAACCTCAATGTAATTTACTATTGAGGACAATTTAATAAAATATAGTTCAATAAATTTTTATCCAACGTCTTATTTTATCTACAATAAACTAGATCAACGATGAAGAAATGAATGAAAGTTCATATGAAAACGCTATCTGTACTTATGGACTAAACCTTTTTTATTTTTTATTTTTTATTTTTTATTTTTTATTTTGTTAATAGAATTGCTAGGAAAACATCATGTAATACGTTCCATCTTTTGTTACAAAAGGAATTAAAAACAGAGGTGGAGGAAGAACAATAAATTGCACCACTACAATATATGAAAAAGGAAAGAAATCAAAGGATAAAATTTGTTTTAAATTTGCTTTCTGATCTTCACTCTTATCTAATCCGCATTCTTTCATGGATTTGAAAAACAAAATTGAATTGCGACATTGAAGAGAAGAACAAACATATGTCAAACCATATTATGAAAGCAAAATAAAAGTTGATAAAAATGAAAAAAAGTTCAAATATTTTGTTTGTGATGATGAATATTTTATTGGATGTAAAGAGGAAATAAGGTAATTAAAAAAATAGGTAATGAGAACAATATAGGAAGTCGAAAAATATTCCAAATAAAAATTAATATTTTGAAATTATTAACTGATATTCAAAATAAATTTTAGAATGCAAGTACCGCATCGCTGCCCATTTCTTTGATGAACCCATTAGAAACGGCTTTAAAATTATAGAAACTGTAAAACGCTGTAAAACTGTTAACTTTAAAAAGCTTGCTATAGTCTTTAAACCTTTAATAGTGCAAAGTCACAAGTCTTGCAGCTAAAACTATGAGTTGTATACTCTTTTTTTTATAATGTTACTAGAACTGTTATTATCTTATGTCTATGTACGTATGTTTACAATATATTTCATAAATTTACTGAGATAAGTGCAGAAATTTAATCCAAAGTACATCCAATCTATTGTCACTAACTCTAAGGCCCTATTTAGTATTTAGATAATGTAGTTATTGTGAAAAAATCCAGTAACTACAAAATAAAAATTAATAATATATAGTAATATGACTTGTAAATAATAATTTAAAAAATACTAAAGAATTATAAGTTTTTCAAAATAAAAGTGGTGGAATAAATTAATTTAGTTTTCAAGTAACAGCAAGTAATGTTTACTTAATATAAAAAGCTATAATTGTCCAATCTCAATAAGAACCTGAGTATTTTAGCAAAAATATACTTTTATTTCATATTTTACCAATATCCTCACCATTATTCAGAGCACCAACCTTTAACTATCTTCGATTCTATTTTTTGTTATAACTTTTTAAGTAGAGCTTTTACTAAAAAATAATGGTTTGGTTATCAATGAGAATTTTTATTAAAATTTATAAAATTACTTTAATAGGTAAATTTCTTAAAGTTATGTTATGAAATGAATTAAATAAAATTGTGAAATATATAAAGCATATTTTAGACAATATAATATTTTAAAAAAACTTAACCTCTACTTCAAAAAACTTAAAATTTAAACTTTTACTAATATAGATAAAATAACTTATTTAATTTTAAAAAAAATTTACTCAAATTTTATAAAAAAATATTAAGTTTAAAAAAAGGTTATAAGATTAAATAAATAAATTTGACCGAATGTACACTAACTCTTAGAAAATAAATATTTTGCACTACAGAGGTAAGGTTCAATTATGTTGCAACTGAGATATTGTACCATATATATTTTTTTTTTTTGGGAAATTGCCAATTTTCTCCCTACAGTAATCAACATATACCACTTTTCTCTCTGTTGTTTTTATAATGGCCAAAAACCCCCCTGACAGCATAAGTTTACAATATTACCCTTATTTTCAACTACTCATTTATTTTCATTTATTATAAATTAAATAAATCACATGAATAGAAATTAAATAAAAAATTAAGCATTTAAAATAAGAAATATATGTTTTGATATGAGAAAAAAATTAATAATTTTTTTCTTGTACTTATTTATTTTGTGAAAATTTTCTTAAAATAAATATATAAGAAAGTTATTATAAAATGATAAAAAAACTTATTATAAGAAAATTTGAATGACAAATAAAAATTTATTATAAGATAAATAATAAAATATTTTACCTATATTTTTTACATTTAATTTTAAAATATTACAAAATGTTTATTATAAGAAAATGTTCACAAAATAAATAATTACAAAAAAAATTTATTATTAATTTTTTTGCTCATATCAAAACATATATTTCTTATTTTTAATACTTAATTTTTTTATTTAGTTTCTATTCATATAATTTATTTAATTTAAAATAAATGTAAATAAAAGAGTAATTAAAAATAAGAGTAATATTATAAATTTATGTTGTCAGAGAAATTTTTGATCATTATAAAAATAATAAAAGAGTAAATGATATATGTTAATTATTATAGCGGGGAAAGTGGCAATCTCCTTTTTTAGTATTTAACAAAGTTCTTGGGTGCTTCCCAGTTCAATCCAGCGGCTGAAATTAATTATTGGATAATTGATGCAGCAACTGACAACCGTTGCAGCTGGTTGTATATTAATTTAATAGCAGTTCAACATGCGTGGGTTCCGAAAATTTCTTAGTCCTGATTAGGGTTTCACTAATTCCATCTGAAAATTGATCTCGCAACAGCAATTAAGACATAAAATTAGAATTAGAGGATCGCTTTTTTTTTTTGGGAATTAAAATTTCCCGATGATTCATATTCATCGGGAAATTTTTTTTGAAAAGATTTAAAACTTGTAATTAGCTTGCAAGAACACTGCGTTTGTTTATGAGAATCAGAGAAAGTGAGATTGGTAACAATGGTTCGGTAATTTCATTACAGCAATGAGGCGGGGGCTCACAAACAGAAAGCTACCGATTTAAAGAGCTACAATCAAGCTTTAGAAGCCGATGGTAACATAGTTAGAACAATAGAATCTGATAGCTTTAGGGATTCATAAGCTATTTGTAAGTATTTGTACTCCCTGACTAAATAATTTGGGAATATAAGGATGCAGTAAGAGTTGAGTGGTCTTTACTCCCATAGCATTATTTTTTTCTGTGGTCTTTATTCCCATAGCATTATTTTTTTCTCACTTCATCAGTGCTCTGTTCAATCTTTATGTGCCGCTTGTTATGTTCCTGCATATCTAATTACTTTTGGATGATAGTTGATATTTGACAAATTTGCAGGTTAAGGATATTAGATGGGACGCAGAGCTTGGTAGTCAGAACATGGAATTACGGTTGGTTGAATACTTTACAGATGAGTTTAATAAACAAGTTGGTAATTGGGTGAAGTGAGGAAGTCTCCCAAGGCCATGGCTGAACTGAAGAAGCAAGTTAAATATACAAAAGCAATTCTTTGTGCGAACACAATAGAACCAATATCAGTTAAATCTCTCCACGATGATAGGGACTTCAGATAGGTGGAGTTCAAGTTCAGATTTTATTGTTTGAGGTGCGTTTTAAGTTTATTAACAAAATTAATGTGTTCTTTAAATGAGTGAGGAACTGTAGAACATGACAAGTAGAGTTTATTGTGTGAGGGATGCATATTCTCTTACAAGTGCTTTGTTCTTTAATATAGCACTATAAGACATCTTCTGATGAAAAATAGAGTCAATAAAATTACTCCAGACTGACTGGGCCCTTGGATTCCAATTCTTGCATGAGATATCTTTTTCCTTTTATTCTTTTTTCAAATTTACTAGTGGTACTTTCATTTGGTAAACTATTCTATATATATATATATATATATATATATATATATACTCTAATCAATTATATTGGCTTATTCTCCTTTTATGTTGATTCACACTGCTGGTATATATAAAATTTATTTATTAGTTTTGGTGAAAATTTTGTTTTGTTGCACACGGATAGTAAACCCAAATACATTCATATGCATATCTGGGGTTTGTTTTGTCTTTTAGGAGCAGCATTACCTGTCAAAAGTTCAAAGAGCTCTATGAACTTAAGCATTCAGGGTTGAAAATGGACAAGATATATGCAGTGGAGTTCATTGGAAGAGCTACTATAGTGCCAAAGTTGCAGGTTTGCACCATCCGCTTTGTTTTGGTAGTTAGCCCGAGTATTAAATTCTTGAGGCGTGTAAGGTAGTGGACTTTAGCCAATTCAAGAGTAGAATATAATATGTTTACTTGTTTTGATCTTAATCTTTAATCACTTACCCTGAATAAGAAATAATTTTTTGTATTTGCTCTGCTATGATGTTATTCGGTGTTAATAGCTTCGTTTTGTTGCTCTTTTCCGCACAGATTCTTGATCTCAAAAGAACTTTTATTTTGAATATTCTACATAAGGACAATCTGATTTAATACCATCAGTGATTTTTCATTTTTTCTCTTTAGTTTTAATATGTTTGATAACTGTATGGTTAAGCAATCTATGCAATTTTATCTTGTCGTATGTTTGAGCTCATTTTTTGATGCAATTCTGAATATTTGGTATGAATTATGTGATACCGGACAATACTATTAACTTGTTAATTGCTTAAATTTAATATATTGTCAAAGTCACTAATAGCATTTCATCATGCAATGAGTTAAACATGGAACAAATGATGACATGCGGTTGTGGAATGTGTTAGATCTCTGGGATTCTATGTCCTTATGCTTGCAGGGCAAAACAATACATTCGTTAAAACATTGAAGACTGTGATGTCCACAGAAAATTATATGTCAACTTATGCACCAGACATGATGAAATTAGCCAAAGACAGTGTTTGGAAGTGGCAAGCAAGTGACAATTTGCTTCTACCAATGACTTCAGATCTCAAACCTGTTTCAAGCAAGGCCAGCAATGACATCATGTTCAAAACAGTTTAGCCAGACACACCTGTTCACACCCCTCTACTACATATAACCTAGAGGTACATTTTTTCTATACGATTGGCATTAGGCTTATCCAGTTCAATACAGTATTTCACAAAACTTATACCAACTTATTCCTAATTATAGTGGACACAATTAACTTACTTTGGCAACTGTTCTGAAGAGGCTGACATCAACTACCAGTGATGACACTCTCTTGTAATGTTTTGGTGCTATCTACTAAATACTACTACTACATAATATTGACAATTCGTCTGTGTGCAGGCCCGTGATAACCATTTAGATCGACCAGAAACCAATAAGATATTGTAATCACAAGCAATCACCCATCTCTTTGGATGGTGCTCTATTGTGATTCTTTCCTCTATGACTGTTAAATAAGCAATGTATTGCACTTTTGTTATGCAAAAGTATGGCGACCATGTATCAACTAGTGTATCTATTTTATACACTAATTATGAATTACTAGAAATTTTATTACATTAATCATTTTTAGATAGTTACTCATCTCAAACGAAATAAACTGTTCAGGGACACTTGACCCAACATGCTTGTGACCGACCTTAGAATAAATTTTTGTCACTCAATATAGACAACTTCTACGAGGTTAATATTTCTTCAAATTTCAACAAAATCATTGGCCACAGGAATACATACACATGTTTCCTTTGGCATGTTAAGTAGACGGGAGCAACATGTGGGCTGTACGCCATTACCTTAAACGAAGCAAAATTATCTTGTGTTTATCAAAGTTTGAAACCAATTCTGAGTTAATTACAAAGAATGTATGAATAACGCATTATACTCATACACCAAACTTTAATCTGATGGAATCAAGTAATTCTATGTTAATCAAAGTTTTTAGACTTACAAGATGATGGTCAAGTTTATATAAAAGCAAATAACACTGAAATCTAATCATCCTATACAAACAAATATGATTTATTCAATTATAGCAAACAATTGTTTTATCGGAGTTAATTACATTATTGCTAAACTTGTATAAGCTTTCCTGTTTCAAACATGTCTACTTAATTACATTATTCATCGACAATGTTACTTTGCCCGTGGAAGTTTCATTTTTTCATACCTTAATCACTATTTAACGCTTCGTTTTCCAATAGTTCTAATTCTTCAAATTTTGGCTTTATTATTCCATAATTATAAATTGATACTAATTTGCAGGACTCAAATTAAAGTGGTTAATTACTCTAAAGTATAATTCTAGCAGTCAATAATTACATAAAAATAATTGCAAAAAAAAGTTAATAAGGAATAGTATAAATTTAAAAACCGCCAAAGTTACGAGATATATGCTTGATATTTAAATCATGGCCATAATATATATATATATATATATATATATAGATATATATTATGTGATTCAGTTCTTAATTAACCATTCTATGAATAAATATGAGAATTAAGTACATATTATGCCACAACCTTATTGAAGTGTTCCCACTACAATATTAGTAGTCAACATTAGGTCTAAACACCCACATAAATCCAAGGGATCTAGATCTACAAATATTAACCACTCTATGAATAAACATGGGAATGAAGTACATAATTGCCACGGCCATATTGGAATGTTTCCACTACCATATTCGTGTGTCAATGTTGCGTCTAAACATTTATATACATCCAAGCAAATTTATATTTGTAAATAAATATAAATATGGAATGAAAATAATAGGTAGAAAATATAAATTACAAACATTAAACTTAAAATACAGTTGAGAAAGTAATTAAATCCACAATTTAGATCCTTGAATTTCACACTCATCACCTTAGCTTAAAAAATTAGCCACTCATATTAATAAACAAAACATTCATTTTATTTAATAAATTTGTAAAAGTATAATACAAAAAAATTAAAATAAAGAAGAAGAGCAAAAAAACAATATCTTCTTATTAACTACACTTCTTCATAAAATTCACTCTAAATTTACACTAAATTTCTCTAGGAAACTCACCTCTAAAATTCTACACCCCGAATTATCAAATCTCTTGCCTCTATATAGGCAAATTCTAGGTTGATCATGTGTGGGCATTTAGATGATATTTTTGGTGAACTTGCAACCACAACCTTTAGATGACCTTTGATAATCCAAATACAAGCCAAGGGGTCCAAAATTGCAAGTATTGACATGCATAATAAAACCGTTGATTCAACATAATCAATGGTTATAATGAAGTCAAATCTGGATCCTCCGTTGGATTTTTTTTTTAATTCAAGGTGGTTGAACCACTAAATTGATAAGTATTAAATCTAGTGTAAATAAGTGCATGTGAACTTAGACACACGACACGATATCAGCTTTTCAAAATTAATATTAGATAAAACGGCTACCAATTCTTTTAAAAGTTAAAATTATAATTTTTACTTTTATTTAATATATACTTTCTAGTATTAATCATTGATGAACAATTTTTTATTTCATCGCCGTCTAGATTGCCTTTATCTTACACAAATTTGTTTAAAACCTTTAAATAGTTTCTAACCACTACATAATTTTATCTGTCGTCCTTAATCTTGTTATCCACAACTGACCAACATATTGTTACCTATCATTATAGTTGTGTAATTCACCTTTTGTTAACTGGTTTCCTAATATATTTTAAAAGAAATGTGGCCATCTGTTGCTCGTTGGATCACTTGCTTTTAAATCCAATAATTCCGTGAGATAAAGACAAAACGCTTGCTATAGTGCTACAGTTACAACATAGACGTGGCTGTAGAGGCAGGAAAAAAATCTATTTGTTTAGTTACTGTACACTTTTTCATTCATTTTGTCCACTGCCAAATCTTCGAGAGAAACAACACAAATAAAAAAAGATTTTAAGAAATTTGATGCCTTGTTCGCCGAATCTCTCCACTTTTAATTAGTGTCGTGATCCTGATCGTGTGATCTGGTGATGGTATGACAATTACTTTGGAGAAAACACCGGCCCACTTTGAATAAAATAAATTTTATACCAAATGAATCATAAGGCAAAACACTGCACTTACCTATCCATGCTGATTAAACCCCCTCGCCGACACCTCTGCTCTCACCATCAAGGCATCAACACTTAATAATGACAATTGGTTGTGTTAGCATTTTGGTCAAAACGCTGGACCCCCCGGCCCCCACAAAAAACAAAAAAAATTTATGATAATAATAACATTCATAAATAAAAATTAATAATGGGTGTGTTAGCATTTTGGTCAAAAGCCGATTTGGCCTTCACATTAATTGGAATTTTGGATCTATAATATGATTTTCACCGAAAAGATAATTTTGCCGCTAATTATTTGGGTAGTCAGATAATAATAACAAAAAAAAATGTTATCTCTCACCTATAACTTGAGGAGATAATAATAAAAGTCTTTCATCATACTATACTGTTTAGTTTCTCTTCTTCATTTTTTTCCCCTTTGAAGTCTTTCAACAAAAATGGGTGGCATCATCTCAACCTTCTTCTCAGCGGACACAATTCGTCCAATTTTATTTTACGTCGGTGGACAAGCAAAGTATATATGGGGTCTTATAGGTAATCTCGATGACTTGCAAACTGAAAAGGAGAACTTGATTGCAAAAAAACTAGATCTACTGAATAAGGTTAGGCTTGCTGAACAACAACCCCGAAACAGACGGACACCGACGGTGGAACTTTGGTTTAGAAGGGTGGAAGAAATAGAAACTAAAGTTGAGAGGCTGCAACAAGAAAGAGATCAAGAGATTGACAGATTGTGTCTTGGAGGCTTCTGTTCCAAGGACTTGATTTCAAGCTACGACTTCGGCAAAAAGGTGGAGAAGTTGAAGGAAGAAGTAATCAAATTGTGGGAAAAAGGAGAAGCAATGAAAGAAGTTTATGAGGGGGTACCAGAAGGTGCAGCGGTTGCAATGGCTGTTGACCGAACAATTGTTGGTCAAGAATCCATACTTGACCAAGTTTGGAGATGCATCACTGAGCAAAAAAAGAATAATGGAATTATTGGCTTATATGGTATGGGGGGCATCGGCAAAACTACTCTGTTAAAACAAGTCAATAACAAATTCTGCAGTGAGGAGCATGATTTTGATGTCGTTATCTGGTCGGTTGTATCTAGAGAGCCAAACTTGATGCAGATTCAAGAGGATATTGGGAAAAGGATAGGCTTCTCAAAAAATTCATGGCAGGATAAAAGTTTTGAAGAAAGGGCTTCAGACATCACCAACACTTTAAAGCATAAGAAGTTTGTATTGTTATTGGATGATATATGGGAGTCCGAAATTGATTTAACCAAATTGGGCGTCCCTCTTCAGACACTAGATTCTGGGTCCAGAATAGTCTTCACAACTCGTTTTGAGGGTACTTGTAGTAAAATGGGAGCCCATAAGAATCGGTACAAAGTGTTTTGTTTGGGAGACGACGATGCCTGGAAATTATTTGAGGGGGTGGTCGGGAGATACGTTCTTGACAAGCTTTCCGACTTTCCGACGCTAGCCAAGGATATGGCACGTCAGTGTCATGGTTTGCCGTTAGCACTCAAAACAGTAGGCAATGCCATGGCGAGCAAAGTGTACCCTGAAGAATGGAAAGAAGCAATTGAGATCCTAAGCGCATCAGCTTCTAAATTCGAAGGTATGGAGAAAAAGGTGCTTTCGAGCTTAAAGTTCAGCTATGATAGTTTGCCGAAAGATGAACTTCGATCTTGTCTCCTGTACTGTTGTTTATTTCCCGAAGACTATGAAATTGAAAAAACCGACTTGATGGAGTATTGGAAAAGTGAAGGATTTCTGGATTCCAGCAGCGGGTGGGGGGTTCTTGGTGCTCTCGTTCGTGCATGCTTATTGGAGGAAGGAGGTGACCATGTAAAAATGCACGATATGATCCGTGACATGGCATTATGGATAGCAAATGAAATAGAGGAGGAGGAGGAGAACTTTTTGGTTCGTGCAGGAGTTGGATTAACTGAAGCCCCAAAGATTGAAGAATGGGAAGGGGTCAAAAGGATATCTTTGATAGATAATGAAATTCGGAGTCTACCAGAAATTCCCACTTGTCCGCGCCTGCAAACATTGCTTCTGGAATATAATTGTATTAAGGAGATCACGGACATTTTCTTTCAATCCTTGCCTTCGCTTAGAGTTTTGAATCTAAGTGGAAATGATTCCCTAACTGAACTGCCTGTAGGGATTTCAAGTTTGGTTTCATTACACCATCTTGATCTGTCTTGGACTGAAGTGCGCGGATTGCCGCAAGAGCTCAAGGCATTGGTGAATCTGAGATATTTGAACTTGGAGTATACATATGAAATGCGTAAAATTCCACAGCAGCTGATATCAAGCTTTTTAAAGTTACAGGTACTCAGGATGCTGTGTTGCGGTCAAAGTCACCAGCCAATAGTGGAAGAAGGCAACGTTCTATCTGATGATGCTGAATCATTGATGAAGGAAATCCACTGTTTGGAACAATTAAATCTCATCACCTTGTCCTTACATGGTTCGCGTGGTGTTGAAAACTTTCTGAAATTCCCAAAGCTGCAGAATATCACTCAAGCTCTGCACATCAAAGACTGCAACAGTCTACCGCTCAATTTGTTGCATCTAGCAAACATGGAGCATCTTGAGGAGTTAGATATCGAGGATAGTAATTTGGAAGACTGGAATGTCGACTGCGCGGGAGAGGTACAAAAAATGCGTAAACTTCACTCGGTTGCCATACGGAATTGCTCAAATGTGAAGGACTTGACGTGGCTTGTTTTTGTTCCAAATCTCAAGTGGCTGCAAATATTTCATTGTGATGACATGGAAGAAATAATCAGTGTTGAAAAATTGAGTGAAGTTTCAGAGATGATGGGAGGGCTTAACTTGTTCGCAAAACTCGAACTTCTGATAATAAAAAATGCAAGTAATTTGGAGCGCATCTACCGCGATCCCTTGCCCTTTCCACAGCTGGAGACAATTTCCATATCGCTATGCCCAAAGTTGAAGAAGCTCCCGCTCAATTCCAGCAGCGCAAAGGGACGTAAAATTGCCATTTACGGGGAGAGAAAATGGTGGGAAGAGCTACAATGGGAGGATCAAGCCACTCAAAATGCTTTCTCGCCCTGTTTCCTACCTTTAAGAATAATGAAGTACAATAAGGAGCAAGAGTGTGAATAAAATTCCTGCGTGTGCTTAATGATTATCTTGTCTATCCATTTCATTTAATTTAAAAGCTTTCTACGGTGTTGCGTGTGTGTCACTTGTCATTCTTCTGCACTGCTGTTTCCTATTTCCAGTTGATAAAATTTTTTTGTTCTTAGAAATGCTTTGCTGGTAATATATTCTATTTACTTTCCTCCTATTTTCATTACAGCTAATAATTGCATAGTTGTATAATTTTTTAATATTATCTTTATTTTTAAATATACTTTTATTTATATTTATTATAAATTAAATAAATGTATGAATAGAAATTAAAATGAAAACTAAGTATTAAAACAAGAAATATATATTTTGATTTGAATAAAAATATAAATATTTGTTTGTACTTTTTTTATATATATTCATTATAAGAAAATATTTATAAAATAAAAAGTGTAAGAAAAATATCTTATTATTAATTTTTATTCACATCAAAACATATATTTCTTACTTTAAATACTTAATTTTTTATTCAAATTATCATTCATATGATTTATTTAATTTATAATACATATAAATAAAAATAATATTGTAAATTATGTTGTTAGAAATTATTAGTTATTATAAAAATAATATGGGATAAATGGTAAATCGGAGATATTGTTTCCTATTTTCAGCTAAAAAATTTATTTGTTCTAATAATTGCTTTGCTAGTAATAAGGCCTGCAAGTTGCTTAACTGAATATGACTTCTTTTTTAAAAATGTTACTATCAATTTCGATGATTGATTATCTCGAAGTAGTGAAATTTATGTAATGTTGGTATTAAAAAAATTTGTGCTACTGATAAAAAAAAGTCCATTAGATTCGGCCTAAATGACGGATCGTGGCTTGATTTTCTCATCCCAAAGGCTCTGTATCTCACTTTCGAAAGTAGTTTTAGCATAATGTAGGTGAAAAATTAAAATATTCTGCGATCTCTATATAGCTTTTCCAACAGATTTCACCCATTTGACTGTAGACCAAAGCATCCATTGGATCGATGCATTTATTAAGAAGAGGATCATTCGGAGCTACAATTGGAGGATCGAGTCACGCAAAGAGTTTTCTCTACTTGTTTCGATCCTATGGAGATAGAGTTTTCATAGATTGATGGTAGGAGCTTTTTTGTCAATTTATGTATCTAATTGTGTTTAACATGCTTTCTTGTCTTTCATATCAGACATTGTAAATTTGTGATGTTGCCATTTTCTTTTTCCTATCAAGAAAGAAAGAGCATTGCGAGTAGTCTTTCCAATTTTCACTCCTTTTTGGTATGTGAAGAAAAATAATAAAGCAAAACAAACTAGTGTTGGAGAAAAAGAAAATGACAAGTTCAATAGGGCAAAAGTTCATCATCCCTTTACCATTTGCTCAAGCAAGTAAGCTTTACGTTTACTTCTTGAGATTTGAACTAACCAGACAACTTGTAATGTTACCATAAAGTTCAAAGATTAGAAGAGAAAAACTTATGTCTGTTAGGCACTATTATTCAGGCTTAAATAATAACAATAAAATACTACACCATGTCTGCTCTCTTTTACTTTTCTTGGTTCTGTTGTAAAATTCAGTTCTATTTGAAGGAAATTATTAACATCAAAACTAAATACTTCGTGAGCATCTACTGACAACATACTCCAGATGACACCATAACCATATCATATAAAGCAAGAAATGTGAAATAAATACAAAATGAATCATAGGAGGGAATTACCACACTCTGCGGTCTCTCCTGCTAAACCCTGCAGTTAGAATGCCATTTGTCGTGAGCACCCGAATCCCCAAAGGACTCCCAGCTTCAGGTGGCTTTGACTTAGCTTGCTTTAGCTCCATTGCACATACTCACTCACATGAAGGAAATGAACAGAACAAGAAACCTCATCATGCCGAATATGATAGATATGACAAGGCATTACACTGTAGGAAGCTCCCGATTTCTCTACAAAACTCTGCAGGTTCTCCACAATCAAGGCGTGCTCCATCTTTAACAGATCACTTCTACCATTAAGAGAAGGAAGAGAGTTCCTCTCGTGTGGCAGTAAATCCTTACTTAACACAGGATTGAAGCCAACCAAGAACGGAAGGCAATTTCGTTAGATTAAGAACCGAATCACCATCCATTTGAACCAGAACTCTTGTTAAATTCTTGAAATCTCCTGCTTTCATCAGTCTGTAAGAGAAATGAAGATGAGAATAATAGCCAGAACCGGATTAAATTCAATCTGGTCTTTTGAAGACTTCTATAACAACTAAGAGAACCCAGTGTACCGCCTACAGATACTGCCAGGCTTCTATCAAATATCCCAAACACCAAAAACCAACCAAATTAAGCTAACAAACCTGCATGAATATCTAAATTTCAATGCACATGAAACAAACTCCGTCTTCAATCCACCAAAACTAGCAAATTTCAAACTTTATCACTCATCATTCTCTCTCTGTCAGCTGTACGAGGCTATGAGATCATGTTATAATGTTCATATTGATGCTGAATGTTTTGCCAGCTTGTCTGAATTCCATAAGAGAATGCAATGTGCACATTATTGTGCCTTGCCCACCAGTAGATTCTAAACCACAAAATCATTCTGTGAAGTAGCTGACGTTTCGCACATTCTTATCCCTTATCATCAATATTCTTCTCCTCAAGCTTAGATCATGGAAATTTGAGTGACAAACATGATAACATCGTAACACCATCAAAACTTTAGGGGCATAAAGTAACATAGAAGCAACATGGGATGTTTTAAAATCTATTATAATTTGCTTAGGCCCCTGAATAAAATTAAAACTTGTAATGAAATAAAGTAGCAAAATAAAGATTGGAGGTCGCATGCTTGATATTTGATGCTGTCAAAATTAATTTGCAGTGCTGAAATTGCTGCTCCAATAAATTTTTCAATGGGATTTCTATATTTACAACAAATTTTCAGTATTGAAACAGGATTAAAATCATAAAGTGTCTTTTAAACAGCAGAGGCAACAAGATCCTACAGAAAAAGAAGGCAAAAAGTAGTTACAAGCTACAGAAACGCAAATATTCTACTGGCCAACTCCCACTAAATTCGAAGCGATTCTAAAATCTCAGCTTGTACTACGACATCATTCCTTCTATGTGGCCCAACTGTACTTCACCCAGAAATCACATTTCTTCATCAGAGATAATTTTACTTCTAATAAGAGAGAATTTTTTATATGCATGGCTTTACAGTAATGAATAATTTTCCTTAAATCTTTTCTAACAGACAAGAAAGCACAAAGCACAAAAATTGATATAAACAACTTTTCTCGAAGCTTTTTCATAAGAAAACCTGAACATGATTGCTTCTCTTAGAAGGCCCCCTAGCTTCCTGCAAGAACCTTGTGCCCCCAAAAAAAACAAAGGATTATAATTAGGCATAAGGCTCCCAATGTTCTTGCAGGAATTATGATGAATATGAGAGTTTCAAAAAAGAAAAAAAAATATTACGACAACCTCTAGGCGGAGGAAATCAGTTTTCTAGGAATTCGTTAGATTGGTGAAGTTATAGAACCGCAGCAATTTGCTGTAGTTTGGAATGTTTTTGCCTTTCATTATAGCATTTGAAAAGGCTCAAGGATATAGAAGAACCTTGGCTACAAATTCAGGGAAGATTTCACTTATAATGAGAAATAATCACCATTATTATATACAATGAGAAAACAGTTATGGAAGAAATAGAAAGAATTACCCGAAACGGAGGATTTGGAAGACAATGAGACAAAAGTATAAAGAAGAAGAAATTGGAGATATAATGACTGCCTATTTCTTTGATGAACCCATCAAAAACGGCTTGAAAATTAAAGAAATTGTAAAATGCTGTAACGGAGGAATTGAAACTGTAAAAGATGCAAGTTAATTCATGGGGCTGGCCATCTTGATTGATTGAACACCTATTAGATTTTTAATATTAAAGAACTCACTTTAATGATGTTTAATTGGTAGTAGCCCTTTATAGTCTTTAAACCTTTAGCAGTGCAAAGTCACAAGCTTTGTCCAGAATCTAATGGCGTAGATTATAGGCGATGGGTGCCATCACCTGGGCAACGACGTACATCGCTTGGGCGACAAGCCAATTTACTAGGCTCATCGCAAACAGCCTTCGTCGCCTGGGCGATGGCCAAATCCATCCAATAAACTTTCAGCTCATGTTTGATAGTCTAAAAAAAGTAGTTATGGTGGCCATCACACATCACATTTTACTGACAAGCTGTCTTAATTTTCATAGAAAATTGTTCCTACTGATTTTCCAATACTGGCCTAATACTTGCAGATTATTAAACGATTATGGAATGGCAGCAAACCGGCGCCGCAGGGGGGGGCCGGCCGGGGTTGTTGTGCCAATTTGGGAGGGGTAATAAACCCTCTGAGGCAATTTAGCAAACATATTATCCACTTCCAAATAAAACAGATTCTAGTAAATGCGATAAAGAAATGTTTATTTCAATTTCCAACCCAGATCTCATAAAGAATTTCTCACTCTAATAAACAAATAAATATTATCTGGTAATGGTATGACATTTATTTTGAAGTAAACACTGGCCCACTATTTTCTCAATTTTCCATTGTTTGAGGACACCATTTTCTCAATTGAAGAACATGTTCTGGCCAAAATTCACAATTTTCTCCACGTGATTTAAAGCACACAGGATTCACACTTTTCTCCACGTGATTTAAAAGCACACAGAATTCTCCTGACCTTAATTACGGATCTTATTATGTTTATTGAAATCCAATATTGTAGACTCATTGTTGTAGCTAGAAAATCATATTAATAGAGTAAAATTTATAAATAATCAAAGAAAAGAGTTCACGCTCTTACTTCATTACTTTTATAATCTTATTAGTATATCTACTTACATGTCTTCAGAAAATACAGTTTTAAGAGGATATTTTTATTTTTCTTCGTAATAATAGATTTAATTTTCATCTTTCTAATGTTAAGTTGCATATTTGGAGTAAATAAGATTAAATTTCAAATTAGATCACAGACCCCATTTTAATAGATTCAATTGGATTTTGGACATCTAATTAAACAACTGGACTAATAAATTGCAAATGAATGAGATTTATATGTGATTTTAAAATAAAATTTGAACTCAAATCTATGTATTTAATTAATCCAACAGGACAAATTTATAATTTTCACCAACTAAATAAAATATGTTATCAGAAGCTTTTGGACCAAGTCGCGCACTTCGTGGGTCTGCTACTACTTATAGTCCATTCTCATTCAACTTTCACATCTTTTATATTATGTACAAATTGGATAATATTCTAAAAAAGTGTTTCTAATTGTTTAACGTTTTATTTCTGGGTATATTTAGAGATTAAAAAATATGGGAAACATAATTAATTTTATCAAATAAAAAGGAGTATTGTTCATTTTTTCATAAACAATGTGTTAAAATACTTTTGGTATTTAAGAAGTAAAAATTTTTATTTTTGTTTCATAAAAAGCATTCAAAATTATATTAAATAAAATTAAAGATTAACAAAACTGACATCTGAATTTCGTGCAAATTATAATAAGTTTATCTCCAGCGTGAGTAACATTAAAGCTTGGCTAGCATCATCATATTTTGTCTCCAGCATCAAAATTCTGATAACATCAACATCATAATTCCAAGGTTGTCAAAACTAATTATCAAATTAAAATCCTTTGTGATTTAAGCTCTCTTGGACTTTTAAAAATGTTATGCCACCCCTTCTTTAATAATAGTAGTATATGATTATGATTTAATTATTTTATTTTTTAATTTATCAAACACCAATCACTTAAATTAAACTCAAGAAAAAAATTAGAACATCAAAGAATTTTAATTGCTTCTTATTAAGTACTAGAATTAACTTCTCCCAATGATAATTTATTAAGCAAACCATAATGATCATCTTACACTAAAGAACCAACCCATCTTCAAAACACAAGAATTTAGTACAAATAATTATCCCAATAAAGTTTAACGAAAAAGAAAAGAGATATTTTTATTATTTCTTTTACTTTCTTAGTGGCTCTGCTACTACCTATAGTCCATTCTTATTCAACATACAGATCTTTTATATTATATGCAAATTAAAATATATTCTAAAAAGTGTATCCAACTGGTTAACATATTATTTCTAGATAATAATCAATTTTATCAAATAAAAAGGAGTTTTGGTCATTCATTTGGCTCCGTTGCCACTGTTGTACGCTACAAGAGCTTTTGTCTTTGCTGACTCAGTTACTGTAAAATGTCGTTCAGCCCCTTATACTCTATTTTATTTATAAGAATTATAAAAATTTCTAATTACCTACACTTTCAAAATTCAATTTATCTCCTTACAATCTTTTTCATTTACTTTTTTTTGTAAGTATTAAAAAGTTTCTATTTACAACCACGACATAGTAATCATCATAACACACGAATATTTATAAAAATATAAAAATATCATTAAATTAATACTAAAAAATGTTTTCCTCTCTTGAGGAATTATGGTATCTCATTTTCGATCACTCATTATCAACAAAATTTTCAAAGATATGACCATTCGTCTTCTTTATAATATCATCTTATAATAATTAATACTTTCATGATTAAAAAAATTAACAAAATAAAGATAAATTCCCTTTGAATCCATCCCTCTCTACTATCATTTTCTCTTCATTAGCAACATTTATCAATAATTGAAGCCACCATCAGACTCATCACACAGAGAGAGTGAGAAAGGGGAAGAAGAAACGGGAAAAAAAAATATATGAGACATTTACAATTTTATAGTATGTTTATTCAACGAGATTCATATATAGTTGCTAAGGGGTTTCATTAGACATAGGGAGTTTATTACACTGAAACTTTTAATCCAGTAGTTAAGGCCTCAACAATCAGAGTTATTCTTAGCCTAGCAGTACTTAACAAGTGGATAATCAGACAAGTGGATATTAATAATGCCTTAATGGCATTCCAGTTGAAGAAGTTTACATGGCACAACCTGAGGGATTGGTGGATCCTACTAAACCCCAACACATCTGCAAATTAAAAAGGACTATATATGGCTTGAAGCAAGCTCTCGGGGCTTGGTTTGATAGATTCAAAGCTGCAATGATTACTCAATGACATTTTCAACACTCAAAATCAGATAAAAAATATCAAAATATTTATATCATTAAACTTTTAGGCCTAATTAACTAATTAAAGTTCTAAATTTTTATTTAGGACATTAAAAAGACCGGATAGATTCTATTAGCCCAAAAATTTTGTTTTAATTTTAATATCTATTAAATATTTTAAACTTAAATCTATTTTTTATTTATTTTTAGATGTTATAATTGCCCACAGCGAATCACAATTTTAATATCTAATCTAATTTAATCTAATATTTGCTCTTGATTTGCTCTTACTTAACTATTGTGCTGTAAAGGGAATAGTCCACATTTATAAAGTGCCCACGCCACCATTGAAAAAGTTAATTTTGAATCTAAATTTGATTTTATTTGTAACAATTTTGTATTAGACTATTAATTTATTTATGATAGTTTGTAAAAGAAGTTTGTATCCCTTGCATGCTGCATTACTTACTAATTTAATGTATGTGACTTTTGTAATGGATATTAATGCAAGATATTTTTCGAACTTTACTTTTATTTTAATATGATTAACTCAAATCGAAAACAAAAAAATGTATTAATTATTCGGGAATCGGGGACCCTCAAGGATCCCCTATTATTATTCGGGGAGGAGATAGAGATTCTCTTAAGTAATTCTGACGGGGACGGGAAGGGGATGAGGACATACACAAAATATTGGGGATGGTTACGGGGAGATTGGTCCCCTCCCCTCCCCTCCCCATTGCCATCCCTAACTCCCTGACTAAATAATTTGGGAATATAAGGATGCAATAAGAATTGAGTGGTCTTTATTCCCATAGCTTTATTTTTTTCTCGCTTCATCCGTGCTCTATTCAATCTTTATGTGTCGCTTGTGTTATGTTCCTGCGTATCTAATTACTTTTAGATGCTAGTTGATATTTGACAATTTTGCAGGTTAAGGATATTAGATGGGACGCAGAACTTGGCAGTCAGAACATGGAATTACGGTTGGTTGAATACTTTGCAGAAGAGTTTAATAAACAAGTTGGTAATTGGGTGATGTGAGGAAATCTCCCAAGGCCATGGCTGAACTGAAGAAGCAAGTTAATTAAACAAAAATAATTCTTTGTACGAACACAATGGAACCAATATCAGTTAAATCTCTCCATGATGATAGGGGCTTCAGGTAGGTGGAGTTCAAGTTCAGATTTTACTGTTTGAGGTGTGTTTAATTTTATTATCAAAATTAATGTGTTCTTTAAATGGGTGAGGAACTGCAGAACATGACAAATAGAGTTTGTTGTGTGAGGGTGAGGAACTGCATATTCTCTTACGAGTGCTTTGTTCTTTAATATAGCACTATAAGACATCTTCTGATGAAAAATAGAGTCAATAAAATGACTCCAGACTGACTGAGCTGATACATTTTTTATTCCAATTCTTACAAGAGATTTTTTCTTTCTTTTTTTTTTTCAAGTTTACTAGTGGTACTTTCATTTGGTAAATTATTCTATATATATATATATACTCTAATCAATTATATTGGCTTATTTTACTTTTATTTTGAATCACGCTGCTGGTATATATAAAATTTATTTATTAATTTTGGTGAAAATTTTGTTCTGTTGCACACAGATAATAAACCCAAATACATTCACATGCATATATGGGGTTTGTTTTGTCTCTTAGGAGCAGCATTACCTGTCAAAAGCTCGAAGAGCTCTATGAACTTATGCATTCAGGGTTGAAAATGGACGAGATATATGCAGTGGAGTTCATTGGAGGAGCTACTGTAGTGCCAAAGTTGCAGGTTTGAACTATCTGCTTTGTTTTGGTAGTTAACCCGAGTATTAAATTCTTGAGGCATGTAAGGTAGTAGACTTTAGCCAATTCAAGAGTAGAATATAATATGTTTACTTGTTTTGATCTTAATCTTTAATCACTTAGCCTGAATAAGAAATAATTTTTTTATATTTGCTCTGCAATGATGTTATTCAGTGTTAATAGCTTTGTTACTCTTTTCCGCACAGATTCTTGATCTCAAAAGAACTTTTATTTTGAATATTCTGCATAAGGACAATCTCATTTAATACCATCAGTGATTTTTCATTTTTTTCTCTTTAGTTTTAATATGTTTGATAACTGTATGGCTAAGCAATCTATGCAATTTTATCTTGTCGTATGTTTGAGCTCATTTTTTGTTGCAATTCTGAATATTTGGTATGAATTATGTGATACCGGACAATACTGTTAACTTGTTAATTTCTTAATTTTAATATCTTGTCAAAGTCACTAATAGCATTTCATCATGCTATGAGTTAAACATGGAACAAATGACGACATGCAGTTGTGGAATGTGGTAGATCTCTGGAATTCTATGTCCTTATGCTTGCAGGGCAACACAATACATTAGTTAAAACATTAAAGACTATGATGTCCGCAGAAAATTATATGTCAACATATGCACCAGGCATGATGAAATTAGCCAAAGACAGTGCTTGGAAGTGGCAAGCAAGTGACAATTTGCTCTACCAATGACTTCAGATCTCAAACCTGTTTCAGGCAAGGCCAGCAATGACATCATGTTCAAAACAGTTTAGCCAGACACACCTGTTCACACCCCTCTACTACATATAACCTATAGGTACTTGTTTTCTTTACATTCTTTCTATACGATTGGCATTAGGCTTATCAAGTTCAATTCGGTATTTCACAAAACTTATACTAACTTATTCCTGATTATAGTGGACACAATTAACTAACTTTGGCAACTGTTCTGAAGAGGATGACTTCTTCAGGATGACATCAACTACCAGCGATGATACTATCTGTAAGCTGCTTCTGATATCTACTAAATATTACTGCTAAACTTAATATTGACAATTCGTTTGTGTGCAAGCCTGTGATAACCACTTGGATCGGATAAAGGACTGGGACATCAACAATTTTCCCCGAAACCAATAAGATATCATTGTAATGTTTAATTATACATGTATTGGTTTCTCTTTGGATGGTGCTCTATTGTGATTCTTTCCTCTATGACTCTTAAATAAGCAACGTATTGCCCTTTTGTTATGCAAAAGTATGGCGACTATGTATCAACCAGTGTATCCATTATATACACTAACTATGAATTACTAGAAATTTTATTACATTAATCATTTTTAGATAGCTTCTCATCTCAAACGAAATAAACTGTTTAGGGACACTTGACCCAACATGCTTGTGACCGACCTTAGAATAAATTTTTGTCACTCAATATAGACAACTTCTACGAGGTTAATATTTCTTCAAATTTCAACAAAATCATTGGCCACAGGAATACATACACATGTTTTCGTTGGCATGTTAAGTAGACGGGAACAACATGTGGGCTATGTACGCCATTACCTTAAACGAAGCAAAATTATCTTGTGTTTATCAAAGTTTGAAACTAATTATGTGCTTACAAAGAATGTATGAATAACGCATTATACTCATACACCAAACTTTAATCTGATGGAATCAAGTAATTCTGTGTTAATCAAAGTTTTTAGACTTACAAGATGAGGGTGAAGTTTATATAAAAGCAAATAACACTGAAATCTAATCATCCTATACAAACAAATATGATTTATTCAATTATAGCAAACAATTGTTTTATCGGAGTTAATTACATTATTGCTAAACTTGTATAAGCTTTCCTGTTTCAAACATATCTACTTAATTACATTATTCATCGACAATGTTACTTTGCCTGTGGAAGTTTCATTTTTTCATACCTTAATCACTATTTAATGCTTCGTTTTCCAATAGTTCTAATTCTTCAAATTTCGGTTTTATTCTTCCATAATTATAAATTGACATTGATTCGCACGACTCAAATTAAAGTGGTTAATTACTCTAAAAGTATAAATCTGGCAGTCAATAATTACATAAAAAAATTGCAAAAAAAAAAGTTGATAAGGAATAGTATAAATTTAAAATCCGCTAAGATTATGAGATCCATGCTTGATATTTAAATCATGGCCATAACATTTATATATATACACTTGTTTTAATATTATGTGACTTAGTTTTTAATTAACCACTCAATGAATAAAAATGAGAATTAAGTATATATTATGCCACAACTTTATTAGAGTGTTCCCACTATTATATTAGTAGTCAACATTAGGTCTAAAAAGGGCTAAACGAATGTTAAATTATGTTGAAGAGATCAAGGTAGGCTAGCATTTCAATGTTAGTTACACTTCAATTATTTTTTTGCTAATAATGGTTGGGTTTTATGCTTTGGTTGAATTAAATAATTAGCTCTTGATTGCGGTCTATACACGCAGGTCGACGATGCTTCCTAGGCCAAGAAATAATTACGGCAACTGTTGACCGAATTCATTAATTGATTGGACTATGAACTCATAATTCAAGAAACATATTATAAATCAGACGCTGATTTCAGAGATTCATTGATCTAAGAACATACATACAAAATATAGCCTGTGACAAAGAAACAAGTCCGTAATGAAGCATCAAGCTAAACATATTTTATATGATTATCGTTTTGGTGATTTGACAATTTGGTTATTGATTTTGTTTAGGCATGACTGTATGAGAAAATCAACGCAACTGTTGAATTGACGATATTCAATTGTCTATTTCCTATAATTCTTTTCGAGTGTACCGTAAAACTGTTTGAAAAGAAATAGAGATAAATCTTCGGCATTTAATAGCGTGGGGGGGAATTTTTTGGAAATGAGCATGGTTTTTACGCAGAAGATGACACGAACAAGTCGTCGGCATAGGCCCATACTTTGTTGTCGTTTAAAAGTGATGTATGTGATTTCAAAGATCGACACGTCGTTTGCAAAATTGCCAAATGCCGCGTACGTGACTCGCTGTCTATACATCAAGTTCAAGACTGTGAATTGTTTTCTTGTTGATAATGAGAAATAATCCAAATGGGTAGATAAAAAATTTCCAATCAACGAGCAATATACGGCAAAGAGAACCATTTATAAATATATGGAACTTAATGAAAGAAAGGAATCCAATCACTCCAAAATCTTACATCTCCTTCAACAGATTGAAAAGCAAGTGTGAACGAACGAACCAAGCAAAAACAAAATTATTTCACTTTGGCACTCTAGCCAAGCTTGACCGAAATAAAAAAGGCGAGCGTTTTATTGCACAGAATGGCTCATTCCTCGTGTCATGTGGGCCTGACGAGGCAGCTGCGTGCACCACGCATCATGTCTCTGCCTCTCCGCGGATCAAAAGCAAACAGCATCAAAAAGCACTTTCAAACAAAAACCAGAATTGTCTAGTCTAAAAACTTTGCAGAGATAAAATTATTGTATAATCAAAATGGTAGTTGTAAGTAACGTACACTGATCAATCATATAAAAAGCTTTTGAAATTAAGCCGTAAGAGTGTGTGATGAGACTGATTATTAATTATTGGAGTGTTCCCACTACTCATATTAGTAAATAAAACACTCATTTTATTTAATAAATTTTAGTAAACAAAACACTCATTTTATTTAATAAATTTGTAAAAGTATAATATAAGAAAATTTAAAATAAAGAAGAGAAAAAAAAAATCTCTTCTTATTAACTACACTTCTTTATAAAATTCACTCTAAATTTACACTAAATTTCTCTAGGAAATTCACCTCTAAAATTCTACACACGGAATTGTCAAATCTCTTGCCTTTATATAGGCAAATTCTAGGTTGATCAAGTGTGGGCATTTACATGATATTTTTGGTGAACTTGCAACCACAACCTTTAAATGACCTTTGATAATACAAATACAATTCAAGGGGTCCAAAATTGCAAGTATTGTCATGCATTATAAAACGGTTGATTCAACATAATCAATGGCTATAATGAAATCAAATCGGGATCCTCCATTGGAATTTTTTTTTTTTTTTAATTCAAAGTGGTTGAACCACCAAAATTGATGAGTATTAAATCTAGTGTAAAGAGGTACATGTAAGCTTAGACACAAGGCATGATACCCAGCCTCTTAAAATTAATATTAAATAAAACGGCTACCTATTCTTCCAAAAGTTAAAATCATAATTTTTACTTTTATTTAATTAATGTATACTTTCTAGTATTAATCATTGATGAACAATTTTTTATTTCATCACCGTCAAGATTGCTTTTATCTTATACAAATTTGTTTTAAACCTTTAAATAGTTTCTAACGACTGTATAATTTTATCTGTCCTTATTTTTACCTCTTCTTAACTGACTTCAACTGTTGATGTGAGTATGTGTATGTTACACTCAACGTAACATAGGGTTACCCGATTTTTAAAAGAAACGTGGCCATCTGTTACTCCTTGGATCACTTGCTTTTAAATCAAATAATTACATGAGATAAAGACAAAACGCACACTATAGTGTTACAGTTACCACATAGACATGGCTGTAGAGGCGCAAAAAAAATCTATTTGTTTAGTCACTGTACCCTTTTTCATTCATTTCGTCCGCTTCCAAATCCTCGGGGAAATTTACGAAAAATAAAAATGATTTTAAGAAATTTCGTCCACTTCCAACTTCAAATAAAATAAATAAATAATATCCGGTAATGGTATGACAATTACTTCGGAGAAAACACTGCCCACCAATTTTCTTCTCGGGCAGCGCCTTTGTCACATTCGAGTCAATTAAAATCGTATTGAAACTCTTTTTTTAATTATATTTTTATTTAATATTAAAAATATTATTTTTTAAATAATATTCTTTTTATTTATGATTTTTTTTAATTTCTAATAGTTTTCTCACTCTTTTCGACTTAATATTTATATTCCTCTCTTAAATTTTTTTTTACTATTTAATTTCTAAAGAAAAAAATTTAAAAAAAATCAAAAAAAAAACTTTATACTTAAAAAATAATGAATATTTTATGGGTTTAATATAATTTTATCCTCCCTATAAATTTTGGGTTTATTGAGTTAGCAATTAATTTGAGAATCCTTAAAAAATTAGTTGTAAAGGGATAAAATTTTATTTAGTTTATTTTTTCCTACGTTGTATCTTAATTAAGTTGTTATATTTATTATAAGAATTTTGTTTTGGCTTAGAGGATTACTTCTTAAATTTAAATTATTTTAGTGATAACAAAAAAATTTATATCGTGCAAATAAAATAAAATTCAAAAGAGAAAGAAAATGTAAATAATTTTATTTTATTTAAATTTATTCTTAAATATAATTGTAATATAATAAAATTTTTATGAAATTAATGAAGGAGTATCAATAGTCGAACTCATTATATTTTTTGTAATAAACTATTTTTTTTTTAAAGAAGAAATGCTTTCATTAAAGCAATTGGGTGAATACATTTATGATTTGTAGGGGAAAAGGTCCCCTCCAGACACAATCATCACTGCATGCTAATGCTGTATTGGCTATAGCATGTGCCATTGCATTACGTTCCCTTGGAATGTGCTGGATTACAATCATACTCTCTCCCTCAATTTTGCTTTGGATATCTTCAATGCTCCAAAAAAAATCTCTGTTCTACTGCTCCTCTTACGCAGCACCAAATCAACCACCACTTTTGAATCCGATTCGACAGTCAAAGGGGTCCATCCTGCATCTTTGGCCACCTCGATTCCCAGGTTAATAGTGAAACAAACAATTTGTAAAAGTATAATACAAGAAAATTAGCCACTATGCCTTTACTCATCACATTCGCTTAAAAAATTAACCACTCATATTAGTAAATAAAATATTTATTTTATTTAATAAATTTATAAAAATATAATATAAGAAAATTTAAAATAAAGAAGAAGAGAAAAAAAAGAAATCTCTTCTTATTAACTACACTTCTCCATAAAATTCACTCTAGATTTACTCTAAAATTCTCTAGGAAACTCACCTCTAAAATTCTACACATCGAATCATCAAATCTCTTGCCTCTATATAGGTAAATTCTAGGTTGATCAAATGTGGGCATTTACATTATATTTTTGGTGAACTTGCAACCACAACCTTTAAATGGCCTTTGATAATACAAATACAATCCAAGGGTCTAAAATTACAAGTATTGTCATGCATTATAAAATAGTTGATTCAACATAATGAATGACTACAATGAAGTCAAATCGGGATCCTTCATTGAATTTTTTTTTTTAATTCAAGGTGATTAAACCACTAAATTGCTAAGTATTAAATTTAGTGTAAAGAGGTGCATGTGAGCTTAGACTCACGGCACGATGAAACAGTTATCAATTCTTCCAAACGTTAAAATTATAATTTTTACACTAATGGTAATCATTGATGAATAATTTTGTATTTCATCACCGTCTAAATTGCATTTATCTTACACAAATATGTCTCAAACCTTTAAATAGATTCTAACCACTATATAATTTTTTCTGTCCTTTATTTTAACAGAAACGTGGCCATCTATTGCTCGTTGGATCATTTACTTTTAAATCCAATAATAACCTGAGATAAAAGACAAAACGCGTACTATAGTGTCACAGATGCAACACATACGTGGCCGTAGGAGGCACAGAAAAATCGATTTGCTTTGTCACTGTACGCTTTTTCATTTGTTTTGTCCACTTTCACATCCTCGAGAGAAACAACACAAATAAAAAAGATTTTAAGAAAATTTGATGCTTTGTTCGCCGAATCTCTCCACTTTTAAATAAAGTGATTGTCGTGATCCTGAATTGATCATGTGATGCCGAGCGCATCTCATAAAGAATGT